>NC_050586.1:20385000-20742500 GCF_013368585.1 Megalops cyprinoides
TCTTAGTTGCCTGTGTACGCATAGATGGTTCTGATCATCAGCAAAATGAAGCATTCTTTTTTAGTAAAAAAATACTTCTGGCTGTATCTGCTTAAATCAGTGCAGTGCAGTTTCTCAGTGATACCTGTGCTGATACTCTTAGCATGCACACTAATACGGTTCATTTGACCTCTATAGAGAGTGTGTTTTGGGGGAGCGGGTGGGCGGGGATGACAGAATGGGGAAAAATTGACGCTCAGCACAGCACCTTCCCTTTCCTCTTTCCTTTCATCAGTGCTTAAAGTTGAATCAGGGGTGGAGTATTTGTTAGAGCAGTGTGAATTTTTCATCTGAGTGCCTCTCATGAAGTGCAGCGCTGTACTGGCTAACTCAGCACCCGTAGGGACAGAGTGCACAGGATGGGACAGGGGAAAGGTTCGGTTTGTTCCAACCCTCCTCTCTCCCCCCAGCCACTGTGCTGCTGTGAGTGCTGTAGGAGCCTCTGTGCTTCTCCATAGCCTCTCAGCATCCCCCCCCCCCCCCCACCCGTCCGTTCAGCTGTCCACTCACGTATGCATCCTGATGTCTTTGAAATCAGCAGCTCACCTTCTCATGAGAGGGAATTTGGAATAGGGAGTTCCCAGGCTGGAGGCATTTGAAGCCCTGCAGGTGATCTTATCTATGGTCAGGCCTGCTCTCTCTCACTCTCTCTTTTTTCTGTCTGTCTTTCTCGTTCGTTTTTCATGTCACATACTCCAGGCAATACGTCCCACACGCACTTTAAAACACACACACACAAATACAAATGTAGATGCATACAAACAAGTACATAGAATCAAATACACACATGCTATACATCACGGCCACACACACATATACACACATACAAGCACACACACACATACACACAATATTTTTCATACTTAAGGCTTTCATAATGAAATACTAGGCTTGCATGTTATGAAATTAATTTTTGATAGATAGCTAAGTGCAAAGTCATAAAGTGCATCTCTGCTTAGGATGGTACATTTCCTATCAGTACAAGGCACTCATGCCCAAATCCTGACTCTGCAGGTGCCCTGAAACGAACCCTGGAGCCCTGATTCAATTACACCGGGAGCCCCAGGGATGAGGGCTGGGTGGAGTGGATATGGCAGTGCTGGGTGGCAGTGCTATGACTTTGGGGTACTGGAGCTCGGCTGCGCAACTCCAGGCAGATGGATAGGGAGGGAGGGGGGCTGGGAGGATGGGGAGGGGAGGAGCATGAACCCTCTGTGACACTGCACTCCCTCTGCCCTGAGAAAATGCAGTAGTCACATTAGCTTGATTTATTACATTCATCACACAGATGCTCATTTACTGTTGATACCTATATTTAATGACATCACCAAAGTATGGTCTCTGAATTCTTGTGCCATATTCATCAGCAAAACTAACACACAATGTGCTTTGTAATGCCACTCTGTATTTTCCTCAACTAGTGATTTGCTAATTTTATGCCTTCAAATAACTGATGTTTTTATGGGACATGTCAAAGAGATGCATAATTTTGCGTTTAATGGTGGTGGGAAGTTTTTGAATGTTGATCCAATCTGGACCAGTATTCAGTATAAGGATCAACTACCATTGATTTATCACTTTTAATGTGTTTTCCCACAGTTCTACTGTATGCAGTAAAGAAACTGACGTGTTGTTTGTTGTGACGTACATTACAGATTGAGCATTGTGTTTAATGTAGTTCTGGGGCGAGAGCTTGGGGAAATGCCTGGCAGCATGCCTGTGCTTTTGAACATTCTGCTATACAGTGCATGTCAGGAATCAGAGGACTGCCCTCCGCTTCCGTGAGCTCCCAGTTGATTCCAGTTATCCGCCAGCTTCCGGGCCAGGACAGACTGTGCAGGGATTATTCACCTTCACATTCGCCGTCTTGCCCTTTGTCAAATCTTCAGCCTGCCAGCTGGGGTCCCTGGCTGACCGCAGAGTGTCCCCGTCAACAGTATCCATGGCACTGCGGAGCCTAGCACCCAGTGCAGGGGTCCGTTTTTCCTAGGGTTACCCGCCACACCGTGCTTCAGGGTCAACAGGCGATCACCTGACTGCCTTCAGTGGGCTGTGGACACCAATGTGCATCTGTACTGGAGTGGTGTAGGATGCACAGCTGGGCTTGGTTTGCGTATACAGTTACATAATTTAATGTGATAAGATCTGCATGGGCGTGTGCAGCGAGACTCCCCTGCGTGCATTGGAATGCTGCCTGAAGAACACCACGTGTGGTGTGTGTCTCCGCAGCGAATGGAGACAGTGCAGAAAGTTAGGTCTTAAAGGTTTATTTTAGTTAATGCCACAGTGTTTACTTGCCAAGCTGCAATCCACAAATATGATTGAAGCTACAGGGCAGGCTGTGCTCATGATTAGAGTTTTTGAGGACAGGAATTTACAGATTGAATTAAATCTGTTTACCCTAAACGAGATATTGACTTCTGTATGTTAAAGAAGCTTAGCGCAACATCTTTTAACCTGAGGCTGGTTTAAAGAGGGGATTTAACATTTAGCTCAGAGACTGTGGCTACAGTTGTTGCCTCTGACCCATGCATGCAAAAGAGTGTGTGTGTTTGTCCTTCACACTGAAGCTGACACTGAAATTTGGTTAACTTGTGTTATTGTAAAGTTACGGACAGAATATTTTGTTTTTGTAGTAAATCTGCTCTTTAAGTGTAACAAGATACATTCAAATGAATAACAGCAGACTTGCATTGCAAAAACTGTGGACATTTTGGCTTTATCCAGCAATACCCAGAAGTGTCACTGCAGAGAGCGGAAGGCTTTTGCTTAGCTTTCATGAAGCAATGTCACCCAAAATCTTTAAGCATCAGCTGTTGTGAGTGGACAAACATTGTAGAGTATCCCACAACATCACTCAATCCATAAATCGGCTTCTTCTATTCAACTACTTGTCAGAGGCATGACATATACGTAACCAGTGGTCAGATTACCCAGATGCTAGTGGGATACTATAAACCTGTCAGGGATAGCAGCTTAAGAACTGTATTAGAGGAAGAGGAAAGAAGACTAATCTGTTAATAGTGGCAGGGTCATAGTGATTGGGAGATGGGTCAAAGGTCATTTGGCTCAGTTACAATCCTGCAATTGATCTTATTGATTAACTGCTGTGCAGTTACCTCTCTTTGTTGTTCAATTTGTGGAACTGCTGGTGACAATTTCACATTCATTCTTTCATCGCATGTGTTTATAAAGATGAAAGAGGAAATTTGGTATAATTGTGATTAAGCTGTAAGTATTGCTGTAATCTGGGGACAAATGTTGCTTCAATTGAGTGTTGTTCAAGGGAGTGGTGTTAGCCTGATCTGCCACTGTTTCTCATTCAACCTGAATGGATACACTTCTGTTCTTTTGTGCCGGAAGTCACTCTGGATAAGAGCATTTCTACATGCATGTAATGTAATGTAAATGAAACTCACCTCAAGTGTGGCAGTAAAATAAAGCAAACATTGTGGATGTTTAGTAAAAACAACATAGCTCTGTTTGTCTCCTCTATGAAATGGGGGGGCATTAGAGGTGTCCATTGTGAAATGTGGAGTAAAGTTAGTTTAAGTCACTAAAAAATCGGTACCTCAAGACTCCCGGCGCAAGGCTGAACCCATTTCCATTCCGGACCATCCTGCCAAAGAAATGGCCATCAATACTGCCATCGACAGCTGATTGCTGCCCGGCCAAAGAGAAGACAGAGAGACAAGAGGGGGGTTATTTTAGTCCAGCGGGGCTGCCACCTGGACCAGATCTGAAGGTTGCGCTGTGACCGCTTCTCTGGAGCTCTAATTGGCACCCCTGTGCTTGTGTGTTTTTTGTGCAGAGATGAATGGGTGCGTGTCAGCCCCGGTTGGAGGGCGTCGAGCGTGTGCTTGCCACAGGGTGGGTGGGGGGGGGGGGGTTATTGCTGTCTAGGGAGGGTTGCAGTGTAACCTGATTGCTGATGGGCTGAACTCTGAGAGTCTTCTTGCGCAGATGTAAAGCTAAGTGCAGCACCTTCCCCCCAATGAATTCTGCCCTGCGCTGCGCCATTCGGTTTCTCTCCCCCCACCCTCCCATGCCTGAAAACAGAAGAGCTCCAGTGTGCCAAACGGCACAATATTTAGATGAAAGACCTTGTTACAGAGCAATTGGAGACTATGTAGTAGCACTGTGGTTTCTACTGTACACAGTCATTCTCATTCCTGCCCTTTCGTCCTTCTGCACCCAGTGTTATGGATTTAGATTAAAGAAACTGACTTGAGAGACAGAATGAGACCTGCAGGAGGAGGCTGAAGGAGGGAACTGAAAGATAATTAAGTATTATTCATCTTAACTACTAATGCACAGCTGTTAGGCAGTTGTTTAACTCACTATTTTTTAATCATTTGCAAGCTTTGGCAAGTTATACAGCAATTTAATTAGCTTTAACAAGAGCAGTCCTAATTGGATCGAAGAGAACGGGACACAGAGACAAAGGAGACTGGTTGTGTCTAAACAGAGACGAACTGCAGCAGCAGTTGGGTGAGGGTGGGAGAGAGAGCCCAGATGTGCCCTTCGGCGCAATATCATACATAAACACAGCACACTCGGTCAACACTACTCACAACCACGGTACGGTGAAACAACATACACGCGTCTTTCTTCCTCTCCCGCGCTCCAGCGGCCCTTAGTCAGCAGTCAGTGACAGGACCGCGCTCAGTGCTCCTGAGTCCTTGAGCAGAGAGCAGAAAGTGATTAGCACTGCCCCCTAGTGTTCAAACAGGAGGCAGTCCTCTCACATGAGCTGACATCATCCTTACAGTCTCCCCAGCCTGTCTCATTTTCTCTGTACTGCAGGTGTCTGGCCTCTGTGTCTCCTAGTGCAGCACCTCACACCCCTTGCCCTCCTTTGCACCCAGCTCCTCATCTCAAATCCTGTTTGATTTCCTCTCATACCCCTGACTAAAGAGCACCACACACTAGTTTTTGCTTTCTGTTTTGTTACTGTCATCGCTTGTGTGTATATCAGTGCATGTTAGCTCTTTTTGATTGAAAAATGGGCAGGGTAAGTTTGTGCAGCAATTACAGGCTCTGTGAGCAGGGACAGATTTGTTATGCATCAATTCAAAGTGTTGAGTATGCCAAGCCTCTCATCTTCAATTCAGTCTGCACTCCATTTCCAGTTCTATTCCCCCCCCATCCAAACTGCCACTGACCATTCAGTCTCCACCATCCATCCCTCTATCAAACCCAGTCGTGCCCGAGAGCTTTGTGTTGAAAGATAACAGTGCTTGGATCAGGAAGTATCCAGACTTCTACCGGTGTGTGCAGTGGGAGTGAAATAGAGAATTATATAAGCACAGGGCAGATTTTTTGCAGTGCATTATATCGCTCAAGTTCAGGCACAGAGGGGAGCTATCATGGAAAGGCCAGTGCCGAGACGTGCAGCACATGTGCAGCGCACAAGCGGTGGGACTTGATTAAGACCCGTTTATGGGTAATTGTCCCACTTACATAATCTCCACACTGCCTGCATGGATCGCAGGGAAAGCACTTTGGAAGCACAGTCTGCACACTGACATCCCCAGGTTTAAAGAGTACTGCAGTAGAGCCGATAGAGAACACTATGCCCTGTCTGAGTCGCCCCACAACACCCCTCCCTACCACCCCCCTCCCCCCAGTCCGTCCAGCTGTCTTCAGGGTGATTGTCCCAATAACAGTGCACGCCGCAGAAAAGTGGGTATCTCCATGTTGTAACTGATAACCAGATCGCTCTGACAAGCTGATCATATCGGATCACGCACAGGCTAATGGAAGAGAGGTGTCAGTTCCGACATATGAATCAATGGAGGGATCAGATAGCTCAGTGTAGTGTACTGGTATACATTGTATCAGTAGTGTAGGTCCTTTGCTTTGCAGTTGTTATTAGTTTCTTCTCATTCTCAGGCTCAGTGCATTATGCTACTTGTTCATATTGCACATTATCTGAGGGGTGTCATTGATTTCAAGCAGTTTTGTTCTCTCCCATCAACTCGTCTACCAGTCACATCAAAATAGCAAGGGCCCTTTTTATGTGTGCGGTATGCATGTCATTTTCTTGAATAGGTTGAAAGACCTATCAGTGCGCCTTGTTAGACACAAAGAAAGGCAAAGGAACAGGGGTACAGTGAGTACATTTTCACATATTCTCCTTAAAAATATACCCAGGGGAAGTGTATAGATGGAAACACAAACCATTTATCTTTGACCTTTGTAAAGGCCATCTGTCTAGAATGGGCTTGCTGGATCTTACAAAATACTCTGCATGGTTTTATTTGTGTAATACCCATGAACCTTGAATACAGGCTCCAATTAGTTGTGTTAAATCGTAGTAATCAGATCATTTCTTATAGCTTTTCAGAGAATAGTATATATATAGTGTCCTTAAAAGGTGGGAAGGGGCAAGTAACAAGGTATGCCCTGGAGTCCTTCTACTGAAGTACATGCGGTCAAGGTGTCATAAGTGAGTATAAGACCATGAGGTTCATGGAGTGTGCTGTGTGCAGGTAAAGTAGGCTTAGGGTTTATAGCTGTAGGGCCAATATCAGTACTTATTTGTAAAGGCAAATCTGCTCCACATCAATCAGCACAGTGGTCCAATGAATTTGCATCTATTACATTATTTTGTGTTCCCTTGCCCTTGCACAGGTCACTTTCATCTTACATATAAAACCCATTTTTGGGATGGATGTGAACAAGAGTCTTTCAGCTGCTTGCCCCTTGCCCTTCTACCCATAGCCCAAGGATGAAACAGCAATATTTCCAAACGACACTTCCACCCGCCCCACAGCCTGGTCCAAACCCTCCAGTGCCCTAACCACACTGTGTAACCTAACAACAGGGAAAGGTTTGATTGAACATGTCCGGATGTCATGGAGCCCCTGTCTCCACAGAGCAGGCACTGTTAAGCAGAGAGTTTCGGCAGTACCATCTCCTGTGTGCCCCCTCTGCCCTTGTCCCATGTCTGTGGGAGGTTCACCATGAGGCAGGCAACAGCTGGCTTGGCGACGGCTGTAATTACCTGCTGTCAGGGACGCAGCAAGACCCTGGACGCAATCACAAAGCACACACGGGCATACAGGCATTCCCATACCCACACACATATACCTAGAGCCTAACATGCTCTGTTAAGAACATACTCACATGCACTTATAATCATTTAGTCGCACACACACACCACGGCGGTGTCCTTCTGACACAAACACACTCACAGACACATGAATACACACCCTCACATACAATGTCACACTGCGTATTTCTTTGGAATGATCATTTCTATCCTTCATTACTTTTCTCTCTTCTGATGTTCATGCCACGCATTTCTCCTTCTAGCTCATAATGTCCCATTTTCTCCACTTTCACTATGCATTCACTTTCAATGATAAGATGTCTAATGACCCTGCAGAGAGATTTATTCTTGGGATATTTTAGTTTATCTTTGTGGGGAAAGGAGAAGGGTGGGTAGAAGTCACAAGGTTTCAGAACTTAAAGCCCCCTTTGCTTTTCGCTACATGCTTTTTTTCAGTAGTCTTTGCCTTCCCCCACAATAACTGCAGTCCCCATGCCAAGATTTTCTAACTCTCTCATCCACCCTGTCCTGCTGTATCCTCTCCACCCACCAGCATCAATACCAGTACCAGCAGTCCCCAATTTTGTCTCTTCACCTCTCTCCTTCCCCTGTTCACCCCCTACCTCCACTTCCCTCTGTTCACCATCCATCACCACCTTCCAGCTTTAACACTCCTGCTCCCCTCCCTCATTTGCTGAGGCGCTAACGAGGGTATCCTTCATCCTGGCCAGTCGGAGGCAGTGACGTCAGCACCAGAACCCGAGAGGTGGGGGGAGGGAGGATGACAGCCTGCACACCTGCAGTGCTCCAACACGTGATCTGCGCAGCTCTGTCTGAACTGCAGGTCACACGGCATGGCGGCAAGCCCACACCGACTCACACTCCCTCTGCTCAGGCGTATATTTCGGTGTCCATCTCCCTTCCCCTCCCCACCCTTCACTTCTGAGGCTCGCACATCCTGCGTCAACATGTTAACTGTTGCTGTGGATATTCCCTGTAGCGTGTGACATATGTCATGCAGCTCCCTGTTGGCAGCCGCATTAGAAAGGGCCGTCACCGCGGTGCAGACGTATCACTGCGCTGTTGCGTGCATGAGTGCTGGGCCGTTCCTTGTGCAGACAGGAGGCGTCCCATGCAGAGCCAATGCAGCAGAATTGAGTGCCTACTGTCACCTCGACAGTATGTGTGCCTCTGTGCGAGTGTGTGTATATGTGTGCCTCTATGTGAGTTTGTGTATGTGTGTCTTTCTGTGAGTGTGCGTACAGTATGTGTCTGTGTGTGTGTATGTGTGTGTGGTTTTATGTATGTATGTGAAGGGAAAGGAAAAAGAGGGGGAGAGTCATAGACTTGGCTCTTGTGTAATTTGCTTTGGGACACCTGCAGCTAGAATGCTGAAACACATTTTTTCCTTGCCAAGATATTAATCTCTGTGCCACCTCTTTCTCTCTTTCTCCCTCCTGCTTTCCTCCTCTGTCCCTTTTGCAGAATGCAAATGAGGGAAAAGAGATATTTGCGCTCAGGGGAGAGCAGTTAGTCAGGTGGTAATGGAGAAAGTGTTTGTCAGTGCACAGTGTCTTTGACTCGGACATAAGCCGCAGGGAACTCGGGCCTCTAATTGCCAGCATACAGGTGGCATTGCAGTACTGACAGCACTGACTGGTCATTCAGCTTGGAGCAAATGTGTCCCTGTATGCGTGTGTGTGTGTGTGTGTGTGTGTGTGTGTGTGTGTGTGTGTGTGTGTGTGTGTGTGAGCACTGTGACTTCTCTGCAGTTATTTGAGGCTGTTCTATTCTGTGACAGGGATGATTCTCCAGTCAGTCAGTCAGTGTCAGAACAGTGTATGACTGTGTCTGCTGATGTGTGGCCTGTGTTTTATTTAATCCAGGATGTATTGGTTTGGCACAGAGGTTTTTATGCAGTGTCATCCAACAGTGACTTTACCAACAGGGACTCCACAGGCTGCCTCCTGCTGGGAGGTAAAAATAGCAGTGATACGATGTGCAAGGTGCACATTTTGATAAAATAACAATTGGATGATGCTGGACACTGGCTCTCAGGATGAATAGAAATCAATTATCTGCAGTAATACTGCCATTCTGTTGCCTGGAATACAGGATGTGGATGGATACATTTCTGTTGGCTCCCTTTCATTGACTTGTTTTTGAGTGGAGTAAATTTTACCACCCAAACTAATTTCTTAAATGTGAGGAAAGAAATCATGAATTCTGACAGCCCACTAAAGGGCTGCACCAAGTGATCAGATGCTTTGTTTTTTCAGTCTGAGCAAAGCATTCTGGGTATTCACAGTGCATTTTCAAACATGACAAATTTAGATGAATGGCAAGGAAATATTTGCCTGTGCCACTAAGGTACACTTAGGTACACTCAATCAGCCTACTCCTATATGGATTGTGACATTTGAAATGAATCACAATAAGCTGCGATGGATTTAAGACTCTGCTCTGAACCGACCTACCAAAGATGGACTTTTTCTCTCCCTCCCCCCACATTTCACTGAGGAAAAGCTAATTGACTCCCCGTCATTTAATTTCTCAGTAAATTCTTAAACGCCACTTCGCTATCACAGTAATATCGTTCTGCTCCCACGGGAACCGCAGACATTAACATTGTAGGACACTCAAGACGGGATCTTTACGCTGCACTGAAAGCGCCGCAGACACCGCTCCCGAGCGGGAGGAAGTTAATCGCTTCTCCTTTCTTCTGTCCTTTTCTCTCTTTTCTTCACTCTCTGATGGGAGGTCGGCTAGTTGTGTCTGCCTTCCAGGATCCTCCACCCTCACTGTTTCTTCCCCTTTAATCTGCTGCCAGATTCATGGCCCCCTCTTTCCCACCTGCTCTGCAGCCCTCCTCTACCTCTTACAGGGTGCTTTTCCTCTGCTTCTTTTTGCTGAGTCGCTGAAATTTGATCCCCTCCCTTTGCCTCTCCACGTGCTCCTGACTGCTGGTTCCCAGTGGAGCTGCGCATAGATACTCTCACATCAACAATATGTAATGCTGTCATCCATCGTCAGTTCACCTCAGATACTCTACCCAAACCCACTAAGCCAAGAGCAGGGATCACAAAACATGCATACAGAGCGATTTCTGTACTCGTATTTTGGAGTCGTATGCACTTTGCTGTCCAGTTTGTACTCCTGTGTTCACTGTCCTAAAACCACACAGTAAAGACTCACCATACACTGAAAAAGGTGTGTTACCCCTTGATGAAACAGTGTACATGAGGATTATTTAGTATAAGGGCGCAAGAAGGAATGCAAGCACAATACACTTAAGACATAACTGTAGACATTTTATAAAGCTCCTGTTCTATGGAGGCACTGTTCCCGGTATGGAGACATCAAGCTGAAGTGCCTACCCTCTTTTCCGAGACAGCGCATTACAACAGCATTCTCAGAATCAATTCTGGCAGGTGATGCCCGTGGAAGAGCCATCTGATTTCCTCCTTTCTTGTCTGTGCTGCAGTTTCTCCTCACCCCCCTCAGGATCGGTTTTCAAACAGCAGCGCGGAGGCACCGCTAGCCGGTGCTGCATCGTGTGCGCAGCGGAGCTGAATTACGCCTTTTCAGAGAACGTGATTTATGCCAGCGAGCGTGCATTGACAGAGAAACATGGATCAATCTCTGCCTGTTCAGTCGTCCTCAAAGCTGGTAATAGATGTATTGATTAGCTCATGCAAAACATTGATTTCATTCGCTCATCAGGCTTAAATTGACAGGGAAAAAATGTGCAAATGAGCAAGTTCATTTTGAGGGGCACTCAGCAGAAACAAAAGAAAATGTGAAATATAAATATGTTTGAATATTATTATTTTGTCTTGATCTCTGCTGTTATAATGAATTTACCGACGTTGAAAGCTTGCCATATTAGGCTTCTCACGTTTTATGTTTTGTAAAACTACAGAGGTTAAAAGGTTGCTTTACGTTGGTTTAACAGGAATGAGTAATGGAGAAGCACTAAGAACACTAAGAATTGAACTCACAGCCGTTGTCTCACACCAGGGACCTCTCCCAAGTCCATTGCAGGGTCAGCACGCCAGTATTGTGTATCATTAATGCTGAAGGTCAAACAGAGAGGCTCTGTGGACCTTTTTAAACATTGGTGTGACTGAGCTCGGTATAGTGGCTTCCACTCTTATCTTAAACCACTGCACTGTTGTGAGCACATTTTCAGTACAGATTCCAATGTCTAATCCAGAATAATCTGGTTTTCAGCAAGGTTTTTGGATCTTGTAATCCATACCTTTGAGAGCCCCAGAGCTCTTGCTGTGTACCATACAAGTTAGTTTCCTGATACATTATAATTCTTGTTACTGGGCCTTTTCAGAGAGCGTTAATACAGGAGTCTGTTTCCAAGTCACTGGTAACTTCAAGATGAACAGCCCAACTCACAAGGCAAGTAAAAATGCCTTTTCATATGAGTATGGCCTCTTTTCACCTCTTTAGGTCCAAAGTGATCTCTGCCCACATGAATGAATGTTGGCAAATCCAGTAAGACGTAATCGTGTAGAAGGTTGTCTATTTGCTGTTCTTCACTTCTTGCTTGCATACACCGGCAAAACAGACAGTCCTTGATAATCTTCCTTGCTGAAGAGCTAGTGCAAGTCATCCAGTATCACTGGCTGAGTGTGGAGACCATGTGACTTCTTGGTCATGACCGACTTGCCCATGAATGTGTAATAATATAAGTTATATAAGGAGAGGTGGGAGCCGTTGGGTAAACTCATTGGATGTTTTACCTCGATTAGCATAGCAATCGTGCTTAACTATCCTCCAACTCTTCAAATGCCACTCTCCACAAATGGATCCATCTTGCAAATTCTCTTGTTCCTTCTCTTTGTATGTGGAGCTTTCTGCTGTGTGGTGACCCATTACCATTACTGTAGTGGTGAAGCCACGTTTCCTGTTCTTTGACTTAGTCTATTTGAGGTCTGTAGTCTTGGTCTTCAAAACATTTTTACTGGGCATAGGATCTTGTTTGTCACAAAAGAACCAAGCGAACTGAAACTATGCTGACCTTTTTTTAAAATCCTGGAATCGGGCTCTTTGGCTGTTGTTGCAATGTTCCAGAAAACCACAGACTGTTGACCTCTGTTTTTGCCTGAATTTGTAGGGTAGGAGGATAATGTGGATATCAGCAATATCATTTGCCTCAACAACAAACAATAATTGATCACTGTACCTTGCTGTTGCCCAGTGAAGTCCTTCACATAAACGTGGTCCATCAGTGGGTCTTGATTGGTTTGAAACAACCTTTTGAAGTGGTGTCTTAGGAACTGCTCCTATAGTAGCATATTCAGCTAGTGATGGATCAAACTCCATAAGGACTGTGGGTTCTCAATGAATCCTTTCTACATATGAGTTCATACCATCATTTCTCCTTCTGTCACTTGGCGGATTTGAAGACACTTCAAAGCTCAACAAAACCTTTATTATGGCTATTGAATCTGGTATGTTTGTTTACAGTTCTAGTGTCTCCTTCATTGTTTTCAATTAAGGGGCCTATGGTCCAAAACTGGGCAATGAGCCCACTGTTTCCTGGTGTTCAAACTGTATAAGGAGGAAGTAGAGGGTCAGAGCAGTAGAGTGCATGTATGCGGAATGTGTCGCTTGGTCTTTTGTGGTCAGATTTTAATCACAAGTACTGAAACCATATAATATTTCTTTAAAGAGTGGAAAAGTGCACTGTACACATTAAGTAGCAACACAGCCTGTTTCACACTGCAATGGTTGTAGACGGAAGAACCTACTGTACGGTAAATGGAATGGAGCACTGCAAAGATCCAACATATGCTGAACTATGTGAGGCTCATGGTGCAGCACAGTGTTTTTGGGGGGAAAAGGGTGAATGCTCGCCTGCAGCCCTGCACTGTCATCACGGCATCTGTTCCCGTCAAAAGCAAGATTAATGAAGAGGAAGAAAATGTAGCTGTGTGGACGGATAGAACGGAAGGGGAAGGGGGAGAGTTTCGGGGGGGGGGGGATGAATGGAGATGGATGGAGGTGGGAGGAAAACACAAAAGATAGATGGGCAAATAGATGTTTTCCTAAGTACTTTTGATTGTGTCCCAAATGATGTGTGAAACTGTCTCAGGAAACTAAGAAAAAGTATTTCGTTTTCTGCCTGCAGATGCAATCTAAAAATGTATTCAGACATAGGAGTGGGAGTGAAGGCACGAATAAGCACACATTGTTTGGCTGTGTCATTTCACTGCAGGTCTGGCGCATGTCCTCCACATCACAGTACATATCACTTCAAGGATCTAATTTGAACCATACCCCCGTTAGTAAAGAGTTTAACCTAAAGGGTTTGAGTAGTGGAATCTGTGGAAATGGTCTTTTTATATGACTTGGTCAAAATTCATGCTGGAGATCAGTGACACTGTAGGTTGTATTATGGTCCTACCAGACCTCAAGCAGGATGCCTACAAACATCTATACACCACTATTCGTTGTTGTGACCAAGGTGAGCAGAGCAGTGTGGATGTGGTTTGCTCTGTAAGCCAATGACAGTCTGATATATCACCCGGCGCTGTAAGCAGTCATTATGTGCTCAAAGGCTGTCCGCTGCTGTTGTGCGTCAGGGGATTGGTCCCCCCACTGCACCCGTACTGACCTCTGATTCGGCCCGGGGCCTGATTTAATGCCTATCTGCATTATTGTTATGCAGAGTCTTCAATAATTCATGGAGTTATGGATTTCTTTACTCATTCAGGCAGCTCAGACAGACTGCTCCCATGAGCTGAACGACAGCGGAGGGGAAAAGAGAGAGAGAGAGAGAGACAGGAAATGCAGTGTGTTGTCACACATTTCTACAGACGTGTAAATGATAATGTCAGCATTTTTTTTTACTATAATTTATACATTATTTGTTGTTGTGGCTACATCTAGGGATTTAGCATAATTTTTCATTACATTTTCAGAAAACTGTGCTGATCATATATTTCAAGCTATGTAACAGCTTATTATATGTTAATATAGGCTGTGGAGTGTCTAAAGTTAGATTCATAAAACAAACAAAACAACAAACAAACATTGCATTCCTGTTTGTTACAGAAGTGTCTGCAGACATCCTAGGTAAGACAGGAATAAAACAGCCACTGTACACTAGGTAAGTGGTGGGTTACCATCAGTAGAGTGGAATTGTGTAGCTATAGCAGGGGCTGTGCAGTGCAGCACATTCGAAAACTACATGGTTAGTTGGCTTCATAATACATAAATGTAAGGTCTATAACTTGCCCTGGGTAACTGTGTTTGCTAAATACTCATTCAAATCAATGTCATCTTCAAGTTTATTTTGGTTTATCTGATGGATGAAACTCTGTAGCACATAGTCCTATTACTTATTTATGTATCCTATACATCTGTTTATGACTTATGATTATGTTTTTATGATTAAAGCTCTTCTTCCTCTTGAGTTTTTTAAAAAGGCTCCTTTATGTATTAGATTAGTACACAGATGCTACCATAGCTATTAAAACATAAGTTAATTAAGTTGGCTTTTGAGTGACTGCAAAGTTTATGGACTATTAATGAGCACTGTGTCATATTATAAATAGCTGGCAGACAAATGTTAAATTTTGCTCTGCCCTCAGAAGCTGGAATGACTTGCCATCAGTAGATGATGTCATTTATGATCTCCAGGGGGTTCTACCCAGAATGCCTGGCTAGACCCTCTGCAGTTCTCATGCATATTGAAGTTTTAATCAATGATGCAGTGCCTACTGGGCACCGCAAACAGGAGGAGTGTCATCCTGCTTTCGCATAGCGGGTGAAGGTGAGAGCCCACCGCTCTCTCTGAGTTCCTTCAGAGTAAGCAGGATGCAGGAACTGAGCGCACCCTCCATGGTCTTACCCTCCCTGGGACGCTGTGGAAAGAAGGATTTAAACAGACAGGCAAAGGGGACGGCAACACGCGAGGAAGGGACAAGCGGAGGGAGAAGGACATCAAGAACAACAGTATAGACAGGTTAACTGACAGGGTGGGGTTGGAGAAACCACACCCAGAGGATGGTGGACAGAGAGACAAACGGACAGGATCAGAGACGTAAATGGGGAAGAAGCACAGGGAAAGGGTGAGGGCTGGCCAGCCTGTAGGAGTGGAGTGCTGCAAGGACATGAATGATTTAACACTAGGAGGGCTCCGGCTCACATGCTGACAGGCTGCAGTTCTCGATTTGTCTTCATCTCCCTTCAGCCCACCAATGAGCCAGTGCTCTCATTTTAGATGAGCAGACAGTGGTGGCAGGCAATAGGACAGGATAACTAAAACTAGTGTTTTATTAAATTGGATCAATTGATGTATTGATCTGTGGCAGGGCATTGCGTGGCTGAAGCCTGACACCATCGTTAGGCAGCGACAGCTTGTGGCTCTCAGGGGCCACTGGCTGCCCTTGCAGAGTCCACCAGAGGTGTAGAGTATCCATTTCCAATTAACTGCATTCATTTGCTGGGGGAGCTTTTGATGCATTATCTCACTGCTCTGGGAATACAGCTATATTGGCTACAGCTTTGAATTTGAATTTCACACAGAAGAGGTGTGAAACAGGATGGGTATCGAGACTAAACAACGTGTAATACCAATGTCCAGAACATTTCTCCTAGGCTGTTCACCCTGTGTGTGTGTGTGTGTGTGTGGTTGTGTGTGTGTGTGTGTCTGTGTGTGTCTGTGTGTGTCTGTGTGTGGTTGTGTGTGTGTATGTGTATGTGTGTGTGTGCGTGTGAAACTGAGAAAACTAGAAAGACAGTAGAGAGATTAGACTTGCATGTGTCAGCATATGTGAGGGCAGGAAAGAAGGATAATGTGGCTTCAGCTGCCAGAGAGAGGACACACACACACACACACACACGCATACACACTGCACTAAATTCTGCAGCACTGGCTTCCCATGACAGAGTGTATGTATGTCGTGTGGCACAGGTTTCAGTTCCTCTCACAGACACAGATGTATAAAATGCTCTGTCCGGTACTAACATCATACATCCTGTTCAGAAGATCTGCATCTGGAGTAGCTGTAGCATGTCGATTGTGACATCGCTGACATCAATGTTAAAATGTTCAGAATGTCTAATTTTTTAATGTAAAATCATGAATATCCCAAAAACAAATTGACAAAAAAGTACTATCAATTAGCTGAAGGTATTGGGCAAGTAAATAATAAGAAAAATAACAGTAAGTTGGATAGGTTTTAATTTATTCATCGACTCTTGCAAAAAAGGGGTAATTTGAATATGTCTAGACCTCAGACAAAGCAAAGATGGCAGGGTTATCATCTGATAGGTTGTATCCCAGAGCAGGGCCTACCACACAATGTAGCATTATCTGCAGTAGATTAAAGTTCTGCTCTTACTGCAGCAACCTACTGTTGCATTGAATGGCCCTCCTCTCTGTCTTCACTTGCCTTTTTAAAGCAGCTTGCCACTCCATTTTTCAGGGTGTCTGTCTTGTATTTTACTGGCACTTACTGTTCAATTCATAAGCTTCTTTCCTTTTTGCAACAGTTTAATAACCTCAGATGAAACTGTATAAAAACTATAGAAATTTGTGGAAGTGGATTGACCTTGGTTGTTAAAAATATTCTAACAATAAAATATGAATTCTTGCACTCAAGAAAATGAGGGGAAGAGAATGGCTTTGTTTACAGAATACAAAGACTAATAAGTACTCTGAAACAGCAATTGCATCGGATTTTACTGATGGTCCTGAATCACATTTTAGTGCAGGCAGCTGCAAGGCTCATTTTTTCATGATGCAGCAAGCTAACTTAAAATAATTATAAAATACATTTCATACCTGCATGTAAGAAGTCTGGATTGTAAGTATAAATTAAATTTCTGTCTGCCAATAATAGGAGGGTATGTTGCTGGTAGCAGCTTCCTAGGAGACCCTAAGAGCTTTAGGGCAGAGAGGCTGCTGCCTTGTTAGTCTGTCAAAATTTCCCATTGACATTTGGCTGCTGGCTGACTTTTTCTTTGTTCACTCAGTACTTGTGAAAATTCCTCGCACCTAAAAAAGTTCTTAGCTTTAAAGCTATGTTTTAAAATCATTTTTTTTTTGTTCAGGGAAGTTGGAAAAACTTTTCATTTAATTTTCTTTTTTGGTTCTTCTCAAAGAGTATGTGCCCTGGTCAGTAGTAATCAGGGTAACCGTGACGATTGGTCAGAGATTGAGCTATGAGATCAACACTTCCGTCTATGGTGATCTTTGGAAAGGTGATGGCATCCACATGCATGGAAACAGTGTCACCATAAAAGTTTAAGGTGCAATCTTATTCATCATTCATTATCAAACATCATTGTATTCATATTGTAACTCCAAGTTATATAATGCAGATATGCTTGTTTTTCAAATAACCTGCTAGCCAAGTAATATTTAAGTTTTTGGGAATCATCCTGTTTTTCTTGGATTCAGTACTTTTTATGCATTTCATTCATTAGTGCTATTGATGCTAATTTCGTACTAACTGGCTGCCAAAGGTAAATTACAGTAATTTGCTCTGGCAGGTTTCCACAAGGATACGCTGTATGTGATGAAATGAATACAATATTTTTATTTTGCCTTGGAGCTCACTCAGTTTTGAAGGGAGACATTTTAGAAATTTCATAATTCCCCTCAGAGACTCAATGTCAACACTAATGTGACTAGCAAGGGCAACTCACCCATACTATTCTCAACTTTCACTCAAATGGCAGCACCACCAACACAGGTCATTTATTTTGTGTTTAGCTTATCCGATGCTGTCCAGGCTGATTACATCTCCTTTAGTTTAGATGTGTGAAGGGGAGTTGATGAGCAAACTACTGAGGCTGGCTCAATCTATCCATTTTGGCTCCATGCTTGTCTAGCTGGCCCTTTTTCCACTGCAGAGATGGAATCAGACAAGGTGGATCCAAAGCTGGCTGGCCAAATACAGTTTGTTTGCTTGCCCATTCCTACCTTCAACCAGACTGGTACCACATCATACTAAATGCTGATGTATGCCAGGATTGAGACTTCTGCCTGGACTTTGTTTGCAATCCAAGAGTGATGTTAGCTGCTCTGTTGCCTCATCTGGTTGCTCATTTGAATACGGGCATTTCCCTTTTTCCCTTTCTTGTTTATCTCAGATTTTGGCACCCATGCTGAGACAGAACAGCATGTACTTACACAGCCTGCTTACGCTACCTACAGCTAATTAGTAAACAGACCAGCAACATTAATGATAGCAGGCCAAGCTGACAGAGGACAGTGGGATAAAAAATATTCTGGAAAACCAGTCAAACCACCAGGAATCTAAAGTAAAGGAGCCAGGCTGGCTGCAGCTCTACAGTGGAAATGGTTATCAGTGGACTGTGCCAGGCTTCAGAAGGACCTGTATACAGGTGGAGCTGCTGAAGGAGAGTGCACAGGCTCATGTGTGGCTGTGACGTTCCAGTCAGACCTTGTGGAGACTCAGCAAGGGGTGTGCTCGCCGAAGCAGCACTAATCTCCAGCAGCCAGGGCTTTAGAGGGAAGCAAGCTTTGCATCCTGGAATAGAAACCAGCACCACAGTCCAAATTCTACCAGAACGCCCCCTCCCCCTCCCACGGTCTCCTGAGTTTAAGGCGGTTGCACCCAGCAGTCAGTTCTGGACAGCAAGGAGGAAATCTGCTCCAGTGTTCAGCTACATTGCTTGGCTTCTCAGCCTTTTTATTTCAGGGTGCAATATGCCTTTCTTACTGACAGGGAAACATTTATTCTTCAGGCAAGATAAAGTGACATGTGCAAAGTCTCAATTTGGGGTAGTGTTTGGTTGCTGTATTGTAGTAACGAACTCTGGTTACATACAGGTACATACAGTTGGCAGTAGCTAAGAGAAATGAAATTTTTGCACATGCTAGTGTATTGGAAGGAAAGTGTATATTTATTGTTTGAAACCAGCACATTTCAGCATAGAAGACTTCATCAGGGTTACAGAGTACACAAATATAAGGTAATAATTGTAAAGGTTTGATAGGAAAATAACATTTGTATGTGTAAAATAAAAAGAACCATAGAAAACTGAAAGGGTCAGGTGGTAACTGAGCAAACGAGATCCAGCCAACATGTACTGAGATGTAGGAACTATATTCTAGTCAACCAATAGGAGGGGCTGATATTAAGGGGCCCTGTTTAAAAGAAACATGGTATTGCCTTAAGGCGTGTTTGATTGTTGATGCTTCAGTGAAGCTCAAAGTAGCAAACAAAAGGACAGAAATCAATGGTTACATTGGTAAATGGTTTAAACACAATAAAAATAAAAATCAATGTTACATGTTATCTTATTGAAAGTCTTTTATTGTCAAATTTTTATGTAGCGCTTGAGGAAATGAACTTCAGATGATATATCCAAAATGCCTCCTTTCTTTTTCACCTTCTCTGTCACCACCTTTTTTGGTCTGATTTGTTCAATGCCACAAAAAAGAAACACAGAAATATCACAGGCTCTCTGAAATGTCTAGGCACAGGGTTTTAATATAATTTCTTTTATTGGAACGCTTGTGTTCAGAAAGTCACCCTTTTAGAGACCATGCAGTTTACCGTACAAATATTTTCACAGGGTTGCTTGATCATGAAAATCATATTTTTAATTTTGGATGTCATGAAACCGTTACTTTTAATAGTGTTCCCATAAATAGGGAGATTGAAGGACTTCACATTCTTAGTGTACTGTCAATTAACACAGTTTCCACATTTAAAGTGACCAGTAGGGACAGATTCAGTAAGACTGTGTGGTATGTAATCTTTTGATGGGCAACCTTAAACTATTCTGTCCACAATGTTCATGGCTTTCCTAAAAGTTGTTAGAGGATTTTGAAAGTGTTTTTTAAAGAAGGGTCACTCTGGAGGACATGCCAGTGTTTCAATACCACATTTTTAATGGTGCTTGTTTTAGGGATGAAGGTGGTGTAATAAATTAACCGAGGGTGTTTCTTATTTTTTGTGTTTTCTGCAGACAAGCATTTCTAGTTTCTTCTTTTTTTTGCTTCAGCTTTTGTTCAGCTGAGTCAAGTCATTCCTTTTTGTTCTCTCTGTCATTAAAACTGGACATCATATGTTGTTTGTTAATTTTTTATTTTTCATCGATGTTACAGATCTGTTGTAACCTTGTGAGCTGAAGGCTTTCCTTTAGAAAGGGGGTAGATTGCCTCCATTGTTTTATTGTATTCTGAATACTTTTAACTATGAATGCACCTATCAAGCTTTTATAAGTATTACCTTATACTTGTGCACCCTGTAACCCTGATGAAGGCTTTATGTCAAAATGTGTTGGTTTTTAAAAGTAAATACACAATTTCCTTCCAATACACTAGTGTGCAAGAATTTAATTTTTTCTCCTGCTGCTGTCTGCTCTCTCCCAATGCAGTGAAATGAGCTTCCCATAGTGGTCATAACAGCATAATCACTGGCCATCTTCCTTCATAGAGTGAAGACCCATCTATTCAGAATGTATCTTGCCTCCCCTACCCACTCATAACTTATCACTGCCTTATTTCTGTAGTCTTATGACCCTGATGCCCTTCTGATAAGTTGTAGCACGTAGGTAGTTACTGTAGCATTACTGTAGCACTATCAGCACTGTGTGAGAAACTGAGGCAAGATGTGGTTGGTTGTGATTTGTTATGTTCCTGTTTTCAAGACTTTATTAACTTTATTAAACACACATTGTACCCTTACTGTGTAAATCACTATGGATGAAATCATTTGCTACATGACTAAATGTAAATGTAATGTAACGGTAAATGTAATACTGGACTCCCAGCTGTTCATATAAATGGGCCCCAGAGTGCATTAGGTTCTTCAAGAACATAAAGCATTGATGAGATACTTATATAAAAAGCCACGTAAAGTAACCATACACATCCTGATATATCCTTGTATTTTCAGATTCTTTCTATTAGTATCTGCCAATGGAGATCCATACGCTTAACGTGAGTGTAAAAACCTTAGCTATTCCCAGACTTAATGTAAATGGGAATATCCTATCTGCAGTATACATGTGGATCTCGATACTTAAAGACATTCATGCGTTGTGTTTCCAGACAGGGAAACAGTTTTGATTTCCAGGCCCATATTATCTGTACTAAAATGGAACATTATTAAAACTTCAGCTGTTATGTAAAAAGTACGAGAAAGGTCAATATGAAATAGTGGCAGCAACAATAAGGGTAACAGCGGTTGCAGTTTGAAGAGCCAGCTTCATGCCCCTGTGACTTTGAGGACACCAAAAACATGGACAGAAGATGGCCAGTGTCAGGCTTTAGTCAAACCAGGCCCCTGAATGACAGAAATACTGACCAAACAGGTGTCTAGATTGGGTTGAGCTGAAGTCCCTCTTTTGTGTCTGTTCATCCCTTTTCATGCTCCATTTACTCAAACAATATCTGGTGTGTTGCCGCGGTGCTATTTTCTGCTCATCATTATTTATATCTTGCCAGTTTGGCAGTTTTGTTTTTTGACGAGTGGAGATTCAGCAACTTTCACAGGTGGTGTGGCAGGCTGGCTTTCCATTTTTGGAGGGACCAACTCACCTTCCCATTAGTGCAGTTTTAGTCTTATTCTCAGACAGCCTTTATAACACCATTATACTACTTCTCAGTGCACATTAATGTTTAATATCATTTAGGTATTGTGTGTGTCAGGATGTATGTTTGCTATACAGGTGTTAAGGCTGTAGTGACATTTTTGCTCAGGGTGCTCCCCTTTCCTCCTTTGTTGGCCTGTTCTCTGTGATGTTTACCTGAGTAGTCTTAGCTCCGTTCCGTGAAATCCGTCTCCAAGCTCGTCTTCTCTCTCTCATCGTCCTAATCTCTCTCTGTTTGTCTTTCCTTTCTCTCCACCTCTTCATGCATCTGCTTCACATATTTCTCCCGCTCCACGTCACTGTCTGTGTACATGTTCTTTCCTCCGTACCTTCTGCTGACCCATTCTCCCCCCTTTCCTCACCCATCTGTTTCCCCGCTCATTTTAACCCTCCCCCGACATTACCCTTCCACTTCTAGCACATCCCAGCTGGGTCAGAGCTGCTGATTTGGGGGGTACCCTGAAGGCTTTGTCTTCCCCAGGGTACCCAGGCTGTGTCCTGGTGGGTCCCATAAGTATTTCAGCCCTGTTTGAGCAAAAACAAACAAACTGTAGCATTTATAAAGGTATTTAACTCTGTTAAAGCTGTTACTGCTTGCACCACAGCTGTACATCCAGCACAGTGCAAATCTTGTCCATCTTGTGCATCCTCTGGGTGTACTCATGTCCACGTAAGGGGGGTGCGCTGGCACTGGTGTGTGCGAGTGTGTGCTTCTGCTCCTGTGCGTGTGAGCTTGTTTTGTGCATTGCTTGTTTTGCCATACATTCCTGGGATTCACTGGCTGGTGGGAATGACTGGCTTGCGGAGAGAGCAGTGTTGCATGCTGGCAGATGTAACAGAGCACGTTGACTATCATTGCTGAAGATCATAGGAGACATAGAGAGAGAGAGATATGCAGAGACTGTGGGAGCACGGAAAGAGAGTGGGAGGAATGGAGATGGAAAGGGAGAGTGGAGTTAGGATGGAGGTGGAGTTGGAGTATGATCAGAGCACACAGATAAAGAGCACTGACACTTAAAAGTATGTGCTGAATGTGTACAGAATTTGTATTACGTGGATCCTGCATATGCACAGAATATGTATTAAACATCTACTGAATATGCACTGAATGTGCACAGAATATGTATTAGATAGCTGTAGGGCATGCTCACCATTTGCAGAGTTGCCAGAAAGAGTATCAAGTATTTGCACCAGGTAACACTGCGTTTTAGTATACATGTCATACATGTTTATTTAATATTTATTTTATTATATTTATTACGTATTTCATAATATTACAAAAATATACATTAATTAGTTTGTATTATATGATTAATTTAAATGTGCTTTTTTCTTTACAGAACAAATCTCCTTGTCTGTTCTTGGTATAGTACAGTATCTCCTGTACTGTGTGTGAATATGAATTACTGAATTATATAAAATGCTGAATTTGTACAGAATGTGTACTAAATATATACTGTTTCCCAAGCCCAACTCTCACCATCGACTAAGGCTGGTGTAACAGCCCCACTATTATTTTTTTATCATTTTGAACCAATTTTCCTTATTTCTTCAGGAAAAACAGCCACAGATAGTAGGAGAATGTCAATGTGACCTATTACCAGCAGACATATGAGCATATCAGGGACAGTTTGCCTTTTGATTGTAATTTAGTTTAATAAAATCCCCCGTAGTAATGAATCAACTCAAAGATTTTCATTTTGGAAGGAAATGGCCAGGTTTGCTATTCTGAACGGGATTTATCTCAGGTTCTCTATTCCTCTTTCCTAAGTGTTAAGTGTAAAAATAGGATCAGTGTGCAGATTATATGCTAAAATAAGCAGTTGTTCATTTTTAATCATCAGTTAAAATGAGTGATTGAGTACTGAGGTGAATTGTGTCACCTTGCAGTGTTCACGATTGAGTTATCTTAGGGCTGAAGCCAGGACCTCTCTCCTTAAAGGAGAATGCCTTTTCTTCTCCTCAACATGAGATAAATACTCCTCATTCTAGTGATAAAACATAAAAACTGAGGGGCTGTGACTCTCTACTCTTTTTTAGAACCATTATAGGCAATTTAAGCAATAGATGAATGGTTTAATGGTGAATAGTCCATACAACATCTTGAATATGATACTACTTGTGTGTCTTCACACAAGGAGTAATTGTCATTGCATCTTCAACACATTGCCATATCAGAATGTCCTTGACCTGGTTTTGTCCTACGCGTAAATAGTAATTTTACGGGTTACCTTAGAAATATGCATGAAACAGAGTAATATAGTGTATATATCCATCATGTGTTGTGTGTCTACTAACACACCAGCCAGCAAGCCTAATCACTAGTTAACATGGGAGTCTCTTGTTTCTACAGTCAATACTTTATCAGCTCCCTCTCAAGTGCATCCCAGTTTATGTGTTCATTTCTCAGTCTCCAGGCTTTTACTGTCACTCAGACCCATGCTGCCGCTCTCAGGAAACCCAGCTCATTGGCTGTGCTAGTGTGTAGGAATACAGCCCGAACAGGCGTGTATCAGCAATTCATGTCAGGTATCAGGTTAGTCTTATCACCACATGACCTCATGAAATACGCCTCTGCGTCAAAGCATGTCAGAAGGACTTGCATTGCAGTGCGCAATCGTCCTGGCCATGGTGCTGCGGTGCTGGCTGCAGCAGTGCTCTCCCCTTTTCCTCACCTTCCTGAGGCAACTGTGACTGTTAAATGTGCTTGTTTAATGTGTTCTCAGCACAGAGGGAAAAATGGAGGACAGATTCACAAAACGTTCCAACCCCAGCACCCTCCAGAGAGGGTTTGTCTGTCAGTTTGTCTGTCTAACTCCCCCCCCCCCCCCCCCCCCCAAAGCTCTCTTACCTGTTTTAAACCCTGTTGTTCATTCTGTAGTATGTCATTGTTATTGTTATGATGTACAGTCCACCCTATTTCTAAGAAAGATGAATCCTTTTCTCCCTTTGGTTGCCTCTTTCTCCTTCCATCTATTTTTCTCTTTCTCTCTCTCTCTCTGTCTCTCTCTCTCACACACACACACACAAACACGCACACATAAACCTGACCTGCATGCTGAGTCTGCACATTAGAGCAGCTCATTTTTAAACGGCCAAGAGAAGGAGGAGAAAAGATAAAGAAAACAAAAAAGAATCTCCAGTAAAAGAAGCTTTTTGAAGATCCAGGTGGATTTAAATGTAACTCTAAGTCTGCTGAATGAATTAATTATGAATGCTACTGATAATGAGGGTGATAGTAACAGTGGTGACAATGATGGATCTATTTTTAGGCACATTGAGCACAGTCACCTGCTCTCCCTCCCCCTGCCTATATAAAATTGCAGCATATATTTCAAATGGCAGAGCTGAGGTCCTAATGGCTAAACGCTAGAGAAATCTCTCATCACTGAATCCTGACTGCTGAAGAAATAACACTGAGACAAAGCACTTATGTATACGGAATAGTTAATCCACTGTTTTGTAATGATATCAAATGTACCCTCTTATTGCCATTTGAATGTAAAACAGCATAAAAATGAAACCTGGATTTTTAACGTTTAAACGTGCTGTGGAGAGCAAGGCATGTTAATGAGACATGCTCACAAAGACTTCCCCTACATTAAGCTAACAAGAGGTAATTTCATTCTTTAATTTAAATTCAGGGTTAAAACATTTCATTTACATTTTGTTGGGGTACTGAGAAGTGTTTTACAGTACCTAACACCAGATGAATGTTTCTGAAAATATCTGATACCCCTTTTACACAGTACTCTACACAAAACCAAAATGAAAAATTGTGAGTATGTTATCTGAATATGGCATTTGATGTGTGTTTGGTTCTGTGCTTTTGTTTGTCCACCATCCTGGTTTAAGGCTGATGGCTGTCGATTACCTCATATTGACTAGCAGATGCTCAGACCTTGCCAGTTGCTTCAGTCACATCCACTTTAGTTCTTGTAGTCTCGTACTGTAACTTTTGTCATTATAATTTTAAGCTTACTTTTTTCTCTTCTCGTTCCTTTTGTGTGGTATTTCAGGCATTCTGTTGTGTTCAGGATTCACACACAGTTCCAGCACACCAGTCACTCCTTTAGCACGCAGCTGAAACTAGCTAGCGAGCAAATGTTCACAGGATTAGCATGTAACCTTTGCATTTACTTGTTTTTAAACATGCAACATACCATATATATATATTTGCATACTTGCAATACCTGCTACAGCTGTTTTTTACAGCACTTCCTTGTTGGTTTCACAGAATAAAATACCAAAGAAGAACTTTAGAAGTAGGTCTTGCTCCTTTTAGGAGCCCCTTGATAGGCTAAGGTAAGGCTTATGACAGATGTGTGCCAAACATTAAAAAAATATAGAACTGACTTTCACTCTGTTCAAATTCAGGGGCTATTACTAAGCTACGGAGCTAGTAACAGTGATGGTAAAAAATGCTTGGATCATTGGTGGTGCGCCCCCGTTCACACCAACACACTCAACCCTAAAGGGAAAATTCAGGAAATTTGCAAGGACTGTATTGTGAAAAGGGTTTGAGCAGCACACCTCTCTTCACTACTGTGTACTGTACATGTATGCAATGGATGTGTGATGTGATTCTTCTCACATGTGGGGAGTTGACCTCAGTGGTGCAGGGTATGTCATTGTCCCCAGCGCGGCTGTGTGCTTGTGATTGCACATGCGTGCAGTTTGTGCTGACTTCAGAGCGCAGGGCACTTTGCAGTGCTGGGCCAAACATGTCAGCGTCAACCGCAGAGAAAAGTGGTGTCTCAGCAACTCTGCAGCCACAGAGCGGGGTGGAGGTGGGCACATTTGTCAGTGAAGCAGGTTGGAGTGACAGTGACAACTCTGTGTGTGTGTGTGTGTTTGTGTGTGTGCGCGTGTGCATGCGCGTGTGCATGTGTGTGTGTGTCTGCGCACGCGTGTGTGTGTGTGTGAGAGAAAGAGAGAGAGAGAGAGAGAGAATTTGTAAGTAGGAGCATGTTTGACAGTTTATGTGAGAGAGATCGAGAAAGTGAAAAGAGAGAGTGTTCTGGGTGACGACGGTCACTGCAGGGGAAAGGATAGCTGTGATGCTTTGGCTGGTGCAGTGACATCCCTACAAGCTCCACAATGAGTGGCATCTGCTCTTGACCTGGGACTCAGTCTACCTTGGTCACATGGGACATCACTGCTGCGGGACTCCTCCTTACTGCCCTGAGACAATGGGGTGCAGAGGGAGGGACAAAAGAGAGAGAAAGGTGATGCTTAGTGAGAGACGAGGGAAATAAGGGGAGGAGAAAGAGGAGAGAATGAGAAAAAGACATCCAGTGTACTGTATTGAGTGCGTGACACTGGTATTGATACCACTGCGACACTCTTCCTCATGGCTCATTTGTTCCTTTCCTCTCTGTTTTTCCTCCTCCCCTTTATCCATATGCGTACATTCTGAACCCTGTCCTTCTCTTACCTCTGTCTCTCTCTGTCAGTCTCTGTATCTGACTCTCACATACACGTGCACACACACACTCTATATATAAACAGTTTCGGCAAAAATCACAGGCTGCTGTAAACAGTATTGACCCCTGTCACCCCTTTCACTTAGACAAAAAGCTAATTTGACCCTTCATCACACAGTGCTGCTCAAGTCAATGGTACTGTGAAACACGTTGCATATCAGTAGAATGTTCCTTTACAGTATTTAAGCACTTGTGGGTCTATTGTTGCAGTGCCACCATCTATTAAGCAGAACAGCTGTCGTGTGGTCGTCCATTTCTCTTAAAAACTACACACAATTCATTTACTACTGTTTCTTCCTTTTAATTAGAATACTGAGTAACCACCCAGCATAGTAATCTTTGCATTGTGATTGAACCACAGTATAGAACAGGTTTTTCATATTGAAAATATTACATTATGTATTTACATTATGTATTTTTTGTACATACAATGTGTGCTTCCTGTAACTAAGCTGCCTCTGCCAACCACATATGCGCAGCACGTAACTTAAACATTGACAAGGGTTGGATATAGTACAAACCTACATGATTAAAAATGTTAACTGTTATTCTTTTGTCATCACTACGCTATGCTGTATGGCTGCGTACCACAAACTAACTAGCTGAGCTGTTTTAGGTAATGTGTGCTCACTTTTACTCAGAAAATGGTTGCACTATTTAACTGTTGACGTGTGAGCTATTTAGCTGTTGACATTGAGAAATTAATTAAAATGAATGACATGATTCATGTGACAGGCCAGTATTAGTATTAGAGGGATTACTGAACTGTATCGTGGGACCTACTGTAAATAACCAAATCACAGACAGTCTCCAAGGAATGAAGTCAACTCATATTTTACTGATGAAATCAATGTTCCTTGAAGCTTGGGTATTGAACATTTATATAGCCAACCTTAGTTTTTTCTCACCCAATAGCTCATTCACTTTTCTTTTCTAATTTACCTTCTCACCCCGTAACATCCCAAACAGGCCACTACAGGAGCCACCCTGGAACCAAAATTATTCAGCAACAAAAGTCACTGCCAATGCACACGTATATAGATTTATAGTATTTATATATGGCAGTGAAAAATGCCTAGCCTATCTAGACTAAAGTCTCTATAGATATAGTTAAAACGCAGTTTGTAGTAGCACCCACCCTAAATACTTGCAAGATTTCCCACATTTACTATCATTTCCTAACATGCTCTGAGCACTATGTCTGTAATACGGTAAATATGCCTTGTGTACTGTGTGACCGCAGTGCACAAGTGAAGATCTGTTAGGCTAGCTGCAGACTGTGCAATACTGTCCCTAAGCAAACAGTTCCCTCAAGGTCCTCTTTTTCGCTCAACAGATTTGGAGGCGTCCCTGTGGAAACATTAATGCGATCAACCTAATATGCTGACTGGTGCTTCAGCTCCCACTGCATTATACATGGGTGTATGTGTGCAAGATATGCCCTCTTTGTCTGGACATGATGAATATTTGCAGTTCACATAATGCACAGTTGGAGTGGCTAGAATGGCCTGAAAAGCGTGTGCTTGCCAGGATTTTCTAGCTAAAAATGCTGTCTAGCAGCAGGTCTTTATGAAAGGAAGGATTTAGGGAAGACGGGGCAAGAGGGAGCAAGAGAGAGAGAGAGAGAGAGAAACCATTAGTGATTCCCCTGTGTGTTAGAACAAGCCGGGCGCAGCAATCAGGACTCTGTGTCTCTGTGCCTCAACACTGTCCCGTGTCACTCCTCGGGCCTGGCCGTTAAGAGCTTCAGCAATGGTTAAACACGCTGAACAACAGGCTTCATCACTGCGAACACTAGCTGAACAGGACCGTAATGCACACACAAACCCACAGATGAGATTCCCTCCATGTGGTCACTGCTATATCTGGCCTACTGCACTGTGCTGCTGTACAGCTCCAGATATATATATAGATTCCCAGAAGACTGAACCAGCAGATCTGCTTTGCCATGTCAGGCTTGGCTTTTGTGATCAGATGCGGGTCTGAAATTATAAGGTGGACCCTGACTGACCTCAGGAAAGGCTGCTGTCTCTTTCATTGGGCTGAATGCATAATGAGCCAAGCCGAGGTGTGACATCCTCACAACGTTGATGTTATGTTGCACAAAGCTGACAGCAGACACATCGCTGTGTAGACCACAGTGTCTCTTTAGGATGTGCTCCACAGCGTCTCCTCCACATCCTCTAAAATCAAAGGTTGAAGTCATTGTGTGACCGGGCACAGAGGTGGCCATCACAGCCCTCACACACAACAAACAACAAACAGAAAATGCAAATAAAGAAATGAATTTGTTAGGAAAATGTGAGCCCATATTTGACACCAGCTGTGCTGTGTTGACTCCTGTCAAGTGACGAGTACCAATCTAGACAGGAAGCAGAAAAATTCCATTTTAAGCATAATTTGTACTTTGCTGACATGTTTTGGCTATACTCATTTAGCCTGCCATGCCATCTAAGCTTGTGTTATATTTGGGTATTTATAGGGGAAATAGGTTTGGGTGTTGGCTGGCGAAAGTAAGTGAGGGAGGAGGGTGAAGAACGTGGGGTTTCCATGACAGGACAAACAGAGAAAGAGAGGGGAACACACTGGAGATGAATACAGGCAGAGTGCAATATCACCCCCCCCAAATAGAGTCAGCCCGCACAGCATTCTCACCACTGACAGATTGATCTTATAGGCAAATATCCAGGAGAGTAGGAGAGCAGGATGTCAGCGGTCATCTCTGCAGTCATCTCCGGGCTGTGCTGAGAGAGAGAGAGGGAGAGAAGTGATCATCATGCAACGCTGCATAAACACACGAAGACATGTTTTAGAGAGGAGTGCTAACGTTCCGACACAGGAGGCTTCCTATCGGTTCAGTGACCAAACCTAATTCAAATTAATCTAGTGATGAGAAAATATGTTCAGCCTAAGCATAATGAGTAACACAAATGACATAACTACAAACAGGGCACCAGCAAAATCAGATGTATGTGATTAGCATAATTATTTCAAACAGTAACATCATGAATTCGTTTTCTCACCATAGTTTGGGTACACCTTGTTAGAAAGGAAGTGATTTTTTTTTTTCATTTTAAATTTGAAATTCAAGGTTTTTTAAATTAGGTTTTATTTGTTTCACCACTTGTGCCTGCCCCTCCTGCTCCCTGAGTATTTCTGCTGTCTTCTCTGGATAATTCCTCCCCAACATTCAATCTTGGCCACACAGATTTTAACACACTATAAAGTTTTACCATGCCAGGGATACCACTGGTGTTTCTACGCTTCATATGGATGTTATTTATGTGCCTGGTCCCTGCTGCAGTGCGTGTGTGTGTGTGTGTGTGTGTGTGTGTGTGTGTGTGTGTGTGTGTGTGTGTGTGTGTGTGTGTGTGTGTGTGTGTGTGTGTGTGTGCGTGTTTGTGTGTGTGTGTGTGCTCCCTCTGACGCTTTTTCTCCTCCCCTGTGGAGCAGCTCTGATGAATGACCAGCTGCCCCCTGGTGAGTGTGATGCATCTACAGTGCTGACCCTGGGATTCATGGTTAGTAGAGGACACCCATATACATATACCCCTCTCCCCAATCAGCACAGTGAGGAAAGGGCAACTCCAGTGGCCTTCCGAAGGGCAAATCTGGCCCTCCATCTTTTAAAGTGTGGGTCTGTGTATGTGGGTGACAACCAGAGTGTGCTGCTGCCTAAGATAGAGGGGATTCACTACATACACACATATACAGTACACAATCACACACAAAACCTGAAATTCCCCAAAATATTACTAACTAGCATTGCTGAATGTGCACTTATAGAAAATTTTAAATTTTGACTGTGTGACTCATGTATTATATAGGTCTTGGCACTCTCACTCATAGTCGTGTGAGTCAGGAGCTCAGAACTGAGCGTGTTAGCAAACTGGCATGCACCGCATTTACAGTGAAGATTTTCTGTGTCTTGCAAGAGTGGATGAAAAAATAGCCTCTTGTTTCATACGTAACACTTTTTCAGTTTTCAGCGATTTTCATCACACTTGCATAGTTGTTAGAGTGTACAGAGTGCTAAATACATGGGCTGTTGTTGTCCCCAGCAGTTCCATCTGGTGTTTACATCAAAAAAGGTACTTGTGATGTGCAACCATCTTATTTGCCTCATCTTCTCCAAAAATGTTCTCGTAACGTGACGTGTTGCCACAACATAACAAAACCATTGTGAGAGCATTATATGGCAGCTGGAAAGCCCTGTATGTCTCCCTGGAGCTACAGCAGGAGAGCACACAAAAGACCAGACCTGAAAAGTGCAGTAATGATGCAGGGGCAGAAAAAGGGAGGCTGGCCTCTTTCCATTTCGACGAGAGAGAAGAAAAGAGCAACACATAAAAGAGAAAGAAAGATGAAAATAAGCCCCTCAAATCCACTTTTTTGGCGGCGATGGCTCTGAAAGTCTTTTTTCATGCGTGTTTTATTATGCTAATGAAATGGCAGATAAAAATAGTCTGGCGTGGAAGTGCAGAGTTTCCCTTTTTTCACGGGAGAGGGAGGCTGGGAGAAGCAGAGGGTGCCTCTGTCTGCCATTGATAAAACAGAGACGGATTAAAGAGCTACCTACTCCTCCCTCCCTCCCTCCTTTCATCCATCTATCCACTGCTCTCCCTCTCCCTCTCTTTGTCTCAGTCTTCTTTCTCATCTTCTTCTGGTCCTTCTTTGCAGGTAAACATATTTGATTACACGTTGTAATCCTTGTGATTTACAGTACAAACGTTGGCTTTATGCTGGACCAATTCAACAGGAAGGCCCACGATCATATGGGAGTCTACTCCTCACTATTATCTGTCTTTAAATACTTCATAAATATTGAAATACTCATGCCTAAAATTTTTTAATGCAGTAAAAATTATACAACAATATGATCCAGTCGAGTGTTTGCAACCTTAATCAAAGGGTGGTACAGATATAAGCATTGACCTTAACGTCATATTGCAGGTTATAATAGTATTAATTCTCATCCAGTTTAGCAAGGCCAGGTCAATCCGACTCCCCAGGTGAGCTGGTCCAAGGAAAGGCGAATTCAGGAAAATGGGAATAAGAACACAATGGAAATGGACATGCAGGTTTAATGACATTCAAAGTTAGTAACTCATTAAGTATATGCAGAGAAAACATCAAGTACTTTACACTGTGATTGTTTGTCAGTTTAATATCAGGGTTAGTTCCGAGTGCATTAGTGTTTATTACATCCACCTGGAGCCTTGAAAGCCTTTTGAATACCCAGTGCCTTATCTCTTTATCTTTGGCTGTCAAAGAGGTGTTTTTTGGACTGTGGATCATGTGATCCCATATCCCAGTGAAAGAGGCTCCTGTTGGAAAGCGGGAGGCCTCCTCCTCCCGCTGCGCGAGTTTGCAGGCCGGAGCGGCCTGCTGGAGGTGACTGCGGCCGCCGGAGACCTCTCGCCCAGCTCCTCCACCTGTACACCATGTGCCACTGTTGCTGTTGTTGCTGACAGAGGGTCTGTGCGGAGCTGGCAGCCTGCTCTTGCTTCCTGCCATGCATTATTTATCAGGCAATGATCTGCAGTACTCTCTCTTTCCATCTCTCTCAGTCTGAGTCATTCTCTCTCTCTCTCTCTCTCTCTCTCTCTCTCTCACCACCCCCCCCCCCCCCATTCCTCTTCCATCATTTGTTTCCAGTCTACCCCTCTTTTAATCTTTCCTTGTATCGGTTGTGACCCTTTTTGCAATCCTTGTCATATAGCTTTTAAGAGACATAACAAAGACCAGACTCATACTTGAAATGTAGACCATCATGTCGGCTTGACTTCACACTAGGCAGCCAATAATCAGACAAAACATGCTGTAAAAAACTAGAAAGGAGCATGCTTGTGATATAAGAGCACTTTCTTACTCTCCCCCATAGGCAACAGCACCATGGTGTTCTGTCTGTCTGTAACTCTGTGAAGTCACTACAAACTGAGCAGAATGTGACATGACTGTGTAAAAGTAGAGAGGTGCAGTTCTACCAATATCAACCAACTGGAGTGGGAATGAGTGCCTCTGTATATGAAATATAGGGTTTGTCACACTTGAATTCCAACCAGATTCAATCTAACTATGAGCCAGCACATTCATAATGTTGTGCAGTTAATTTAACAAAAGACCGCTTGCTTAAATGTCTCACCCAACAGTAACGACAGCATTGTGATTAGAATAAATCTGCACCCACAATTTCTGACAATACTAACCAGTAAGCCATAACAGGAATGAACCATCCTGTTGAAACACGCTTGAATGAATTACATCAGGGAAAAGACTGAAACACTTGGAAATGATAGAGCTGCCTTGGGGCTTCTGTTTTTTCTGTTTCTTCTGAGAGCTGTTGAGTCTGAGTCATTGCTAAATTTGCTTTTCTGAGCCATAGTCCAGTAATTGAGAAATTACACCTTGAATTCTCTTGGGAGCTGACTATTTAATAACAGTGTTTTTGTTGACTAACAGCACAACCCATTGATCTTTAATTCAAACTGCATTAAAATGACCTTGTCGGGTGCCAGAGCAACTGCCTTTTTATCAAATATGGATTAGTGGTCAGAAGGAACAAACATCAAGTGTTTAATATTAGGGGGGGTTTCGGGTTTTAGATCAAAATGTGAAGCTGTTTGTTGTATGTGGGGGGGGTATGGCTACTTGTCAGTGCCTATTTTCACCTACCTAATTTCTGCACTATGTGCCTTTTGTTTGTATATATTTATTTATTTATTGCCCTTAGATCCCATGTTTTTTCCTTTTTATGTGGCATATGAATAATTTAGTGTAGGGTCCATTTACAGCAGATACAGTGTCAGCCCATTTGCTTGGCCAGTGGGGCTGAAATACTGCATAACTATGGTCCCCTAAGAGAGAATAAGGGAGGGAGAGGAGAGAGACGCAGCTGCAGGTTTGTGGGTTGGAATCAAGCTGCTAAATCATATACTTGGTTAAACCAATTGAACTTTTCTCCTCTGTTCTGAGATTTTGAAAATCTGCTTGATGGTGGCCCTTCAGGTCCAGAGTTGAGTGTCACACCACAGAAGAGCGGCTGCACTAATGACGATTTTTAGTGTTGAGTGTCCTGGTGCTGTAGCAGCCACTGGGGCTCTTCTAATAAAACACTATAATTTATAATGAGCCTGTCACAATTAGGTCTCCCGGTGTAGATTCTGTCTCTTCGGCTGGAGTCTTGTAGCGTGCTGGGTGGCGTTGCTGCGTATCACATGTTCAGGAAGGTCTTGGGCCTCAGCACGGTCAGATCCTCTCCTGCTCATGCTGGGTGTGTCTGCAGCTCGACTCCAGCCTTCCACCGGACCCACACGTTGGCCACTGCTGCTGCACAATCGATAGCGTGATCGATGGCCAGCAAATGAATGTGGAAGGGACAACATCTCTCCAACTGGCCAGCCTCCAGTGAGCAGCAGGATGGCCCTGCACCGTAAGCAGTGATTAAAACACCATTTGACCTCCAGCCTCTGCATACTGTCCCCCTTCCCCCCTTTTCTCCCCAAACTCATCCAGATTTGGACCCCAACTCCTGGGCCCTCTGCCAGACCTGTGCGAGGGGTGGAGGCCAAGGCATAGGCCCCATCCAAACTGTATAAGTCATTCATTCAAGTTCGTTTTTCAGAACTAACAATTCACTGTAATCAGACTTTGTTGGGGGGTTTGACTGGATTGCAGAGTTTTGTGATTTATTGCATCTTCAGGTCAGTTTTTTATGTCTCTATTTGGAAAGTCAACTATATTCAGTTGCAAACATTGGGGTTTGACTGTCAATATCCTATTCAATTTCACTATCGCAAGAGTATGTCTTTACATATGAGGGAGTGGTTTACTGTTAGTGCATTAAATATGAATAGATGCTGAACAGACAGCTGAGGGAATGTGAACAGCAAATGAATGGATATAATAGCTGGTGAATAATATATTAATCGAGAGTAAATGTAAGATCCGTAGATGGAAAATTGATGGTGAATCACATTTATTGGAGGGAATATCTAGCTTAGCTTGGTAATTGAACTAAACTTTTGTATTATGTTGATGCAGACTGCTATTATTAAAGGATGATAGTACTCCATCTTCTCAATATGAGCAGCCTAGTACTTATATTGTGGATAGTCCAGCACCAGTATGTATATGAATATTTGTCACTGAATGTTGAGATTGAAGACATAGGATATGGAATTTGTTTAGTTAAAAACATAAGTGTAACTCAATCAAAAATTTTAGAATTTATTGGGTATTTTGTAGTCATAAAGAAGAAACAATGGTATTTTGTGGAAAATCAGCCATGAATAAAAGGCCTTGTGGTCTTATCTGTCTGTTTCCAGGTTGCACAAGAAATACACACCCACACATTTTCTTTCCTTAATGGTCCTTCCCTAACGAATCCCTTGCCATGTGCCATATCTGTGTCCATTTCTCTGCAGTCTCCTCAAGTGTTTAAAGTACGAAGTCAATGACCTGTTCCTCTTATCAACAGTCCCCCCACCTCCTTCCTTCAGCTCCCCATTACTGCCGCCCGTCTGCTCCCTAATCCAATTATATCCATAATCTGACACGCTTCAAGACTCGCTCAACACTGAGAGGACGCGCATACACCAGGCATACGAGCAGTCTCTTATCTCAGACTTTTATTCAAACGGCTGCTTGTTCCAGGTTTTTTTAAAGGGTGAAACCAAGGGCTGGGGGAATGGGAAGCATTGGTGCTTCAGGATTTCAGGATTTCATTTCGTTCACTCATTCTGGGTTTTGTTTTGAGGTTTTTTGGCCTTTGTTTTTAAAGCCGAGGCTCTGTTGATGTGTCCTCTGCCTCTTTTGAGTCACCACTCTCCTTGTTGTTGGTGTTTCTTTGTAGCCGTTGTTGTTGCTGTTAGTGTCCGTTGTGTAACTTTATACTGTGTGTGAATGTGATTTCAAGCCTGTCACAGGATGACATGCTGTTTGTTTGTGTCGAGGGAGATTTCTTCACGGTCCACTATCAGCCAGGAGATTAATTGATGTCTGGGTTGTACACCAATTTTACATTGTGGTTTAAAGAGTTTCCTTCATTTACAAATGGTATTTATGTATTTATGAATCGACATAATTCACCTGTGTATTGTTTTTGGCTCCAAACAGAGTAAATAACAGGTTACAATGTAAAAGCCTTCCACAGTGTTGGGCAGGTAAGTGTCCCAGAAGTGTACAGGAGTGTCCTTCAGTTCATCACAGTACAAAATTCAGTAGTATTAGACCAATTTAAAATTGGCTTTTCAATAGTGCTACATGACATTTTGGAAATGTTCTTACTGTGGGGGAAAAGCAAAAGCAACATTATTGATTCTACCCTTGTTCTAATCAGCTGATCAGCCGGTACTGATCAATAACTTCCTTCACTTTCACGTATGATGTCATCGCTGTACTTTTTTCTGTCAAGAAGGTGAGAGTCCGGCAACCTGCTGGCGGAAGCAATGTGTCTTTGTCACAGACAGGAACAGAGCGGAGTGCGAGGGCAGTGGTGATAGAGCACTCTGTCTGTCCTTTGGACCTCAAAGGCACTGTGTAAGTGCAGAGGGTGTAGTGGGACAAGGAGGGGTTTTGTCGTCATTGCGGACAAAGGTCCGGCAGGTCACCCTCTGGGACGGGCTGAGCTTTGATTTCCTATGCGCCATCGGCTCGGGTGTCACGTGACTGACTTCTGTCAGTCACCAGCGGTTTAGCATGTAGCCACGGCCTGTTGCCCCAGTCACAGTCTGTCACAGTCCCTTCCCAGTGCTTCTCAAACCTTTGTGTGTTCTCCTGAATCCCACCACTCGCTCTGGTCTTCACACAGGATGTGACTTAGTCACAGCAGGATTGACTGGTCTCACAGATTGCACATTCACGCTCTTGCAGTTCAGCATTTTAGGAGTGGCAGTTATTATTTGAGCCTTGGTATAAAATCCAGTATCTGTGTGCGCATCGATACATGTAAGACAGACACCCTAACTTAGGATGATAGATTGAATTAATGTTTTGAAATGCTTTTTTTAATGATACGGCACAAAAGCGCACAGGAAGACCCTGTAGGGCCCTGGTCATTTGTCAATTTCCCTGTAGAACGTAGTGTCCCTTCCACAAATCCCCAGTTCCCCTCCAGGAAAGCATCTGTGAGACCAGAGCAGAGGCCCACAATGGACAGCATCCACCCAGAAACAAACCTCAAGTCTGCAAATTATGATCCTTTATTTCTGGTGAGCAATGTCCATTTTTTCCATGGTGTCACTGCACACTCCTCATACCCCTGCTGCTTCAGTACGTCTTCCTCAATAACCTGCCCTGTTTCCCAGCTGCAGTGTTTGTTGAATATGTGAGAGCAGCCAGGTCGGAGACCACAGGATGGTGAAGAGCTGCTCTCTCTTCTCCCCTTCTCTCCCTCCTTTTCCTCCCTTCTTCTCCCCCCCCCCTCCTTCCCTCCTTCCCTTTCCCTATACTGCCTGTGTTTGCTGTGACTGCAGCCAAGATTAATAGGCCTCTGTCTTCATGTCGTGTGTCTTTTTAGGCCCATGCGGTGCATCGCTGGCTAATCGATCAGGACAGTAGTGTGAGCTCTGAGCTGCCGGATGGCCGTGGAATATGGCACTTTGATGAAACAGTAAATATCCGTATACGTATATCTGACTTCTATATTTCTATATCTATATTACCGTCTTGTATCTGTCTCTGAGAGCTGTGTTGTTGTTTTTGTTTTGTTCTTTCTTGCTCTTTATTTTTCTGTAACTGTATCTGTGGCTTTAACATACTGTAGCACTGGTTTCCTGAGAGTGAAGTGTCACTGTTGTGCTGTGGGCTGGCTGGTTTAGTCAGGTGCAGTGGATACAAACCACTGCAGTCTTGAGCTTTCTTTGTCGCTTGATATATTTGTATTTACTTGATTTTCTTTTTCGTTCCGTTTGTGTAAGGTGTATATATGTGGTTTGCTGTAAGTGTCCTTGTGCAGTGTGTTATGCACTAAAGGTCCAAAGGCAAAATACTACATTTGGTTGTCCCAAATCGTAATGGTGTGTATGTGAACATGTGTGTTCCATAATTCATACATCTCTCATTCTGAGAGAAAAGAAGCATGTTTGGAACTAAGCATGGATAACATCAAGTACTAAATGCATGATTGTTGTGAAAAGCTGGTGCTACAAGTCTGACTGTATCTCTCCTGGGATCAAAAGACTCTGACCTTGCGTGTGTATGTACTGTATGTGTGTGTTTGTATGTATGTGTGCGTGCGTGTGTTTGTATGTACGTGTGTGTGTGTGTGTGTGTGTGTGTGTGTGTGTGTGTGTGTGAGTGTATGAGTGTGTATATGTGTATGTGTGTGTCTGGGTAATTGTGTCTGTCTGTGTGTCTGTGTGAGGGTGTGCGCTCAGTAAAATGCGGACCATCCCAATGCGTTTGGTGAGGGTGAGTATGTCCGTTCTTATCTCTCATGTGACTCCGTGCTGTGCATGTCCATCCCCATGTGTGTTCAGTCACCAGCACATCCGCTCAGCATGCCTCTGCTCTCCCAGCTGTGCGTGGGCCGCTCCTCTCCAGTCCAGTCTCCATATTGACGGCGGCCCAGCGGGGCCTCTGTGTGTGTTTACAAACAGAGGCTAAGCTTCCGGAAGGGGGGCTTCAATCAAGTGCTGAACTGCTGTCATCTCATCAGCACATCCCGGGGAGACTGGATGACTGGGACAGGGGGGGAGCGGCCTCACTGCTGTTTGTTTACCAGACGCCCTCATGGAGGGCCATGCACTGGGCTCACGTCTCACATTTAGAGCCGTTAGCCTGCAGCCTCTGGAGAACCCTAGGGACCACTCCTTGGCCCAGTTTAAATCACACTCCGAGAACAAATACCAACCTCAAGTACGTGTAGGCTAACTCACCACTCAGTCTGATTGATGACAAAGCATTTAATCTTATGATTTCATTGTTTATTCATGTGATTGTTTTGTAATTATTTCAAATTAGATAAATGAAAAGAAGATCCCCACCATGTCTTTAATGGAAGTGGAATTCAGCCCTCTCAACCAATCACACAAATTGCATAACATCTCTCATTTTGTTAGAGAATGTTAATAGGCAGTTATTGCGCTATTTTTCTAGCTATGGTTGACAGTCAGTTACAGAAAGTGGTGAGCGTTTGTTTTGAACCTAACAGCTAATGACTCCATCTTTCTATTTAGAAAGTTTTTGGATGGCTGTGAGGTGAATCTCCCCTCTGACCCTGTGATGGAGATCACATGACTATGCTCATTGAATGTTAGGAATTCTATTTTTCTCTTTGTTGATTCAAAATAAAGGGATAATAGAATAGCATCAAGCCCATGCCGGGCAAATTGCCAGTATAGAATATCCTAACCGAGGCAAGTGATCTCTTTAGTTGTCTATCCCTTTAGTTTGCACATTCGTTCCGCAGTGGTGTTGCAAACTGTATCCTATTTTAGACCAGCGGAGGAGTCCAAGAAGACTAGCCACTGTTCCATACTGTTACAGAGTGAATGCCACAGAAAGATAGAGGGGGAGAAGTAGTAAGGGGAGTTAGTGGTAATAATAGGTCATTCAGTAGCAGGTAGTTTATAGGGTAGAAGTGGTTCCACAGGGTCATCATCTCTCTGATCTTCTCAAGGATGCTCCACATGGCTTTCAATGAACAGACTCCCCTATTCCCCACATTCAGATATTCTCATGGGCCTGACAATGTCAGAAGAGTTTCAGAAGTTATTATAGTGGCTCTGCTACACAGGTTTTCTGAAACCAAAGGAATGTTTGTGTGTGTGAGTGAGTGTGTGTGTTTGTGTGTGTGTGTGCATGTACATGCATGTGTTTTCTTTTACTGAATATGAGAGGAGTGACTATGTAGTTGTAATGTTACTCTGCTTTAAAATGCAGAAAGAGTATAAACATATTATGGTGCCTGACTGTGTCATCTTTCTGTCTGTCTGCAAGTCAGTCTACCTCACAACAAGCATGGGAGAGCCTAGGTCACCCGAGGAATTCAACACATTTGAACGAAGTGGGGGGTTGCATGGAAGTTTAAAATCTCTGCCTGTCACGCCCCTGTCCCATTCACAGCCCGCAGCAAGGGACAGCCACAGGCCTACAGGCAGGCAAAGCAGCGCAGTGATGGATCACTTGATAAAATACAATCAGGCTCACTGGCCAACCGCCAGACAGCAGTGGCAATAACAACAAAAACCCCTGCAGTGTCACCGTAGCGTTAGCTTCCAATGGCCTGCCTCATCCTTTGCTGCAGCTGACCACACTGGGTAAGGGAGAGGGTGGTCTGAATAAAGCCATCAATGGATGGTGTTGGGTGAATGAATGGTGTTTAATTGGCATTCCTCTACCCATAGAGCTTGTATGTTTTCCAGACATGTGAAGTCAAAGCTAGCGTGGTATACTCAAGAGTTCTGAAAATAACAGCTAAAGGGGTGTTCCTCTGTAAATGGCCCTTACATGGGAAACACAATATGGAAGAATGAAACTTTAGATAATCTGCACATGCAGGCAAATACCACACACCAAATAAGGTCTCAAGCATTGTCACAGCATCAGATTCATGACAGTGCCCACAAAATAAGAAGCCTTTACCGGCACGCTGGTCCCAGGGGGGGACATTCACTGTGGTTTAAAGTGGATCTTCTCTAAGAGGGTTTTTGCACATCTTGCTGCACGTCGGGGACTGTCTATGTATAAAGTGTGTTTGTTGTTTACAAGTATGCGTGTGTGGTGGGAAAACGTGTCTTTGTGTGTGGAGTGTTTGTGAACCTGCGGTTTGGTGAGATGGAGGAACGATGGGATTGATGGGGAGACATATAGAATGGGAGAGGGAAATGAAGAGATGTGCAAGAGAGAAGGGTGAGAGAAGGGTGAGAGGCACACCGCAGGTGATTAAGTGATTGGCGTCAGATTTACCGCCCTGCTGCCCTTGTGTGGATTGATGGGAGCGGCTTTCTTAATCACTAATATTTTTAACAGCAGAGTTATTGATGGGTCTGATGGGAGTTTCTAATACTGTAGGAGAAAGACAGAGAGGGAGTGAAAGTGGGAGATGGAGGAAGATAAGTCTGCAGTGCCCAAGGTGGGAAAACAATATGAAGTGTTACTGTTGCATTGGGAGATTAAATGAATGAATGAAGGAATAAATTGGTGGATGATACAGTTGGGAGCATTAATCAATTAACATGCTAAAAATGTATGATCACTGAGGCATTGTGACGAATTGAACAAATAACATGATAATCATAGGTAGTTATTTATGGTCTTAATGCTACTGGTTCTAAACTGGCTTTTAACTTTGTCACGTATTAGTTTTAAATCCTCCTCTTAATAGCTTCTCATTTTCAACATTTTCAGTCTTTGCTTGCAAATCATAAAAAGATCATTTGCATGCAGCTGCACAGAAATATACTGGCTATTTTGCACATAGAAACCTCACCAGGTACACTCTGTCTTGGCTCCATGCTAATACTAACTCAGGCTGATGTGTCTGTGTGTACGTGCGTGTGTGTGTGAGAAAGAGGAACGCGTTGACAGGCAGAGTGAACTGGCATCCCTTTGCTGCAGATTGCCTCAGTGCCTGTGCTGTGATGATGGAGCGATGAGAGATGCAGGGAGTTGCACTGACTCAGCACCGGACTGTAAACTAAGTCACTGTCACACTTTCAACGACATCTCCTATGTCTTGTGGGCGTATTTATTGTCACTCTGCCGCAGCGATACCCAGCGCGCTCTCTCCCTCCTCTTTCATTCTTCTTTCACGCTTCTTTCATTGCTCTTCTTCACATTGCTCCTTCACTCTCTCCAGCATTTCATCTTTGTTTTTTTTTCCTCTCCCTCCCTTTGGGCTTCTCATTTGGGCAGATTGAGTAGATCTTCAACAAATCAGTATTAGCAAAACACGCCTAACCATAATTTCTACATATGCAGTTCTATAGCTTATCAGAAAGGTAGGCATACAGAAATAAATACTGAGAGATTAACGGTGTAGGGGTAAGCAGTAGCACCATACAGTAAATTGTAGATGTGGTTGTGAATATATTACTGTTATCAATTGTTATTCAGTTCAGACCAGCTACAGGTACATATTAATGCTGCGCATGGTGTATGTCTTAACATCTTCTTCCCAAAAAGAGAGTTGTTTTAATATCTCATATTTCCTCGGTAGACTAAAAACGCAGAGGGGTACAGTGAAGCTCTTATTCTAAACACTCCAGCAGAGCTATTCAGTACAGAAGAGTGAAACGCTGTCCAGCCCAGTACATTACAATTGAATGGAGTCGCGTTTGCTCAGACAGCATGGTCATTACAGAGGTGATTGAATTATAGGATGGCTGCTCAGACTCTGTCCACATATTTCATCTCTCTCAGCTCACTTCCTCTCAGTCTGTCGCAGCTTTAGTTTGTCCAATCCACCACCAAGGCACAGTGCATTCAAATTCCCTGCCAGACCTGTCACATTGACAGCAGAATTATGTGTTGCAATGCAGACTAGTCCATTATTCTACAGTGCTGTGGAGTGCTGCCCATTTCACCCCACTTCAGTTTACTTCAGATAAGTTCAGCACAGCGCAGCCTAGTCCAGCGAGATGCAATGCAACGCTCTGCATTGTTGTGCTCCACAAACCGGTCCAGCCCAGTTTAGTGTAGTCTAATCAAGCCTGGTGGTCTGCCGTACCTTGTCCACTGCAGCAGTCCATAAGAATCTAAGACCTGCCCAACAAAATGTTCTGCTGGGTTGCAAACTCGCCTGTCTCTCACCTCCTGAGATAATCTAACCCCCCCCCGGAATCTCAATCCCCCTCTCTATCTGTCTCAATAGCTCCTGTTCTCTCCCTCTCGATCCCTCTATCTCCAGTTCTCTCTGCCCCCCCTCCCTCCTTTCCCCACTCTGCCTTTGCGCAGTGCTGAAAAGCAGCAGGGATCGATAGCGACCGTGCTGCTGGAGGCTAGGGGGACCATGTTCTGCACTTAAGCAGTCTGATTAGCTGGACTTTGATGCCTGTTTCACGCGGCAGCGAGAGGGAAGCTGAGACCGAGGAGGGAGAACAAAGACACCGATCCCCCTCTCCCGTCCGCTGCTTGCATGACAAATGGATTCTGGGCCCCGTCTGAAAAATAGCCGCCGTCACTCTGCCGAATTGCCTTTGTCTCATCGTGTTTTTCGACTCTATCTTCCCCTGTTCTCCTTTTCTCCCCTACCTCTTATCTGTCTCATTCCATGCGTCTTCCTTTCTACATCCTGCTGTTATTTTTTTATGTTGCTGTCTGTGCTGTGATGTGTGTGTGTGTGTGTGTGTGTGTGTGTGCATGTGCATGTGCATGTATGTGTATGTGTGTGCAAGTGTCTGTGTGTTTGTCATTGTATGTGTGTATGTGTGTGCTGTTATTCAAACCTGTAGCACCTTGAAACTGTAATTAAGACCCATTGCATTCCATTTGAGGAACTCACTTATAAAAGCAGGGCAAAGCTGCCAAATCACTCTGTCTCAGTCTGATAGATCGACAGTCTGGTCAGTAATGCAGCTCCCCTCCCACCTCATACCAAAGCTGTAATAGTGCTGGTGCTGCAGTCTGAATGGTACTCTAGACTCCCACTAGGGGGCACACTTTGCCCATGTGGTCCCAGCTCCTGTTCCCCTCTTGTGTGTGTCTTGTGCCCCTCTTGTACAAGAGTGTGGGAAAGCGTATCATATCCCGTTATCCACTAATGGCTTTAATTTTTTTAATTGCCCCAACACATAAAATACCCACAGAGACACCTGGAATGACGTGCAATCAGTTCTCTGTTGAAGGGCGCTTTAAATCACAGAGTGTGAAATCTGCTAGGCGGAATGTGAAAAATGTTTTAAATGTTACAATTATTCAAGTGGTTAGATCAATTAAGTAATTAGGACCACAGTGTGAACCCCTCTTTCCCAATGCCTTCTAGGATTAGGTTCTTCTCAATTCACTGAGCTATCCTTTGGCCAAAGAAGGCATGATATCACTTTCAGCAAGGTACCTGTTTGTTTATACTTTATTGCATATAGAAATATCAGTCAGTCCTTAGAAATGATTAAGGTGATGAACTCATGTTCTTAGTTTAACAACATTTTTAATATCAACCCTATTGTCTTATCCCCTAAATATTTAGGACTGTGTAGGATTAGTGCATTGTTAACGCTTTCGTAGTTACATAGTTATATTCATGTGTTTATATGTTATTAATAGTGTGTTTAAACAGATGCATAGACTGAAGCGTCAGCAGATTTCTGGCATATTGCCAGTATTGAATACAGTGGCAGGGTAGATCAGGGAGAGAGCTACTTTTCTGCATGAGGTTTTGCACATTTCTGAGTATGTGGTCAATTTTGCAAATCTGTGTGTGTCGTCAGTTGTTCATTACATCTATGTGAATGGCAGTGCCCATGGCGTACATGTCTAAGTATGTCTGTGTGAACGCCCAGGTGATCCAGTTGCTGGCACAATAGTGTGTGTGTGTGTGTGTGTGTGTGTGTGTGTGTGTGCACAGAACCAAGAACTGTAACTTTAATGTGTGTGTTGGAGCAGTGTGTGCTGCCTGTGTTGGAGTTCTTGATTGTGTGTATGTACAAGAGTATGTATATGTGAGTGTTTATGTATTTAACACACTTTGTTTTAGTGTGTGTAATCGTGTGCAGTCTGTAGCAGTGGTGTATGTGTGTGTAGTTGTATGAATCTGTCTGTGTTTGTGTGTGTGTGTGTTTTAATCTTTATGTGTATGTGTGTCTGTGTGTGTCTGTGTGTGAGTGTGTATGTGTGTGTGTGTGTGTGTGTGTGTGTGTGTGTGTGTGTGTGTGTGTGTGTGTGTGAGTGTATGTGTGTGTGTGTGTGTGTGTGTGTGTGTGTGTGTGAGTGTGTATGTGTGTGTGTGTGTGTGTGTGTGTGTGTGTGTGTGTGTGTGATTGTGCGCTGTCTGTGGTGGTGGTGCTGGTTGTCTGCAGCACGCCAGTGCAGTGACAGTGGCAGGGTCTGCTGGCAGCTGCTGCTGGAGGGACTGTGACAGATTCACTGTGACACAGCACTCAGATGCGCAGCATGGAGCTCTGCGCACCAGAATGGAGACAGAGTGGAGGGGGAATGAGACCAGAAATCTCACACAGCAATCACCTTAACCGTCTGTTTTATGGAGAAAATTGATGACGTGAGTGTACACATGTGTGTGTGAATATAGGTGTGTATCTGTGTGCGTGCGTGTGTGTGTGTGTGTGTGTATGTGTATGTGTGTGTGTGAGTGAGTGGGCGAGTGCACTTATGTGATTTGTCTCCTGTCTTTTCAAACTCTGCTTGAGAAGCTCTGGTGCGGAAATGGCCCATAAAATCACAAAGCGGTACAAGTGGAGAGCAGCTCGCCCAAAGAGGAGAGCAAGAGGGGCTTTTTCTCATGAAGGAATGTGGCAGGAGTGAGGGTCCCGGGGGCACCCCAACCCGCACAGAGTGGGTGGACAGTAAACCAGCACAACAATCACAGAGGTGATTTAAGAGTCTTAGGGTGTTTATTCATCCCAGGAGAGAATCTCCCTTGCCTCCCGGCTCTCACCTGGTCTGGAATGTTTCATGAATGGTGTTTGGTCACAGAGCGGGACCATGCAGGGATCAAGTTGAGGGAGGTTTGTGTTGTCATGGAGATGCTGTTCCACCAGCAATGTCATTAGTAAAGCTTTTTTTTCTCTTTTCCATATGTTAATGCTTGATTAAATCCCATGACAGCAGAAGAAATTGTGTGCGCAGTATTTATGTGTGAAGGAAAAGTAGATTGTATTAAGCAGTAGATTACTAGAAATCTGAATATTTTTGGAAGATGGGAGGTGTTTACCTCTTAACTGTAAAGGGGATGAAACATTTTTAGCTTCAGATATTTTCATAGACCCTGATTGCCAGTGTTAAGTTAAATTAAAACTGCTGTTTCATGCAGTCTGCGTAGCTCAGCCCCGAACTCATCTGATGTTTTTGCCACAGACACAGTCGAGTGCCACTAGGCTGTGTTTATTTTTCACAGTTCCTGTCAGGTTGGTTCCCTCTCCCCTCTCCCCCTCCTTGTAGTATTTATCTCTCTGCGTGGTTTTGGCAGTGATGCGCTTTTCCCAGCGTTTAGCGCAAAGTGAAAAGGGCCCTTTCAGACCACAAATGATGGACGCTTTATTAAAAGAGGCAGGGCCTTTTGAGAAGCTGGCCCCTCTCTCCTCCTCCTCCCCCCCTCAACTCCCCTGTCTGCCCCATTGTCACTGGGCCGCAGCCATTTAAAAGGCCCCCCTACTGGGCGCTTTGTCACTGTAAGTCACTCCAAAGACTGGAACAGACTGACTCAGAATACACTTTTTTATATAAAAGCTCTGGTATTCGGGAAATGTCTCCCAAAACAATTGTCTGGCTGTCAAAAATACGAGAGGGTCAGAGAGAGTGGGGTGACACCCCAGGGAAGGGGGAAGAGCGAAGAGGAGGGCAGAGTTGGGTGGAAGACAGAGGTGGGGGCATCAAAACAGAAGTAAAGAAGGAAAGAGAGAGTGAGAGAGTGAGAGAGAGAGCAAGCGAAAGTGTTATCACAGTCCCTGCAATGTGGGGCTCTCGATACGGGCCGCGTTCCTTGAAAGATAAACCCCAGGCCCCCTTTCCCACCCTCCTGCACACGCCCCCCAGCCCCCACCCCCCCCACACACACCCCCTCCGTAAACGCTGTGCATACTGAGAATGTGTGTGCATGTGAGGGACGGGGCTCAGTGTCCAGTCCTAACACACACTCGGGGAGAAAGGGACGGTGACTGCCTTTTGGGGAAGAGAAACCTGGAGAGAGAGGGGAGGGCGAGCAGCCATGCCAGCCAAGATTGTCACCTGTGGAGTGAGTAGGAGCAGCAGTGCCCGCGTGCACCTCTAACACACCTGTATCTGTCTTTCCCTTGTTTGTGTGTACACAGCTACTTATTCACACCTGCGCCTGTCTGTCCGTCTCTCTGTTCACCCAACACCTCATGTGACCTTGTTTATATTCTCCCAATGGATCTACACACACCTTTACTACTAATTGAGTTTTGTATGCACAGTTAGTTCCCAACCTCTTCCTTTCTCCCTGTGTTCACTTTCAGCTTTATCTCTTCATCATCAACCTATCATCGATTTCTTCACTTCCCTTCTCATCAGCCAACAGTTCATATCTCTCTCTATTTCTGTGTATCTGCCCCAATTCACTTTTTTACCACCTCCCTTAAAATCCAGTTCTTAGTTAAATGTCAGTGATTATTATCATTTAGAGTAAGCTTTAGTCATACTTACTGTAACCTGAACTGTTTTGATCCATTTGTATACATTGTCTGTATTTTATTCATTTTTATTTCTTTCCTTTCCAATTTTTTTATATCAGATTCCTATATATCACATTTGTCTGACTGAGTTGATGCTCATATACATCACAAACTAGAGTGACCATTCTTATCCTAGTTGTTTCTGCCTCAGCATTTCAGTGAGAGAGAGAGGAAGAGAAAATAGAGAAATTCAGACATTAGTGGGCTGGAAGGTGGTTGTTACACACAGTGTAAATATAATATGTGCTCTGAATTAATGGTAGTGTCCAGGTAGCTGATATGTTGGTAATGATGGTCATTTTCTCCCGGATATATCACTTCATTGTGGTTATAAGTAACCTCTTCTCTAAAAACAGTGATTTGGAACATTTCCTGGAATTTATTATTTTTCTGGGAGTAGTTTCCTATTGTCCTATGTGCTTCATTGCAATAATCATTGCAATTTCTCCTTGCCTTTATGTCTTCTAACAATTTTATGCCTTTAGATATGTTACTGGCCAATATGTCTGAGACCCAGAAGAGATTATTGAGACATGTTTTAACCAACAATCAAAACCACAGTAGGGGTCAAAGCTCCACTGTTAGTGTGTATGAAAAAGGACACATATTGTCAAAGGGCAGAGCTCACGTTAAACAGAATGGGTGCTATGGGTAGGGTGGGAGAAGGTAGGGGTCACCTCACTTAGGGATGTTTTAGCTCAAGGCTACCAAGAGGAACTTGCGTGAGTGCAAGTGTACATAAGTCTTTTTTATTAGTTTGGCTTAGTGTTTTTGTACACTTACTCTGTGATGTTGTTGTGCTTTAGAATTGTCCTTGTGAATTATTAAATGTACCCATTGACCCTTTAACAATTTAATGACATGGTGTTTGGCATTTCTATGCCAAGAAAGCTAAGACTCTGCAGTTTACCATAGTTATTGATGTGCTTGAGCAGAATGCTCTTGGATAAGTGTCTGTGTTGGGGTATAGAAAACTTCATGTTCCTTCAGGTTGTCCCCAGAGGACAATAGACTGTACACAGAGAAGCAAGTGATGCAAATGCAACCAATATATATACATGGATATAATAACTCAAATTCATAAATGAGCAGAAAGAAAACTAGTTCCTAACTATTTCCTTTTGAGTCTTATCTGGCCATAATATCAACAAATCACTGCATTTTGCCAATAGAGTGGTATTTTCAGTTTGCTGTATTTTTTCCTTGTTGTTGACATTAATTTGGCTAGCTAGTAACTCACCTAGCCACTCATTTCACATTGCTTTTTCTCAACTAAATTGTGTTATTTGAACCATCAGCCTCATTGAAAATTTATGTTTAAATAAAGTTAAATAAGGTTTGTAATATGGAAGGTGATCAGAACAGGATTTTACAACTGATATAAATTAGCTTCTTAAATTATAACTTTTGGTTTCATCTATGCAAAAATGACCAATACTGATATAAGCAGTTATAAGGAGAACTGTTGGTCCAAATAGGTGTGTGGACATTTTGACTCACTGGTCAAGCTAAATTCCTGTGTGTGTGTGTGTGTGTGTGCTCATGTGTTTGGGTATAGGTCAGACCAAACACACACCTACTCGCGTACACACAGACAAACACTCACAAAGTCTGCTGTGCTCCAGGAGCAGTGTTTGTTCAGCACAAGGTTGAGATACGTACGGAGGGACTCAGATCAAAGGCACAGATTTTGAGTTCACCCACTATGAGTCCTGCTGTCTGCACCCACCTTCGCTCGCTCTCTCCCTCTCGCCGACCCTGCACAAAAGCCTTTAATAACCATGACAATCTGATCCACAAGTGTATCACAGCAGACAACCGCAGTGAACTTTTCCTGGGGAAAAAAAAGAGAGAGAGAGAGAGAGAGAGAGAGAGAGAGAGGCAGACAGCAAATACAAGACAAAGAAAGACCGAGGCATGTCAACGGAACTGCAGGACTCAGCACCTGCTTCCCGTCAGTCCGTAAAGCCCTGATGCATAGGCGCAAGACGGTGACCGCAAAGGATAATGGATAGGAAGCGTCTCCACATAGCAACACCTCCGAACCAGGGGGGGAGAGTGAGGGAGGGAGGGAGGGAGGGGAGGGAGGGAGGGAGTGAGAGTGAGGGAGGGAGGGAGGGAGGGGGGGAGAGTGAGGGAGGGAGGGAGGGAGGGAGGGGGGAGAGTGAGGGAGGGAGGGGGGGGAGAGTGAGGGAGGGAGGGAGGGAGGGGGGGGAGAGGGAGGGAGGGAGGGAGTGAGAGTGAGGGAGGGAGGGAGGGAGGGGGGGGAGAGTGAGGGAGGGAGGGAGAGTGAGGGAGGGAGGGAGGGGGGGGGAGAGTGAGGGAGGGAGGGAGGGAGGGGAAAGTGGGAGAAAATCAATTTCAGCAGGAATGCAAGTCAGCAGAAAATAAAATAGAAACAATATTAATAATGTCTCAAGGAATTTCTATACACAGGAAAAGTGTGTTCTGGATGTAGGCATCACAGAGGCATACGGACCAATTTCGTGGAACCGTATGGAAATAACATGTGCTGTATCTACTTTTTCATTTCCAGCGCTTCAATCTATATTTAAATGCAATACATAATATATGAGTACGATGCATAAAAATAATGCACTCAGAAAATACAAACATGATTTTATATAGTATCAAAATGCAGTGTGACATTTCAGATTAGTGATAAACTATGTGATATCCAGTGCAACCACACTTCAACTTAATTTCACAAAATGTTTGTGGGATAAGTTATAGTTTCTTTCCCCTTTTTATTGCTGGGATTTCAGTATTTCAACTATTTATGCCCGACATATGCTGATGTCCCTGCTAAACTTTAGTTCTGCAGGTGTGCGTATGTGTGTACATGTACGCTGCATGTGTGTGTATCTGTGTTGTGTCTGTGCACTTAGTATTCATTTATTTATCACGTAGCTCTGTTCCAGGGGTAAGGGAGTTGTCCCCTCCTCCCCCTTGCAGTTTGCAGACTCAGCACGCTGCTGTAAGTACTTTAGTGAGAGTTAGTGGCTGTGCGTGTGTCTGTTTCACAGCCATGTCTACAGGGACCGCGGGCTCCTCCCGCGGATCAATACTGCAATCTCGGTGAGTTGCTCTCTGGGAAGGTGTGAAGTTAAGGCAGGCCACGTGACACTCCCCACAAATGCTGCATTCTCATTCACCTGTAGTCCGCAGCATGTCTTGGGTCTACTCTGGAGTCATCTTCATCAGGCATGGACCGGCTCCAGCAAAGAACAAACTGATCCTGCTGTTGCTGGATTTTTATCGGTTGAGCTGTTGGGGCTCATTGCATTAGTGTATGTGCTCACAAAAATGGCCATACATGCAAACACCTTATACAGAGTCCCCAGGACTCTTCTGTCAAAGCAGCTCTGTTCCTCACCTCAGTGGATTTTTTTAATCCACTATGAGAGCAAGAAATTGTAATTTACTCATGTGGGCACGTACACGTACTGCATGTGCCTTTTGTAAGTTTGTGTGGATGCATGCACACACATCCACAACCACAGGCAATCATCCCCACGTGTCCTGTGATGAGTACATACTGTACAGACAAAGAGACACACGGTCACCTATACTGCAAAACCTTCTACACACAAACACGCTAATGCAGAAGCACGCATGCAGTAACAAGCGTGCCCATTAGTACCCAAAATCACACACACCGTCACACAGGTGCACAGAGAGACGTACAACTGCATTCAAACAGCAGCAACCCTCTCTAGACCAGCTAGGCGATGATGTCATCCTGTCTGCCGCAGCACATACTCGCACTGTGCTTGTCTGAGAGGGAGAGAGAGGGGGGAGAGGATTAACATGGGGAGAAAGGGAGACGAGGAAAGCAAGAGGATTACAGGGAGCGAAAGAGGAAAGAAAAGGGATGAAGATGGGGGAAAACGAGAGCAATGTGGAGACATGGCAGACAGGAGAGTTCTGCAGAACAGTGAAGCATACGGCAAAATTCTCGGGGCTGAGAGTGAGGCAGGGAGTAATATGACTGGATGTGTTTTGCATCGAGTAGGGTTAGATCCGCACCATATCTACCCTCCTCTGCCTTACAGTCGAGCTTATTAGCACTGTTATGCCCCCTTGCAGCATCCATCTTCAGTACACTGGGATTTAGCGGGACAGCAGGCGAGTGAGTTTAATTGCCGTGCACATCCATTTCAAGGTGGCCATTATGAATGAGTGGAGGCTGATTAGAGCAGATTATAGCGCAGTACAACCCCAGCTCCTTACAGGAATCAGAATCAGAAAGGATTGATCTACCGCTGGGCGCAGTCCAGAGGGAGACAGAAGGAGGGCCAGGGGTGCAATTAGGAGAGGCAGAAAAAAAGTCAAGGGGAGTAAAGTGGCACGAAATTACCAGAGGGGAATGTAGAAAAGAAGGGACGGCTGGTGCACAGACTGAAAATGAAGCACTGAAAGAAAGACGAGAAGAGAGGGAGCAAAAGAGAAAAGCTGGGGACCAAGGCATGTTTCCCATAGGACTCTTCTGCTTATGCACCATTGTTGGAGGGCAACCCTGTCCAATCAGAATGACAGTAGCCAAGGCAGCCGGAGGATTAGCACCTGTGAGGAGGGGCGAGTGGTGGTAGGGTATGGTGGGCAAGGAAGGGGAGCGATGGAGCAGACAGATTTGGAGGGAGGGGGGACACTCAGTACACAGGCCCATGTCAATATGTGTACAAACACAAGCACACACACACACACACACACACATACTGTATACATAATGATGCATTTGTATGTACGAGTGCAAAAGGATGCTGTGCAGGTCAGATCAGTTTGTCAATGCTTTATCTCCCACTCTGCCTCTTCCACTGCACCGCACATCATTGCGATGAAATCATAAAGGAAGCTTGTATGCTTTTCAGCCGGGCAAGAGCAAAGGCAGCATTCCATGGCCAAGGGGGCACCTTTGAATGGGAAACAGTGAATTCTTTGGGGTCTGTTGCTGGGGAGAGGCAGGTTTTGTAGTGGGCGGAGTCTGTTGCTGAGGAGGCGCTTGTGTGTTGAGAAGTGTTTACACTGTGGCAGAGAGCAGCGCAGGGTTGTTTATAAGAAGGCGATGAGAGAAGCGGGTCACAGAGAGGATTAGGTGTGGTTTGAGGGATTCCCCGCTCTGTCCTTATCTTGGTGCAACATATGCAGGCACTTACACACCACACATCAATCGGCACGCATATATTAGTACATATCCATACTTTCGGATGCATATTCCTGCACACATGGATTTAAACTTGCCCGCATTTATGTATAACATGCACATATACTATAATGCATACACATTTACAGTATATATTTGCTCCTGTACTTTAATACTTTCATGCAAGTATGCAAATACATAACCACAATCAAATGTACACACATACACATACATGCACACACAGTATCATGGGGAAAGTTACATGCTACAGTTTTTTGCAACAAGAATGAATATGTTTTAAATGTGCTTTTTCATTATTGTGGCCAAAGTTAGCACAATATGTGTCATATGTGGAACCCAGCAGACAGGAATAAGTCAAAATTAACAAGCACAATACTCAAGAATTCAAGAACCCACTGACCTGTGCTTGGCCTGAGTTGTGGTGTTTGAGGTGTCCGAGGCCAGTGTTAGTTGTGTGACCTCCCTCTGCTTGAATGACCCCGTGACCCCATCTGTCCCGGGCAGAAGGACAGCTGCTCACCTCGCAGGAGGGCAGTTCAGAGGAGAACAGGGGTAGTCTCAGGGCAGCTCACAGCATGTGACCGTATCGGGGGTCAATGACATGGGCAGTTCACAGGTCAAGACAGTGTCAGCGACAGTCACACTGGCAGCCACACCCAACATTCTGAGCAGCAGTGCTGTAAAAGAGTAGATCCACATGCAGGATTTGAATGTAGTGGCCCAGGGCACAGAGTAGACTGGGGCGGGGGATGCAGAGTCAGTGACTCGGCCTCAGGCCCAAAGTGGATCTCCTGGAAGGGTGTTGTCAGGGTGCTGGGGGAAGGGCGTAGCTGGCATAAGGTTCTAGGTCGTCACTGGCTCGGCGCCCCAGTGAAAAGCAAATAGGCTTTTAAAAGCTGCAGAGGTGAAAGGGTCAGTCTGGGCAGCCGATGTTCCTGCCACCCACTGGCACAGCGAGAGGGAGAGCCAGTGAGGGGGGGTGGGGGGGAAGCAGAGATGGATGCTGAAAGACAGAGTGGAAAACAAGAAGCCCTTTCTGCAGTCCCTGTGCACCAGATCCATGCACATGCAAGAAACTGCTGTTACCAAATGCAGAAAGTACTACGGCAGTCTGCACCAGTCTCACCACTGGGCAGTGGTCACTAAACACAAAACTCACATCAAGCACATTTTGGATTAAACACCCCAAAAATACACTATGTGTATTTTTGTCTTGATGGAAAAGGACACAGGTGTGAAAATGAGCATTTTCACAGGTGTGAAGAGTTTTTAGAAACTGCAAGTCATTTGAATGGAATTTGTGTCCAGACAAAAGTTAAAGAACCAGTTGCTGTAGCTGTAGTTTTTAGTACCCACATGTGCACACGTTTAGCTTTTTTTCCTACTTTCTGCTGCTGAGTGGGAGAAGGGTGTTTTAAGTTATACATGTAGGTTGGACAGAAGTTATCCTAAACAGGAGACATGTTCTGCACGAATCTCTGCTATTGTGGTCATCAGTGAGTGCATACAGTGTGGTAAGAGCAGTGGAATTATCCAGAATGCACTCCAGGCCATTGTGATGGTGACAGGGTTGGGTGTGCTCTGTGATGGAATGGGGTGACTCTGGGTAGCTGTGTGCCTGACCCTCTGCAGCCAGGGAGGGGGTGGTCTGCTCACAGGGGGGCCCCAATGGGTGAGGGTCTCCAGGCAGTTACCATGCCAGCTCCCAGTGTGTGTCCATGCATGCTGTGTGTGTGTGTGTGTGTGTGTGTATGGGTGGTGTATGGGGGTGTGTCCCTTCAGCAGTGTTTACACAGGCCACACTCTTAAAACATCCAGCAAGTCACTATGGCAAGAGCTTTGTATAGAAGATTGCTGATGCTTCTCACAAAATACACAGAAGGAGTAAAATTTACCCAAAAAAACAACAAACAAAAGGAACCAGCCTGAGGGCAGCCACAGCCCGACTGCTCAAAAAGTTGTGTTCTTGAACAAGTAATTATTTACAGGGGGCAGGTGAAGGCTCCTCCACAAACTGACGCACACACATACAATCTGCACACCACAGACACATACACGCACACTTACCCACAAGTACATGTACATATATGTACACACTCACACAGACATACATACACACTATACAACACGCATATCTGGTTGCAAAGTGTGTACCGTATATATGCTTGTAACATGCAACAGCACACAAGTGCATGTATGCATCTGTGCACAGACATGCACATAGAAGTGTCCATATCCCTATGTGTGAGGGATGCCTCGGGAGGGCCCGGGCTGATAAATTTAGCATGGTGCTCACAGGGCTGCAACAGGTGTGTGAGAGTCGAAGGAGAGGCGGTGTGTCGCCCTGCAGCAGTACTGGAGGGAGGGGGTATTATCTTACACAGAAAGCAGAGGCGTCACAGGAGAAAGGAGAGGGGCCATGGCTGACTGGAGTGGCTCTGACACTGTGAGTAGCTGGGAACCTGGGGCAAAAGGGAAGCTGCGAAAGGGCATTAGGCGGAGGGCGAACTTTGGGAGGCAGAAGAGGTGCAGTGTTAATATAGGCAGTGTGTTAATAACAGAGCGTGAGAGGGATTTAGGGGAACCATGTGTGGTGTTGTATGACGCACTCCAATCTAGAGGATGGAGAGAGTTAAAGGGGTATTTCTGTGAGGGTGTTCAAAGTGTGTGTGTGTGTGTGTGTGTGTCTTTATGTCTACGGCTGTCTGTGCGAGCGTTCATCAAGTTTGCATTACCTCACTGTATGTTTTGTGCGCATGTGCATGTGTGCGTGTGTGTGTCTGTGTGTATATGCGTACAGTATGTGTGTGCATTGTACTCATAACAGCATCATATTCAGTTTCAGTGTTCTGTAAATAAGGTAGGGAGGCAGACTGGTGAAGGACTGTGCTGAGAGAGAGAGGGGCAGAGAGAGAGGGGTGAAAGGGCACGCGGTAAAGAAGAAGGTGCGGATCGGTGTACTGTATGACACAGTGTGGCTGCTAGAGGGGTGTGTGTAAGAGGTGGGAAGCAGGTGGCAGAAATCACAGGACCCTCTCTTGCACAGCTGTATCTGTTGACACAAAGCACAGCCTGACCCCCAGACCCTCTCTCACACCCCGTCTCCAAGGGCTACCACAGCATGGGTGTTTTCTCACGGTGGGTTTTTAAACTGCTCCACAACACACCCAGCAGTACTCAGTCCTGCTGTTGAGCTTTTACCCGTTGCTTGCTATCATGGCTGTCTGTACCGTGCACCCAGCACTTAGGGTGGCAGACCACTCCAGCTATTCATGTCCCGGGACGTGCACTGGGACATCAGGCTGAGGAGTGGGGCATTACTCAGGGCATGGCGTGGAAATAGCTCGGTTTCCATATTATGCGTCTTGAAGGCTGTCAGATCGTAATTCTCCTTAGGATTCCTGCTGCACTTGCTGGAAATAGTTCTCTCTTTCCCTACTGCTCCGGCCCCGTCCCCCTTCACATTTGTTTTTTCACCCTCTCTTTCTGTCAGACCCCACCAGCTGCAATCATCTCTTACTGATTTGACGACTTTCCCCATTTTTTGCTATGATTGGAGACAAAGCGGGCAAGTCTATGCCTCTCATCTCCGCCCATATTTTAAGAGAGATAATAATCACAGCAGGCTGGCACCAAGGCCAGAGTTGACTGTTCGCTCTGTCCCACAAGCTTTAATTTGAGTGTTTCCGCTGGGGAAACAGCACGGACACTAGTGCTGGTGTCCAGTCTGCCCAGAGAGCTCTGCTCTGTTGACAGTGTCTGATGCTGCTTGGGGGGTTGGGGGGGGGATTTATATTCAGTCTGAGATGGGAGGAGGGGGCATTGTGTGCTGCACTGGTATGGGAATGTGGAATTACAGTGCCAGGCTGTGAATGGACTGTTGAGGAATCAGGAGATACTGGAGGGAGAGAAAAGGGGAGGTAGAACAGCGTGGCCCTGCTAGAGAGGGTGACCTGTGCCCTGACTGAACTGCAGATCGTGTGAATGCCTGGGTGAGCCGGGCCTGGGGTCCTCACACTGCTGCAGTGTCACAGCTGCACCTCCATTACCTCACCCCCCAGGGGATCCGCATCACCCGAGAAGAGAAGGAGGAGCAGGCACCTCCATCAACACACATTACATTTGCTAATTTAAGTGTCCTAATATTATTTTGCAACAGGCGAGAGGTGGGGGGGGGGGGGGGGGGGGGGTGTGCAGCAGAGAATACAAACAGGAGAGGAATCAAGAAGGAGTGAGGGGGAAAGCAAAGGGGAGGAGCATAAGATAGAGAGAGAAAGACGCTGCCTGATGTAAGGGGGGTAGACTGAGAGAGAGAGGGAGGAAAAGCAAGGGAGAGAGAGCTGGAGAGACTGAGGGAGGGGGAAAGAGAGAGGAGAGAGAGCTGGGGAGACTGTGAGAGACAGGGAGTTTGCCGCAGTCTAAAGCATTCTCTAATTACATGGTGCACGAGCACTTGTGTCTCGCACAGGGTGAATGGTTTTCAACGCAAATAATATACAGCAAAGAGATAAAGGCACATAAACACCTCTTTTATGTACAGACACGATACGAGAGGGGAGCACATTAATAACCCTGAGTGTGAGCAGCGTTTCTTTATAGCCGCACCAAAACACAGAATATAGATCTATTTATTTATAGATATATTTTCCTGTTCTTCTGTGAGAGACCCTCTTGTCACATAATTAATGGTACGTGACGAAAAGGTTATTACTTGCGTAATAAATGGCCATCATACGCAGCTATGCAGATAACAATGATAGTGTAATTGAAGTGGCTGTGGAGTTAATTTAGCACTGCACCATTTTCTATTGCAGTAAGTGCACGCGACCGTCTCTTGTGTTTCTGAGGCACGCTGTCAGAATGGTAGATCCGTAAGAGGTTTTTTTGGTGGTTCTTATGTTTATAAATGTTATAATTTAGTGATAATGTAAAGCAGTGCTGTCATTCTGATTAAAATGAAATCCATTACAAACTAGCTCTGGCACTACTTATTACTTAGAGTACTCTGGCAGTACTTATTATCTTCATGTAAATAAAGCATATTACAATGTGAATTTCCAAGCCTATGCCCTTCCTGGACCATTCTTGACAGATAAGTAGCCAGAGATATGGAAATACAGACAATAGGAAAGATGGATAGGTGATCGCTGGAATGATTGACAGCACAGAGATGAGAAGGAACTTTAATCCGACATGCTGCTGGCATCAGCAGGGCCAGTGCTGTAGTCCCACGTTAATAATTTAAACTCGTATCTGTGGTGGGGGTAGGGGGGGTTCCTCTGGGGGTGTCCTGGTTGTTTCGTTGGTGACTAAACTTTGAACCTGCTGTTAAAAGTAACTCTTTGAGCCTGAACAGAACAGAGTGGTAGCGCTGGTTTAGCTGCCTAGTAGGAAGACTCGTGCTGATGAAACAGACAGGCCACAGTCAAAGCACAGATAAACACATGCTTGGGGCAAGGTGATGTAACGCGGGCTGCTCATTCGTCTCCAGTGATAAACACGTTGAAAAACACGCGTACAATTTGCATGGACTTGCCAGAGGCAATCGTCACAGTCCCTCTAAAATGAGATTTTGCACACTTAAGGACATGAATTCCACTGCCTGCTTCCTCAGTCAGATCCATTCCCAATGGCTTTGACTCGGTTGTTTCCCCTTGATCCTGGTGTGTTTTGGTAAAGACTGTGCATCTCTGTCTCTCTCTCTCTCTCTCTCTCTCTCTCTCTCTCTCTCTCTCTCTCTCTCTCTCTCTCTCCCTCTCTCTCTCTCTCTCTCTCTCTCTCTCTCTCTCTCTCTCTCTCTCTCTCTGTCTCTCTCTCCCTCTGTCTCTCTCTCTCTCTCTCTCTCCCTCTGTCTCTCTCTCTCTCTCTCTCTCTCTCTCTCTCTGTCTCTCTCTCCCTCTCTCTCTCTCTCTCTCTCTCTCTCTCTCTCTCTCTGTCTCTCTCTCCCTCTCTCTCTCTCTCTCTCTCTCTCTCTCTCTCTCTCTCTCTCTCCCTCTCTCTCCCTCTGTCTCTCTCTCTCTCTCTCTCTCTCTGTCTCTCTCTCCCTCTGTCTCTCTCTCTCTCTCTCTCTCTCTCTCTCTCTCTCTCTCCCCCTCTCTCTCTCTCTCTCTCTCTCTGTCTCTCTGTCTCTCTCTCTCTCTCTGTCTCTCTCTCCCTCTCTCTCTCTCTCTCTCTCTCTCTCTCTCTCCCTCTCTCTCTCTCTCTCTCTCTCTCTCTCTCTCTCTCTCTGTCTCTCTCTCTCTCTCTCTCTCTCTCTCTCTCTCTCTCTCTCTCTCTCTCAGGCTGATGCTGCCACCAGTTTTCTTCGTGCTGCTCGCTCTGGGAACCTGGACAAGGCCCTTGATCACATAAAGAATGGGATAGACATCAACACAGCCAATCAGGTGAGAGATCCACCACACTGCACATCTCACACTGGTAGGTAGAGGGAGGGCAGGAGGTGCGATCCCTTGGATTTTTTTTTTCTTTTTTTTAATATTCTGCTACGGAAGAATCTCATTTAGCCTCAGTCGAAATTTCTGGCTCATTGCATAATTTGGTGGGTAAGTCATTTCTGCACAGGAACATAATGACAGTGTTGTCAACTACAAGGTTATTTAATATTGTAAGAAAAAAATCTCACTTCAAGTATTTCAGAGGACATGTCCTCTAATAAAAATATTTTTCTTAAACCTGTTTTTTCATTTCATAAAACTTGGGATGATCTAAGTGGCCCTTCATACCACTTATCAATTGTATGAGACTTGTATCTCTAAGTGAAGTCTTTGCTGGTCCATAACTCTCAGTCTTGTGGTTTACCTACTATATGTGTGAATTGCATGTTCGCATAACTGCAGCTCATGTGACCAGTTAAATAAAATACAGTCATTCAAAGTACCCCAGCATAAATAAACCCATAACATGAAGAGGTGTTCACCACATTGATCAGTGTCATGCACCTAGTAGCTTTAATCAACAAATGTCTATGATTCATCATACATGCCACATTTTCCTACTCCTTCATGAATTTCATTAAAAGCATTCTCAGCCTCGCTTTAACTGTACTCACTATACAATTGTATCACAAGGGCACTGCTTAGAATTAGCCTGAGAAAACAAAAAAAGACATACAGTAACATTCATAATGACCAATAGGTGAGTGACTGGATGAGAATTAGGAACACAAGCAATGGCAGTGGGAATCAAAAGTAAGATACTGGACAGTACAGGTCAGTATAAAGTTTGTAATTATGAACTGAAAAGTGCAGCCACTCCCTCTGCCTATGGCACTGTAGCCCTGCCCTTTATGTCATAGAGCTCTGTATGATTCCAGCAGGTCCTGCAGGCCCAAAGCACACGGACAGCAGACCTGAGGTGACACATCCTCTGAGCCTCAGAGAGCTCTACTGTACACAGACACTCTAACTTTTCAAAGCAGTTTGCAGAGATCAAGGCCAGCAGTGGATCTCTTTTTAAGCTGGGGGTCAGGCATCCTGGAGCAGGGGAAAGAGCAGCAGATGCATGTGTCGGATGCAGTCTGCTGGAGAGCAGGGCGTTTTGGAACTGCTGCTGGAAGGGAACTGTCCTGCAGACAGGGCCTGATGCCATGCAGCACGCTGTGGTAGCAGCTCAGCAGCACTATCTCTCTGAGCCTGTCTGTCTCTCCACCTGATAGGGGAACGTGCGCGTATGCAGGCACACACGTCAACACACTCACACACACATACACAAACACACATTTGCCCACATGCACAAACACACACACACACACACACACATACACAAACATACACTTGTCTGTACACACACAAATATACACATGCATGCATTAGCAAACCCACACGCTCACACATAGGCAGAGCAGGGTGTGATCCAGCAGGGGTGGAGACAGGGAAGGGAGGGTGTCTTATCATCCAGCCTCAGATATAGACTCTTGGAGGGAAACCAGAGAGAGGGAGAGAGAGGAAAAGAGAGAAGGAGGAGACAGAGACATGCAATGTGCATGCATTTAATAGCAGAAATGATCATTCCTAATTATTTCCAAAAATGTGTCATATTTTGGTGAATATTAATATATATTAATATTACATTTTTTAAAACTTTTATAATTGTGCCTAAATTACCTGCTCTCTGAAGAATGGTTATATGAACATTAAATTACATTGCATTTAGCAGGCGCTCTTATCCAGAGCGACTTCCTACACAAAAGAACTGTCCCTGGCATGTCCATGATGTCCTCTCTCAATATTAAATCCCTGCTTCAGAAGATGTGCGTTTTACACATTAGGCCTCCATCCAGCATGTGTAACATTCTCTCCAGCAGCCACGCTAATTTACCTGTGCACAAAGCCGTGGAGAACCCCCCTGCAGGATCCCCACCTGAAAGACAGGCGTAGGCAGGTGCGCGGTGAGCGGAGCAGCCCGGGTACATTGGGACATGGCACACAGAGCAGGACAGAAGTGGGGCAGTAGAGCCACTCTCCTGGCCCCTCGCCTCCATCCTGCCTGCTTCGCCCTGATGGCCAGCCCCACTGGGGCGGGTGGAGGGCACGGTGGCCCAAAAAGGTTGCAGCTGAGGCCACGACGCAGACAGATTAATGTCTGTTTTCTGTGAGGCGCTGAACAGAGGGGCTTTAGTGGCAGAGCTCTGTTTGGAAGCAGGATTCTCTACCTCATTAAACCAGCTTATCAAGGGTTTGCATAATTCTCTCTGAAGCCGCCTCTGCCCCCGTGTTGCAGCGGACCCTAGCAGTATTAGTACCAAAAGTACAGTGGGATTTGTATTCGTTATGATGGACTTTAATGAAAGATGGCGATAGTCATATAGCTAGCAGTAAGAATAAATGTGAAAGGTGTAGGTAGTAAAAAAATGGCAAATTGACGGCATAGTATCTACAGAATAGTGTGCAGCGTATCCAAACAATTTTGATTCAGGATGCATATTTATCACTTGTTTAGCGCCACCTTGTAACGCTCATCTGTGGATTACAGGGTTTAGTCATTGCAGGTATGGTCAGACTGTTCTTGGTTGAATACACTATCTTCTGTACCATTCTCCTTGTCTCCTAGTCATGCTCCACACAATAAAATGAGTTGACCTCATTAGTTCAATACAGGTAGATTCATGAGTGATTCATGAGTGATACACAGTGTGCCATACATAGCTGTGAAATGTTTATGAAGTAAATTTTGAAGAGGTAACTGCAGTTATGAGTTATGTTATGGATATGAGGTGGTATAGAGACCCCTTCTGGACAATGTAGGTACTGCATGCAGAGCCTTGCTCTTCGGCTTGTATTGAATTCTTATTCTGTGGGTTATATTACATCATAAGGCTGTGCTGTGTGTTTTAATTTTTTTGTGTGTAAGTATTTTAATTTTGATGTTGAACTCTGTATTTTTGCTTGTTATTTTTGGTTTATCTGCCCCCCTTTAAACAGTTGATAAATGAAAAATAAGAAGCAAAAACAAACTTGACATCTGTTATGTTTTATGTAATTGTTTAAATGCTCCAATGTGTTGTTTTTGTCTTTTTTGAGAGTGTATCATATTATTTGTAGGTTTGTGTGCTGGTGCTGTGTTGCAGTTTTTGATGTTGTAGGTGTCAATGCAGAATATGCCTGCCTGTCTCTGTATCTTCTCTTTGACTATGTGGTAAAACCCAATGGAGGCTGGGCTGTGTTGGACATATCTCTCATTCTTGGGCTGAGCAGAAACCAGCTTGTTTCTGTGATCTTGTTTGTGTCCACAGGGTCTAAAATCCCCATGTTCCTTCACCTCTCTTTGTTCCCTTTCCCTAGAGTTTTCACCATTCTCAACTGTTTAATTTCCTCTTTCACTTCTATTTGTTCATCTGCCCCCCCCCCCCCCCCCCCTCTGTGATTTCAGTATGCCCCAGAGAGGATGTATCCCCTTCCACCCCTTCTCCCTTAGCTCTTTCTTTGTCTCCCCCCTCCCTCTCTTCCTCTACCTCTCCATTCCCCCTCTCTCCCCTCTCTGTCCCCTCCTCCCCTGGTCCCCCTTTCTCTCTGTGTCCCCCTTCTCCTCTCTCTCCCTCTCTCTCTCTCTATCTCCCCCTCTTTGATCATTCCTTCTCCCTTTTTTCCCTTCTTTACCCTCTCTCTCCTCTCCCTTGGTTCTCCTTTCTCTCCTTCTCTACCCCCTCTCTCCCTTGGCCCCACCTCTCTCTCCCTCTCTCCCTTTCTGTGTCCTCAGCAGTGTGATGGTGTGCTGTGGTCTCCAGAGTCAGTGGAATATCAGTGGTGTGGGAAAGGTCCAACCTCACATGTCCTGTAAGGCTGAAGGAAGGCTGTGTGAGGTCAGACCTATCCCACACGGCTCGTATTCTTTCCATCCCAGAGACCGCGGGGCGTGCCATCCCTCTCCCTTCATCAGCTCCATCTTCCTCATCATCGCCATCCTTCTCATTTTTATGATCATCATCCATGCAGCTGCTGTTCTGAATGCCTGAGTGCATTAATGCATACGTGTCTGTGTGTGATTGTGTGCATTACGTTACAAGTCTATAATGGTTGATGTTTGATGATGATGTCGGTATTGATATCTGAGTGTAATATGATGTGTGCTTCATTTCACTGTAATTATGACAAGGACAGACAGCATCTGTGTGTAGATGACATCTTTGCACTAATGATAGTCTGGACAGTGTGAGTGTCAAGTGGCACAGAGGGCTGCATCTGTGTATGTGTCATCTTTTTCAGTTCTCTCACACATTCAAATTCCCTCTATCTCTCACCTACTTATAGTGGTGTATTGATTCCCTGCAGTGATACACATTCCTCCTTGGGCTCATGCTATTAGTTTCACCAGCAGAAGCCACTGCTGCAGAATTGATTCATCCATCCTCTCGCTCTGTCTGTTGCTCTCCTGCATTCAACCAGTTTATCCCCCTCTGTCTTATTCTGTCTGAGGTGACCCTAGCATACAAGGAGTACAAGTAAAAGTACAAGGACCTCAAAATTTCAATGGGGGGACCACTGTGAATAGCTGTTTTGAGCACATTGGCAATCAGTACACTGCCAATTGGCACACCTGTGTATATGTGTATGCATATGTGTGTGTGTGTGTGTGTGTGTGTTTGCATGCGTGCATGCGAGTGTGTGTGCATTGGAAGAACCTGCTATGTACTGCTGAGTTCAGTGTCTGGGAAGCTCAAAGATTTACGACAGGATCCAAGCAATGATGACTGTCTCAAAGCAGCTCACACTTCGATCAATTCAACCTCTGAGAGAGACAGAGTGACAATGCTTTTTTTAGTGCTGCTGCGATATATTCGAGCGGGTAAATGTGTCAGTGAATTTGTGACAGGCCCCGTATGAGTGCGGCGGTGTCTCAGTGCACGGGTGGGCATGAGACCGACTATGTCTGCGGCAGTGCTGGTGAGAGCGTGCCACAGCTCGAGCGGACAGCGTGTCAGAGAGTGGTCCAGTGTGAGGTCTGCTCTGTCCTCTCTCCTTCCCCAGAATGGACTCAACGGCCTCCACCTGGCTTCAAAGGAGGGCCACGTCAAGATGGTGCTGGAGCTGCTGCACAATGGCATCGTCCTGGAGACCACCACCAAGGTATCGGCGACAACAACTTACTGCTACCTTATTTCTCACGCCTCACTCACGCACAGCTCGGACCTTAACCCAAACCATCTCTAAAACGTCCAAGTTACATATCCACACACCACTAAGGTTGTCATCCCTCCAGCTTTACTCTGTCTCACAGAGAAAATCGTGTATCATTGGCGTCCACACTGAGAGTGCTCTGTGTCTCAAATTGAGACTACCGCTAAGATACTAACCTTTTGCTCAGATTTTACTCACACTAACCACACTATCCTGTTGATAATGCCTTGTTTCTGTTTCACTTACCCCTGAACACAGAGCCACTGATTGAGTCTATTATTTCAGCCATAATAATTGCTGTAGACAAACAACAGATATGAAGACACTTTTACTATTACTACTTACTTACTATTACACTACGTAGATATTGTAAACACTTCAGTGTGACATCACATGGAATATAACCAAAGCAACTAATCCTTCTTGGCTGCCTCTTGGCTTCTCAATTTTCACAGTTTTCATGTTACTTCTTTGTGGGAACTGTACTTGAATGAATTTTATTTGATTGACAGAAACCTTACTTTTAAGACAAACTTCACAGCCTTTACTCACAAAATGTCTTATAAAAGGAATGCACCATAACACTGACATGCTTTGCAAAAGGTCAATGAGAGGTATAAATAGTTTAAATCACAGTGAACCTGAGGAGCTCTGGATTACCAGACCTAAGCTTTGTTGAAGTTCATGTTGATGTGCACATCTACTTTATTCGACTGGCAGAAGGATTGACTATATTCGTAAGGATTCTATATTAGTCACATAGGAAGTGATAGTGATGCCTTAAAGCTGTAGAGCATTTCAACTTCTCTTAATAAAGCAATGTGAGTTTCAGAGAAGCTTGTGCAGGTTGTTTGCAGTGTCTCTGAGGCTTTTGCAACAACAGGCTGCTAGACTCAGTGGCGATTCATGCCCTCTATCTGCAGAAAGGGAACACAGCCCTCCACATCGCCTCACTGGCCGGGCAGGAACAGGTGGTCACCGAACTGGTCAACTACGGGGCCAACGTCAATGCCCAGTCCCAGGTAAAACTCCCTCCAGCATCATATCCAGCAGTAATGGTGCAGTGTACAGGAGATACAGGAAACAGGACACACCAAGAGGACCAAACTAAACGGCATTGCCTGCCTTTTGACTGTGTGCTGCCGTGATTGTTTTTGGTAGACATTGCTGTTGCTCTTTAAGCCTGGATACCCGATGATGTATACCACTACAACACTGTAGCTCCTACTGTACCCCAAGCAGCCCATTATGATGACGTTGGAGCAAGAACCCAGTGTCATTACAGCATCCCAGAACCTTCTGAGCAATCAAGATTTTGATATTTTGACATAGATTCAGAAATTGTCTGTTTCTAGGAGACAATGCATGGCTGAAATGATTAAGCCTACAGATCATCAGCAGATAAAACATCTCAGAGAGCAGAGACTAATAGCTGCAGCGTACGGCTTTTGCAGCACACAGAGTCGCACAGTCCACAGACTGCAGCACTGCCGTCATCTGGCACTCTGATGCCAGCGGGCAAGGCATCCCTCCTAATTCCCCTGTCCAATTACAGACACAACGGCAGAGGGAGGAAAACCAGCTGTCCGAGAAACAATAATCCGCGACTTGATTGCAAACACTCCACATCATTAGGGACAAGTGTGAAGTCCTGAGAGGAATCTCGTTAAGGGGTTTTTGCTCAGGGTCCTGCTCATTTCCCCATGTTCCTGTCTGGTTGGCTTATCATCGTCTTGTGTTCCTCTGAAGCCGCTGTCACTCGGCCGCTGTAATTTGTTTGTGTGTCAGTCCTTCTTGCACAATCGACTGCTCTCTCCAGATTAATATCTAATTGAAGGCGTTGGTCAAGCTTGGCTGTGATAGATGAGCCCATAATTTGTTTTCATCTTTACACGCAGACCTTTTACAGCCTTCCGTATCTCTCAAAATCCCAGCCAGGAGAATACTGTGCCTTCGGTAGTTTTGGAAAAAGATATAGATTAATTTACATAGATATGGATATTGACATGGCAATTAATAATAGTGTCCGGGTATTGCAATTGCTGGATATAAAAATTGGCTGCTCAAGGCTACTTTATGCTTGGTATGTGGAATAAAAATTCTCACTGAATTTCCCTGAAATCTTGACAAATGCAGATCGGTACTATAACAACCCAATCACATATGCAACCTATTTAATACCTGTCTGCCTGCTGTCTCTCTGTGTGTCTGTGTCTCCTTGTGTGTGTGCTTATGAATCTGTGTGTATATGTTTATGCATGTATTTGTGTGCAACCTTCCCTTTGTTTGTGTGTATGTGTGACTGGATGCTGTGCCTCCTGTTCCTCCTGGTGTGTGTGTATGGCCATGGATCCATCTGTCCGTTACAGAAGGGCTTTACTCCACTCTATATGGCCGCGCAAGAGAATCACTTGGAGGTGGTCAAGTTCCTTCTGGAGAATGGAGCCAATCAAAGCATTCCAACAGAGGTGAGTGACAACCCAGTGTTCCAGTTAGCTTCTTCTACAGTCCTCCTGCTTTTGTATGACATGACATTGTTTTTAGCTCATAGGAGATTTGCTTTTCTGTTTGCTTTTCTTCTCCTTCCCTGTTTTCTCTCATATTGTCTTATTCTCCGTCTATTTGTGTGTGTCCCTCTCTCTTTCCCCTTGTTTTTCTTCCTCTCTGCTGCCCTCCCTCCCTCTCTCTATCTGCCTCTCAGGATGGGTTCACCCCCCTTGCGGTGGCCCTCCAGCAGGGCCATGAGAACGTGGTGGCCCTGCTCATCAACTACGGCACCAAAGGAAAGGTGCGTCTGCCCGCCCTGCACATTGCGGCACGGAATGATGACACGCGCACTGCCGCCGTGCTGCTGCAGAACGATCCCAACCCAGACGTCCTGAGCAAGGTGGGCGCCATTCTCAAAGACACAGTGCATGCATGTCTGTGTTTGTGTGTCTGTTTGCAGTTGGTCGGCTGCGCGTGCACAGGTATGTGTATTTGATTTACCGGGTTACCATTGACTTCGGATCAGTTTTAGTTCAGTGTGGTTCAATCTGAGTTCCTGTGTTAGCATAACAGAAATCCAGTTTGATCTGTAACATGCATGCAAACATATGTGTATGAAAACATAACTAATTTAACAAACGATATCAAACAACGATATGAAAGGTCAGATGAAAGTCCTCTCTAACATCTCTCTCTGCAGACTGGCTTCACCCCCCTCCACATTGCAGCACATTATGAAAACCTTAATGTCGCCCAGCTGCTGCTCAACAGAGGAGCCAATGTCAACTTCACCCCCAAGGTTTGTTCCTTGATGCAATCCCTGTCTCAAGTCCAGAGTCCCAACTCAGATTTAAACTGTCAATGTTACTTAATACAATGGAAAGCTTTTGAAATGTGAAGTTGTTTGTGTGTGTGTGTGTGTGTGTGTGTGTGTGTGTGTGTGTGTGTGTGTGTGTCTCTTTTTCAGAATGGCATCACGCCCCTGCACATAGCATCGAGGAGGGGTAATGTGATCATGGTCAGGCTGCTGTTGGACAGAGGGGCGCAGATAGATGCCAAGACTAAGGTACCCCTCTCTACATCACATCCACAATGATTACACTGACACACGTACGTTGAGAGAAAGACACTGGCGCTGGTACAGACACATTGAGACTGAAACAGACACACTGACGGTGGAACAAACACACTGAGACAGGCACACTGACACTAATGCAGACACATTGAGATGCTGGCGGAGTGACAGATCCACTGGCACTGAAGCAGACACACCAATACTGTGACAGACATACTGAGATGGAGACAGACGCTGAGACACACTCTGACTGAAGCAGGCACACAGTGACACAGAGGCAGCGACAGTCACGTGGACGTTGATGTATTGATACAGTACACAACCCTTTAACCCCAAACTATTTGCATAAAACATTAGACAATTCCTCTCCTGCCTACTCCCACTGAATGAGTCAGGTCCATGGTTGATCGTGCCTTTTCCATTGTTGTTATTTACTGCCCCCCACTGGTCAGATGATAACAGTGCAGGATGCTAAATCACTTGTGTGTTTCTGTTCATCCGCACTGAAATTGCAACAGTCACTGTCACTGGCCTAACAGACGGAAGCAGTGCATAATTAAGACTGTGAGGAGGCAACAGGGGCACTTGGATTTGTTTCACCTTCCTATGCGTAAAGCATCAAACACCATTACATCAGTTTCACTGTGCCGCACGCAGAGGGTCAATCTCTCCCCCCTCATCCCCTCCCTCCGTGCAGGACGAGCTCACCCCCCTGCACTGTGCTGCCAGGAACGGACACGTGCGGATCATCGAGATCCTGCTGGACAATGGTGCTCCCATCCAGGCCAAGACCAAGGTGAGCCAAACACCAGAGAGCAGTGTGAGAAAGGTCACGCGTGGTTTAAGTGCACCCTTTAACCTCTCTAAATGTGCCACAGAATGGGTTACCACCACTATCAAACCATAGTCAAAGACCACTGAAACCTCTGATTCCTCTTTTCTGCCATTCCCCTGTCTTTCTCTGACTCCGTATTTGTTACACTATCTCTCTTACCCGTATTCCTCCTCCTCTCCCTCTCCCTCCCTCCTCCCATCTTTAGGCACTCTCTCTTGCCCACTGTCTCTTCCTCTCTTTCTTTTTGAAGTTTGACCTTTTCTGAAATGATAGTGATGTTTGCTCAGCAAGGAGACTCAGAGTGAACTAATTGGTCTATTGTATAAGCAATAAGGGCCGCCTCCTCATTTTTTTTCTGTCATGTTTTCCTTTTTATTACATGCAAATAACCATAATTCATTTTCAGTGATAAAAATGTATCCATATTCTAAATATAGTCTCTTTCTCCTTCCCTCTCTCAGAACGGCCTGTCTCCCATCCATATGGCCGCACAGGGGGATCACATGGACTGCGTTCGGCAGCTGCTGCAGTACAATGCAGAGATCGATGACATCACGCTGGACCACCTGACCCCCCTGCATGTGGCGGCCCACTGTGGCCACCACCGCATGGCCAAAGTGCTGCTGGACAAGGGGGCCAAACCCAATGCCCGGGCGCTGGTACGCCACCTTGCCTCGTCACTCTTTTCCTGCTTGTTGTCATCTTTCAAAGTAGAATGACCAAATGATGCTTGAAATGGGGCCATATAGATCTTAAACAAAGTGCCAGGAGAAAACAAAGCAGACCTCATCCATACATGGCTGCGTCCGGTAATTATCCTTCAGACTCCGCTCCACCCGCTCCCCCTAAATGATTGCGGCCCATGATTAATCACGGCATGGGCATTGCTGCTATTTACTGCCCCCGAGTGGTCAAATGATAACAGTGCAGAGTAATAAATCACTTGTGGGTTTCTGTTATAAAAAAATAAATCTCTATGGGTTTGTTTTCTTTCGATCTGTTTCGCAGTTTGACTACTCTCAAATGAATTGCACCTTGATAGGTGTGAAATTACCCCCAAGTGTGAATGCACTGTTATGGCTTGTTGCATAAAGTGGACAAATGTTCTTCTGTATAACTAATTGCTACTTGCCAACCTTCTATTAGTATCATTTGCTAAAACTGTGTGTGCTGAAATCAAACACGTTGTGCCCACTGTGTACACAGAACGGGTTTACGCCACTGCACATTGCCTGTAAGAAGAACCACATGCGTGTGATGGACCTCCTGCTCAAGCACTCCGCGTCCCTGGAAGCTGTGACAGAGGTGAGGCCGGCGGGGGGGGGAGGCAGCCACAGTGGCAAGCAGGAGAGCTGGAGCGAGTAGGGAAATGGGGAGAGCAGCTACAGTGTGGATCCTTTGGGCAATCTGAGCATTACCATGTCCCCCAATCCTTGAAGCGCCCCGAGTATTAAAAAGCATTTTCAATTACGCACAAAGCAGTTTCAGTTCAGCACTGCACGGACTTCTGACTTACAAACTCGTTGCTTGGGGCACATTTTTAAATACGTATTAACTTTCTTTCCAGAAAGTTCCAATTAATTCCAAACTCAGTACGAGGCAAGTGATAATTGTGAGGTAAAATACATTATCAGAAAATTTATCAGAAAATAGTCCTGGGGACCATGTAAATCAAGTATTAGTAACTGGTTGGACTCACCAGGTATGCTACAGACAGTTTTGGGTACAGCATATGAGTGCAACATACTTTAAAAAGCTTCAAAAGCAAAACAAATTACAGTTCAACATAAATCAACACTCAAAAATGTGCCATCATATATTCTTCTAAGGGTTTTATCCCTAAAGTCAATGTCTTCATACACTGAATGTCTTTGAATCATGGTAAATCTTTGGGTGTTTCCGTTTTCCTTTCTCATTAATACACTAATGGTAGTAATGGCAAAACTTTTTTTGAAGTACATAAATAATATTAGATCTATGAATGAATATGTGTGTCCATGTCTGTGTGTGTGTGACTCCTCAACAGTCTGGTCTGACGCCGCTCCATGTGGCCTCCTTCATGGGACACCTCAATATTGTCAAGATCCTGCTTCAGAAGGGGGCTTCCCCCAGCGCCTCCAATGTGGTGAGACCCAAAGTCCCTCCCACCTTTATCTGCACTCTGCTGCCAAACTTGCATTAACTACACAATACCGTTATATTTATCTATCATTATAGTTATATTTATATTGTCATATTTATTGTTATATCACAAGGAGTTCCTTAACAATCACAATATTCAACTTTATTTGTCGTCACCTTTATCATTGTCATGTGTCAAATGTAACACAATTTTGGTTATGGCTGAGCTGTAGGTGTGTTTGATTTCACTGAGGGTCAGATTTCTATGTAAGTGTTAAGCAGGTGTTTTGTGGTTTTAGTGCATACACTGATTGCAGTTTCAATCTGTCATGGCCTTATTTAGTTATCTTTTAACCTAGCTATGAGCCGTACTGTTTCTTCATTCACGTAAGGTTGTAACATCCTTTTACAGTCACACAGACTTTGTGACCCTGATGTTTGTGTGTGTTTGTTTCTGTGTGTGTGGGTACAGAAAGTGGAGACCCCCCTTCATATGGCATCCCGAGCAGGGCACTCTGAGGTGGCGCAGTTCCTGCTGCAGAACTCGGCACCAGTGGACGCCAAAGCCAAGGTACTCTTCCTATGCACCACGAAGAGACAAAACTTCAGCCAGATGCAACATGGGTTTTTTTTTTTAATTCCTGTTAATACCTGTTCCATAACGCTTTATGGGGAGAGAGACAGCCAGCGACCTAGAGGCAGCTAGAGGCAGATGATATAAACACACAAATGAACGGACAAGAACAACAAGGCAGAGCTGTTCGTGCTGCAATAAGTGGGACAGATACTAAGGCTGACAATGCCTAATAGTTTACTGAAAACCTGTCCAAATTTTCTAAAAACTCAATCAACACGTTTCAGTCTTCTCAGTGAAAAATAGCCCTCCAAATCAACTGAAATGATCTTCAGCAGGTATGCAGCGCAGCACAGCCTACCACAGCTGGCTGTCACTGCTCAGTTCACCGTCTTTGTACAATCTGGGATCTCTGTGTAGGAAGGCAATCTCTGTGAACTTTTACAAAGAAGCACAAGCCACAAAACACTCTGGAAACATAAGGAGGGAGAGAGAGAGAGAGAGGCGAATGTGGACTGCTCTCTCCCTGAAAAGGATGGCACCTCTCTGCATCGTCACGACTCCCACTCCGACCCAATTCCATCCAAAAACAGCAGACGCAGGGAGATCCCGAGTAAGAGGAGAACCGTGGCAGTGCAGGAGAGCAAGAGTTTTCGTCTCAGCATGTGTGGAATGTTATTTAAAGAAATACAGCGCAGAAAGAGCATGCAAATTTAATAGGTCCTTTTGAAATATGTATGCCCATGTTAATAACCGAGTCTAAATTTCCGCCCACTGCTGTTCATGGTGCTGTAGGCTCTGTTTCGCTGTATTAAACACTGGATCTCATCCATAAGCCTCTTTTTAGGCTGTGTTAATTCTTAGAAAACTTGCAAAATTGGTGCAAGCTCAGCTGCGGCCTGCATCGCATGGGACAATTAAAACACATTAATGCTGTCTGCAGAACAATTTGCACACTAGCTGGAATTTGCAGATGCAATTGAGAATACAGCTCATTGTAGGAAACATATTAAGTATGCTGCACAGTATTATGAGATCAAGTATACAGCATAGTAGTATGACTATAGAATTATGAGATCAATTTTACTGCACAAAAATGTGATATTGACACGTATTATGCCATGAAGCATATTGAACTGTATTATGATATCAACATACTATAAACTGCAACATATCATGACAGCAATATGTACTGTACAGTATTATGGCTAGTATGTAACAACAAAGCATGACGCAGCTGTGTAACTACACATACTATAAAATTTCTGTGTTCCCCATTTCATCCCTCCGTCCCCTTCCTCAGGATGACCAGACACCTCTACACTGCGCCTCTCGTATGGGCCACAAGGATCTGGTCAAGCTGCTGCTGGAGCACAAGGCCAACCCCAACTCCACCACCACTGCCGGCCACACACCCCTGCACATCGCTGCCCGCGAGGGGCATGCCCAGACCATCCGCATCCTGCTGGACATGGAGGCCCAGCAGACCAAGATGACCAAGGTGCAGGACTGCATCCAGCAGCTCCCCCCATCTCTCCTTATTTCTCTCTGTCTGTTTCTGTCTGTCTTTCCCATATTATTCAAATGAATTATGTGCGGAACTGTGTGCACAGTGTAGTGGTACTGAACAGGCTAGTTTGATTTACTGGTGGGGGGCTACTATTGTACACTTTAGCAATGTACTCAACCCAAATTGTTGCAGTAAATACCCATAGCTGTGGCTATATGAAACAGATGTCTCTGTCTCATGTATGTAAGAATGACTGGGGTAAACGATAATGTACATCTGAAAGATGGGGGCTCTCTGAACCCTCTGGCCTTCTTCCCTGCTGTTTTTCTGTACAGAAAGGCTTCACTCCCCTCCACGTGGCGTCCAAGTACGGCAAGGTGGACGTCGCAGAGCTGCTGCTGGAGAGAGGAGCTAACCCCAACGCTGCCGGCAAGGTAGAGCACAGGATGCAGGGGCTGGAGGGAGAGAGGGGGGCGGTGAAAAGGGAGAAGGTGGGGTGTGGAGGGGTGCGTGAGAAGGGTTGGGGGTGAGAGGGAGGATAAAAACAGGCTTTGGGAAGGAGGTGACAGTGCACTGCATGTCTCTGGTCCTCAGAATGGGCTGACCCCTCTGCACGTCGCCGTCCATCACAACAACCTGGACGTGGTCAAACTGCTGGTCAGCAAGGGCGGGTCTCCACACAGCGCTGCCAGAGTAAGACTGTGCTGAATACTACTGTGACTGTTCACTGATAGACACAGCTTTAAACACTCAAACAGAAATTCCATTTAGAGTTGATTTGCTGGCATACAGGCTGTCACACTGTCATAAATGCATACACTGGCATAATGATTTGCTCTCACAGTCTGTCCCACAAATACAGAAATACACCACACGCACACACCCACACACACACACTCACAGGCAATATATGTATGTTATACGCACACATTATTGTTACTGTAAATATGTTTGTTAAGAAATCTGTCCCTCTTCACTCTCTGCCAGAATGGCTACACCCCTCTACACATTGCGTCCAAGCAGAACCAGGTGGAGGTGGCAAGCAGTCTGCTGCAGTACGGGGCGTCAGCCAATGCTGAGTCACTGCAGGGGGTCACGCCCCTGCACTTGGCTGCTCAGGAAGGCCGTGCCGACATGGTCTCTCTGCTCATCTCCAAGCAGGCCAACGTCAATCTGGGGAACAAGGTAAGGCGCCAGGATCTGCAGAATACTGGAATACTGTGGTGAGGGGGACAGAGAGAGTACTTGGACCTTTGAGGAAATAGATGTATTAAAAACATTAGGAGCTCTGGGAAGTCTGACATATTGGACGCATCAAGAACAGAAGTGGCTTTGGGAACTGTAGGATACTGCAAAAGGGAAAAATATAAATAGCACTATGAAAATTGGTATAATTCAAGCTAACTCAAGTTAATTAAGATAATTAGGTGCGCATGGAGTTCTGGAATGATCTAAGGATTGGAAACCCTAAGGATTTCAGACCACCACATCAGTTAGAGAATTGTTTGTCTATGTTTGCAGCTTGTTTATTCTGAAATTTTGATGCAGTTTGTTCAGTTGGATAGTGTCACCTGACGTCTCCCTCCTTCACTGTTAGAGTGGACTGACCCCTCTGCACCTGGTGGCCCAGGAGGGTCACGTGGGCATCGCGGACATTCTGGTGAAACAGGGCGCGTCTGTCTATGCCGCCACACGGGTAAAGAATACGCTGTTTACCTGTGATCGCTATGGTCAGATCTGTGCAACTGTAAAACAACACAAAGGGGCCTCACTAGTGTGGTGAACTGAGATCCTGCCTTTAGCATAACAGACAGACCATACTATTCAAGGCGTAAGACACGCCTTAACAATGCATTACAGCAATTGTAACAGATGTCATTTTTTTAGCTTGGTGGGCCTTGTGGACATAATTTCGACGGAAGAACCAGAAAATGTTTACAGTTAGATTATTATTCAAGGGTCAGTGTAAGCACCGCAAACCATTAAGACTATCCTGACTTTCATGGTGAGGTGAGTCAGTTGATAAATTCACTTATCATGAGTGCAATGCCAGAGAATCTTAACCCTGACATTTCATTTCCTATTGAAAAGTGTTAGCTCACTGCACAGCACGGGATTGCATTACTAATTCAATCAATGGGCTGCAAATAGTGCAGAGGCCTGGATCATAATGACAGACTCCCCTGACTCGGGATCAACTTTCCCCTCCACACACTGAGAACTTGGGACGACCAGGGTTAGATGCCATTCAGTGTATAGTTACCTCTTACATATTCATATTACTGCCTGATGATCCTACAGACGACCAGGTTTCAAATAAAAACGGCTCATCCTACCCATTGGATCTAAAACAGCATATAGTAAAAAATGAACAAGCGTAGTATCTGAACCCAAGTGTTTTGTCAGGGTCGATGTATGGACAGTGCTAAGCTAAATCAGTTGAGGAACACAGAGCACCAAACAGGATTAGGCCAAAAGCTGATAACTGACAATTCAGTCCAGAGGGGTTTTAGATCCTAGAATTCCTATATATACTGCAACTTCCCCAGAAATGGCTGTGTATTTAGGTGAGCCTACCCTATTTATAGTGTATATAGTTTCATGAAACCTCTTACATCTCACACAGAATTTTCTGATGTCAAAGATTGACTTTTGTGACTTGACTATTCTTTTTCCCCTTCTAGATGGGCTACACACCCCTTCATGTTGCATGTCATTATGGCAATATCAAAATGGTGAAGTTTCTTCTGCAGCAGCAAGCCAATGTCAACAGCAAGACAAGAGTGAGTACAAGCCCCGTTAAAGATGTGTTCATTTGTGAAGCCTACAGAATACCTGAACACCTACTGACCACAGATGGAACTGCAAGATGCCAAGAACTTCAAACAGTTGCACCTGTCATCACTTGTGCATTCTGGGAATTATGTCTCTTTCTCAGGTAGGGTACACACCCCTGCACCAGGCAGCACAGCAAGGGCACACAGACATCGTCACCTTGCTGCTCAAACATGGAGCGCAGCCCAATGAGACCACCACGGTGAGCACCACCACACTCTTTCTACCACCCATCTCTCCATCCTTCCTTCATTGTCCACATCCCCCCCCCCCCCCCCCCCTTTCATCTGCTGCCCTGTTGTCTTCACCAGGCAGCCTATGTCGGTTGTTGTACACAGCTGTCTTTCTAAGAGTTTGTGGAGCTGTTAAGTTAAATGGTATATTTTCATGCTTCCGCTCAGAAATATCTTCTTACTTCGAAGAATAACTGCACATATGCAGAAACTCAGGGATCATGCTGCAACCGGCAAAGCAAGCGCACAGTGATTTCAGTTTAAGCACTGCCAAAATATAAGAGAAGCAAAGGCAAGACCGTGGGCCATGGCAAATATAATAAATTATCTTTGGGTGATGCCATGTTGAAGCTGTGTTGCCTTTTTCAGGTCAGTACTTGTCATCACTTGTCCGTGTAAGCTACTGCTCCATCTGTCTGAAGACAATGCTTTTGTCAACCTCTGTTCCTCTTTCTTCATTGCAATCCTTTGCTTCCCTCCTCGGTTCCCTTACAGTCAGCCCTACTCTATTTCAGCCATGTATTTCAACCGTTGTGAGACCCTGTACTTTCTCACATGTTTGTCCTGCATTACAACCACAAGTGACTGCAAATAAGCTGTTTTAACTTCCATCTCCCCCTAAACCTTTCTCTTCTCTCCTCTGTCTCAGAATGGAACCTCTGCCTTGGCCATTGCCAAGCGGTTGGGGTACATCTCTGTCATCGATGTGCTGAAGCTGGTCACAGAAGAGACTGTGTCGGTGGTGAGAAGCCATTTTATGTTCATATCCTTTGATATTATGTGGATGGTTCTCAGAAACAAAGCAAAACTCAGGGAAGGCATTCAGTTGGATTTACCATATGTTATCAATCAGACGTTTTGTGCTATTACAGATGGTCCATATGGATTATGTCCAGCCAGCCTTTTTCTAGTTTTGACTTTGAAACATTTGGATTTTTACAGAGAATGTACATTTATTCTGAATCTTAATTTACCTATAGGGTATTAATATATCGAATTATCAGTCAAGTCAGACAGGCTGCTGATCAGAGACTGATCATCAGAACACTTTGCAATAGTGAAAATCTTTTTTTTGTGGCTGTTGACATTACATCTGTGTTCTGTTCCTGCTCACTCTTTGTTTCAGACTACTACAGAAAAACACCGCATGAGTTTCCCTGAAACAGTGGATGAGATCCTGGATGTGTCAGAGGATGAAGGTAGGGGCCTGAGCCCACACAACTGGCATGTCACACGCAACACGGCTTCAGTGAGTTAAACTACAGAGAGCAGGCCACAAAGACGAGTTATGCAGAATTCTGTATGTCAGTGCACGCATGACGGAATGACTCCCTTTCAGTATAGACTGATAAGAGGTTCACTCTGCCCTGCTGACCTAAAACAAAATTACCCCTATGTCATGGTCCTGGCCATCATACCAGATGGTGATTGTATAAGACACACACACAAGGAGTATACACTGGCTAATTTATAGGGTGAGACAAGCTAAACAGAATCAAGGCAGTAAGGAAAGAAAAGCACAACAGAACATAGACAATACTGGGCTTACACAAAACAAGCCCTTCTGTTATGGTTAAGAGGATGAGTTATAAGTAGTCCAATTCTATAAACACAGTTCGGATTGACCACACACAAGGACCATATCCATGTAACTGTTTCCTCAAAGACACAAAGACAGCTATGCTTTTTTATAAGGCCCGATGAAGGCAATGAGCAACACCTGGGCTGACTACCAATCACCTTCAGCTTTGTGTGCCTGTAGGCAATGCCAGCCCTGTCCAGGGTCCTGAAGGTCTCCCATGCTTTGGGAAACGGAGTATCTGAGTGAAAGTAACCAAAAATGTTGGAGCAGCTCTGTCAGCTCTTATATTACACCTCCTGGCACCACACTTCCATTTATGTATTTATGAGGGCACAAGTGCTCTGTCGGAGATAATGGGGCAAGGATGCAGATACACAGACACGCAATAACACATAGAGACATAAACACAGAAGAACACTGCAACATAACAACTCTTTGCGTGTCATGACACTTCTCAAGTCGTTTCAAGGTTACAATGTAATTAAATTCGGTCAGATTCATCTCCACACAATTTTTATGAGAGGAATATTGCATATATATTTTTACTTTACAAGTTGATGGGCTCCTTTTATGTGGCTGTGGTGTCTGCATTGTTGGTAGTCAGTTGCTTCTTGTAGCTTTTTGTGTTGAAGTCAAATCAAGGGGTCATTGCCTCATGAGAAGTTATTCAAAGCTGTTTTTGTGAAGAAAGGGCATGGAGGACCCTTCAATGAATGTTGAGTAACATGAAACCTTTGTCCAGCTGTTCCTAAATGATAATTCTTCTGCTTTTTTAGGAATTGCACAGCTAACACTAGGTATGACCGTCTCCTTCTGTCCTTTGTGTAGTCGTAGGTGGTCAGTGAACATGTGGCTCCATTTCAAACGCATCTCTCTCTTTCTGTCTCTCCCTTTGGCCTGATCATGAGCCTGTGAACCCTTTATTCTCTCACTCGCCCTCCTCACTCACAAAATGGTGGTGGTTTTTCATTGGCATGTAGTCATGACTCCATATATGTATCCTTACCCTCCAGTAACATCTAACCTCACTCACTAAACCCACTAGGGCTGTGTTCTGAGCTGTCCTCTTGGCCCCTGCACCCTTCATCCCTATTGATCCCTGATCAGTGCTCTGTAATGGAAAGTGCTCGCTTGCCAATCACTGATCCGGGGTCAGACAGGATTTGTGTGCAGTACTGTATTCTCTGCACTCAATCAGACACTGTGTAGTGTAGTTGCAGGAGATGCCAGACTCTGGACTTTAGAGAAGAACAAACTAAGATTTCAAGGGTTGATGGAATCAAGGCACAGAGTGGTTTCCTTTCGAATCAGGGGAGACAGTGGTGGAGTAGATGCATTACCCAGCACCACCCTGATACCCTCATTGGTTGATGTGGATTAATCTGTCAGTCCCCCCCTCTCCACACACACACTCCTTGGCAATGCCTTATTCCTGGCACCCGACCTACCCTGTTTTACCCCTTGAGTAACAACAAAGGGAGGAGTGTGTGACTTTTTGTATCTTATATATAGACATTTGAGCAAATCAAATGTGTGTGCGCTTAACCTCGTACCACACTTAATCTTAATGTTTCTCAATATCCCTCGGACTTGTAACTCTATCTTCCTGTGATCACAACAGTCCACCCTGTAGTGCCTTATGAGTCTGTGCTCCTCAGCCTATCACAGCACTGTTACCAAGATATAGAGGAAGACTGACCCTATCCACCCCAGCCTTTGAAGGAAAACTTTCAGCAGGATGTACTGAGAGAAATACTCCATTGAACTAACAGGTCTTACTCACTCATTTACCTCCTTAATGGAGTTGTTTCATGGGCAGAAGGATTAAAAAACACCATTGTGCCAGCCATTTTAAGAAGAAGAAAAAATATTGCTGTGGATTTAGCTATTTTTCCCCATTGTTATCTGGCAGGTTTGTGATTACTTGTGTGTGGACAGTGTTATTATTTTACCCAGAAACCACTGCTTTCACCCACACACACTGTCCCTCCCAGTGGAAGGTTTGCCCATTGCTGTGTCTGTGCCTCCTTCGGTGTGGTAACCTTACAGTGTGTGAACATGATGAAGGTTTCTCTGTGTGACTTTGGTCTGTTTCTATTCTAGTCTACACAGTATTCAGTCATAAATACGTATAAATGCTGTTTTCAAAACAGCTATTGGTGCATCTTATTTTAAAACTGTGCCATCTATAGTCTTTTAATTCATATTGACATTCAGTCGATGGCAGTCATTAAAGAAGTAAGGCGCAAGGTACAGAATAAGCAGAAAGGCAAAATACATTATACTGTAGTATGTATTAAACTGTAACAGAATACCAAATTCCATGTTATCTCTACAGTCCAGTATGGTCTAGAGGTCGCAAAGCTGCTGAAATCAGGTAGTACTGCTTCTCAACAATGAATCAAAACTAGGGCTATTCAAGACTGCCTTCACAAGACACCGTTGCCAGTTTTTTCTTTTTTTTTTGGTTCCCAGATAGTTTGACTGGCAGATTGTCACCATTTATCTAAATTTAGACAGTGCTCTAGTTAATATCTTCAAGGCTCTCCTTAGATTATCACACATCCATACATGCTGATACACACATGCTGACACACACAAAGCACTGCACTGTCTCTCTTTCTCACACACTCTAAAGCATGCATACATCCATACACAAGCACACTTTATGCGTAAATTCACATTTGCACAAACACACAGGTTTATATAACAAAATACATTGACCTATACATACATTCACATGTGGCACACACACACCGGCACCGTCTCCATTGTGCACACTCAGACCCAAGCCTAGCCGCAAGTCTCTCAGTGACGCTGAGTAATTTCTGCTGCGTTAATGGAGTTTTTCTTTTAGCATCGGTGCCTTCTCTCTGGCTAGCTCAACCCTCAGGGGGGTAAGTAAGACATTTTTACTTGCCTAAGTTCATGTTAGTGCCGAATGTCCTGGTGGAACTGGACACTAAACTAAACGGAGGCGGTGAAAACAATACTGTGTGAAAAAAGATTGGGGAACACAGATGGAAACTTCATGCCATTTGATACACCTGCAAGGTTGTGTAGAGGTGTCACCACTCTCTGTGTTGTGCTGTGATCTATGTTTCCTGTAGTGATTGTGCTGGTGTCCCCTTTGTGTCTACCTTTGTGTTGTCTCGTCACATTAGTGTCCTTGTGTGTGCAACACCTCCAATGAAGCAATGGGAGGTGTCAAAACCAATCACTGACCCCCTTTTTATTCCCTTCCACTGCGGCTCCCCCAATTGGTATCCTCCCTGCTGGTAAACAATGGCTTAAGGATCAGCAGGAATTTCAACAGGGAAGCCAAAGTGAATTTAATGGAAAGGAAGGGGAGCTCTTTGTTTTGTCTGTCACTGTTATGTTTGATGGTCAGCAAGACCCCATTCCTGGACCTGGAGAGAACCAGCCCAACAGGCTTTAGAAGTCTACATTATCTTGTATAAGAGTTATATTGATGATGTTGGGGTTTGTCTCGTACCTGGGAGAAGTTTCCTAGGATTGAATGATTGGCTCTCAGTAATATTTGTTATGCCTTAATGATATAACATGTAGACCTTATGAAAAAACAGGAAATAAACAGGAATGTGTTCAAACAAATAACATGCGGATTTGTTGAAGACTGAGGCTTTGATGTTTATTCCCACTAAGATACCAGTATATTCTTGCTTTTATGAGAAGTACCATATTATCAGGCTTCAGTTGCACTAGATGTAATAAACAGCTAACAAAACCTCAGCAAATAGGTGGGTGGTTAGCCAGGATGACAAGAAATAGCTGTGAAAGCATACTTGTCTGGGTCTCTTCAGGACATGGGTTAGAGGAATTTCCTTAACCTTCCTGCCCGGTCTGCTGGTGCATAGCGACCAATACCGACTCTGCAGCTCTGTGAAGTCAGTTGTGAAATGTAAGAGTTCTACATTACACTTTCACATGCTGACAAGTTTCAAGGAATGATGGTGGGCTAAAGTCAAGAATGACACTACTGCTGAGAAACCCTCAACTGCACAGAGGAGAACCAAGTGTAAACTTACCCCTAATGTGCATGTTCAACAGGCACCACATTCACTGAGTTATGCTAGCAGAAGATAATGCACAATTGGATAACTTTTGGCAGTAAATCCATTAAAATTAGTAAAATTGCTGTGAAATGTATGATTTTTGTTTTATTTTGTGTTGAATGACTGTCAGCGTGTTTGCTGCCTTATGTCATGAGTTGGTTATTAATTTGTTTGATATGCACCTCAGAAATTAATGAAAGTTAGGTTTTGCGTGTTTCTCTTCATGTGAGTTTTTCTGTGCTCCATGTGTGCCCCTATGTTTCTATGTGTCTCTGCACGATCAGTACAGCTGTGCATCAACCTTATATTTTGTTTGTGAGACAGGGCTTCACAGATCATCACTGGCTGTGGTCATGCGTTGTACGCTCCCCACTGCTGTCTTAGTGCATCCAGCTGAAGGAGTGCCTTGAAGTAGGGTTGTGGAGTAAATGTATTTTAGAGGAACATACCCTTTAGAGAGCAGATTTGTCTCTGCGGTGGAATTATACCTTTTTGTTCTCTAGAGGGAGGGGTTCTGAAATGAAATGCTTGAATACAGGGACGCTGTCTTGAGTGAGCCTGCCAGAGTGTAATCCTCTCCTCACTTTCACATGGCAGTGAGGGACATGCTCAGGTGTCTCAAGGACTGTTTCCCTCCATACTGTTCATCTTACAGTGCAGCTTCACTAAACCTTCTCTCATTGACAGTATTAACACTCACAGTGCTTGTGGTGTGGGTCACTCACTCTACTCACTGAAACCCCAGAGGGCAGATGACTGTCCCTCTTTGTGTCTCTCACTCTACCTTTTTTCCTTCTCTCTGCCACTCTCTTCTTTCCCATCCCTTCCCTGCTTCACCACTTTCTCACCAACCTTCTCTTTAACTTCACTCTCACTTCTTAACCTCTCATTTTGTTTTCCACCTCCCCTCCCCCTTTCTCTCTCTCCTTTCTCTTTCTCTCTCTCTATGGCCCTCATCGTTTTTCTCTTGCATCTTACTATGTGGCTTTCCGCATAGGTGAGGAGCTGCAGGGAGGGGAGAGCACAAGATATGTGAAAATGGATGACCTTAAGGACCACGATGAGGACTTCCTGTCACCTAAGAAATCCCTGGACTATGAGACTGGGCTGGGCACAGCGTAAGTGGCAGAATGCTGGATGCGGGGTAAGGTGGGGGCAGAGCCATGAGACCATGGCCGAGATAGCTGATACTTCTCCCGCCAAAATCATCCCTATCCCGTCCAAAAACGTCATTCAATCCAGAGATTGGCATATGATATCTGTTATGCGCCTTACTCGGCATTGCTCTCTCTCTCTGACAGCAACTACTCTCCTGCTATTCCCAGGATCCCTTGTGTCTCCCCTGAGACGGTCATGCTGAAGGAGCATGAAGTAGAGCAGGTAGCAAAGTGCTTCATCTTCTTTGTCTGTAACACTTCCAGGCTGCTGTGAGTAGATCAGCATTTCTGGTCGTATTTTGAACATCTCTCTCTCCCTTTAAGCAACATACCCCAGTCCCCCTGCCAAAGGAGTATGACGAGGACTCCCTCATCCCCAGCAGTCCAGCCACTGAGACCTCTGACAACGTCAGCCCGGTGGCCAGCCCTATCCACACGGGGTCAGTGCTGTAACTGTAGCAAGATGGCCACATAAAAAACACAGGACCATGATAAAATGCCCATATTCTTTCAACTGTGATAAAAAAGTCACTATCAATTTACACAGCATAATCACTTGAGATATACACTCAGAGACATAACAGAAACAGAACAATCCATTAAATGCCACAACTGGCCAGAAGTAGAACAGGTGATGACGTGTGGGCTGCCGTTTGGCAGGTTCCTGGTGAGCTTCATGGTGGACGCCCGGGGTGGGTCGATGAGAGGCAGCAGACACAACGGCCTGCGTGTGATCATCCCACCCCGTACCTGCGCTGCCCCTACCCGCATCACCTGCCGCCTGGTCAAGCCTCAGAAGCTGACCACCCCGCCCCCACTGGTGGAAGGGGAGGGGCTGGCCAGTCGCATCATCTCTCTGGGTCCCGCCAGCATGCAGTTCCTGGGGTGAGAATAGTACATTATCTCTCATTACATGGTGTATGTGAATATGGCTGATATGGCAAAATTTATTCATTTTGTAATTTTCAGTACAGTACATTCATAGAAGGACATAATTTACACAGTGCAGTGTAATTTATTTTATATTCTGTACGTTTTCATATCATTTACAGTATACACAGTATATATTCCTTGTATTTGTGATGGCCCTATTTGTAGGCAAAATTGCAGAAAACCATTGAAATGACCCTGTTTGAAATAGCATTGTTTTTATTAACATTCATTGATCAAAAATGCATTGCTCTCCTCCACATTGACCAAGTTGTGGTTTGAGGAGAGTCTCTGTGTGTATCACCATATACTGTATGTAGTGGAAATAAAATAAATGATGGACATATAAATGTTTGCTCTGTGTCTCTTTAGGCCAGTGATTGTGGAGATCCCCCACTTTGCTGCATTGGGTCGAGGGGACCGGGAGCTGGTGGTTCTGCGCAGTGAGAATGGATCAGTCTGGAAGGAGCACCGTAATCACTACGGCGACAATGTGCTGGAGACCATCCTCAATGGCATGGATGAAGGTAGGTTACACATGAACCTGCTGCTAACGCTTTACAAACACTCTACTCACTCATGATCTAACACTTTCCACTGACACTCAGTGCTGATTTACACTCCAATACTCAGCACTGAGTCATGCTCTTACAAACTGTGCTCACAAACTGACTAAAATGAATCAAAAAGGCAAGAAAAAGTCTCCACACCTTTTTAAAAATTATTTCTTTTTTCATTTTCTTTTCATAAATCAATATATATATGTATATGTATAGAATATTCAAGATTATACAAGCTGAAGTAATGGGTATTTAGAACATTGCAATACTGCAAATGACTGATGGGTTGTATCGTAGGATAAACAGACAAATATGGTAAGTGTACCTGTACTTAGAAGACAGGCTGATGGCACAGTATTATTTCCTGATGGATTTATTGCTCATAGCATTCCTGTTGGTCTTGTTAAGATGTGTTGACTGTTGTCTCTTCACTGCTCTGTTTCCATTCACTTCACCAGACCTGGAGAGCCAGGAGGAGCTGGGAAAGAAGCGTATCCGCCGCATCATCTCCACCGACTTCCCCCTCTACTTCGCCGTGGTGTCGCGCGTCCAGCAGGAGAGCAATCTGATTGGCCCCGAGGGTGGCCATCTGACCAGCAAGCTTGTGCCGATGGTCCAGGCCACCTTCCCTGAGACCGCAGTCACCAAGAGGGTTCGGCTGGGGCTGCAGGTGAGGCAGGGGGAAGATGAGGAGGAAGACCAGAGGATAGGCATTTCCTGATAGATAGTCCCCACCTTTTCTTTTTTATGTTGTTCTTTACCACAGTCCTGTCTTCACTGTCCTCCATTTTCAACTTAGAAAATTTATTTTGGGGTGATGGGGAATGGGAGAGATTATATACAGAAAACAGAAGCATTTATATTGACAGAAGGTACTTCAGAATTTTTGCAATTCATTTTTCATATTTATCACTTTATTGGTGGGTCAGATGTTTTTCTTTTCAAACCAGCCGAACATCATCCTTGCCACACTTTTTTGCTTTACTTATTGCTTTTATATATTTACAAAAAGAAAAGGATGTTATTTATTAAAGGGTTATTTACAGTAGCATTTCATAAATTTAGTATATAAATATATATACACATATATGCAAGATTCTCAAAACACATTTACTGTACAGGCATTTGAGTTAGATGTATATTTTCCTATGAAACAGAATAGTGCCAGACTTTCTTGTATGCCCTTTTGATGTATATATTATCACAAGAACCCATAATAGTTGCATTGTTGTTTCAAACATGAAAAACTACTAAAACTAAATACTGTAGGAAATGTGAAAATAATGAATTTAACTGGTGCACAATATTAACCTAGTACACCACAAATTATATACTGAAGTGATCTGTACAAGTTATTCTGTCTTTTTGTCTGATATTATGGTTCAAAGCAGTCCTGCTTTTCAGATCATATTCAACAGCATCTTGCATTGACTCTGAGGTTAAACACAAACCTGATATACACCAAAGATAACAAAAACCCGTTTATTCAAAAGGCTTCATTGGACTGTAACAATCAGAGGTCCTGATTCTTGGCCAGACTATATGGTTAAGTTCAGCAGCCCTAAAATGCTACACTAACCAATAGACGTTTACTGCTTACTGAATGCATGAAACTTCTCTGTTCAATAATAGATCATTCTTTCTCAGTGATCTGAAAGTGATCTTAAGGGAGAGTGCTATTTATTAAAAACACAGACCTTCCAGGACTGTAAGGTCACTGTGGCTCCAACATTTAATTGAAAACATAAATCCATTTTAAAAGAAAATGTCACTTTGTTGTGTAACAGCCATAGATTAATCAGGGAGGGTTTTTGTATGTTGTTTTTTATTACTGCTGAATAGGAACTTTCCCTTAAGATGATTTGGCAGTTTTAATTGAAACCAGGCATCAGAGGTTTAAAGCAAGTTATATAAATACTTCGTATAAATACTTCGTATTTATATAACTATTATTGTGTATAATTTAAAAGTATATTTTGTGTGGTTTCACTCAGTGGTGCATAATGAAACATATCACACACTTTTATCTTATCTTTTGATATCCTTCTGAATTAATAAAGATGTTTATACACCTGGGGGGCACATGTTAACTTTTTGTCACTGTTTTTAACAATAAACAAAAATGAGAAACCCAGTGTTGTGTGTGTCACTATTGTGTGCTGACCATCATACATTATGGGATACAGGTGAGGGGACGTTTATATACTGAACAATTTTATTCTCTTTTCTTCTTTCCCTGCCATCTTCTTCTCTTCCTGTTTCCATCACCACCTCATCAATACCTTCCATTTCTTTCTCCTGCATCATCGTTTTCACCTAATCACCTTCATCATTGCACCCATCCACTGTTTGTTCCCATGTCTGTGTTTCCCTGCCCATCTGTCCTCTGGCCTGTTACTGCCACCCCCCCCCCCACGGTCCAATGCCTCCTCCTCCATTTGGCCTTGCTATGTCCCACACCTCCCACCTCGCCCCAGGCCCAGCCGGTCCCGGATGAGCTGGTCACCAAGCTGCTCGGGAACCAGGCCACCTTCAGCCCGGTGGTGACAGTGGAGCCGCGCCGACGCAAGTTCCACCGGCCCATTGGCCTGCGCATACCCCTGCCCCCCTCCTGGAGGGAGAGCCCACGGGACTCTGGGGAGGGGGATACCACCAGCCTCCGACTACTCTGCAGCGTCATTGGTACAGTGAGGCGGGGAGAGGCTGGAGATATTTGGAAAGAGAACCGCAGGAGGAGGGTTTTGAATGAAAGAAATTTTTTGTAGATTTGCTGGTGGTTTTTGAGGGGTTTGGAGAAAAGGGCAGAGAGGTAGAGGGGTGCAGAGCAACAGCATAACTGCTTACTGCTACAGTTCTTAGATTTGTTCCTGTAGGGCTCCAAATCTGTAAATCACTGAGACACTTAGTATGAGTACATATGAATTGTAAGAAAAACCAATATCACCTTAACCTGCCAAGACCAAGATTACAATTTACTTTTTAGACATTCACAGACCATTAACTCTGCATATATATCTGCAGCACTCATAGGGTGGGAGCCCAATAGCTCCCAGATGTTTAAATAGCCTGTAGGCTTCTCTCTAACCAAAAGAAAGAACTGTCAACACCCCCCCCCCTCATCTCCAGGTGGTACAGCCCCAGCCCAGTGGGAGGACATCACTGGCACAACCAAACTGGTGTACGCCAATGACTGTGCCAATTTCACCACCAACGTCTCTGCACGGTGAGTAAAAATCACACTATCACTCACATACGTCAACACACACACAGGCTGTTGTAAGAATATCCCAACTTCTGACTTCTGTACCTGCAGTGGGAATTTCACCACACTCGGGCCTTTCTTTCCCAAACTTTTTATCAGCATTACCCTTGTGTGTTTTCAGCTTTTGATTTGCTCTTAAAAACATGTTGTCTGTCAATATTTGTGCATGTGAATTATTTCCCCATCCAGAACCTCAGCTTAATCAGCTAAACAGTTTTCTTTGGGAATCTTGGTTGCCAATACACTTTATGGTAATAACAATGCGGATGTTGAGCTGGACGTGACTTCTAGTCCAATTAAAGATCTTGTATGCTGAAGTGTACCTACTCCTGACAGACTGATACAATGTGAGCAAAATGTCAGATGAAAACAAAAGAATTAAGACAGGACTTTGTTCTACCATTCTGCCTCTTCATCCAACTCTCCATGCTTCTCTAAATCCATCCCCTCTTCCCTCTCTCCTGCAGGTTCTGGCTGGCTGACTGCCCCCGGACAGCCGAGGCAGTGTCCTTCGCCAACCTGCTGTACCGGGAGCTGTCGGCGGTGCCATACATGGCCAAGTTCGTGGTTTTCGCCAAGATGAACGAGGTGCGGGAGGGACGCCTGCGCTGCTACTGCATGACCGACGACAAGATGGACAAGACCCTGGAGCAGCACGAGAACTTCGCCGAGGTGGCCCGCAGCCGGGACATTGAGGTCAGTGCGGGGGAGTGGGGCGGAGGGGAGCCTCTCCGGAAATTCTCTGCAGTATTAATTATACAGTTGGGGGAGGCGGGGAGCTACACCATAGGGGAACAGACAGAGAAGCTAAGGAGATGTGCTTGGAATGAAAGGATTATGGGTGCGGGGTCATAGGTGGAGAAGAAGCAAACCTCATTATAATAGCTTGGTACCTTGGCACATCTTCCGAAGTGCTACTGCCCAGTTGTAAGAGGGTCTGAGGCACGTCAGGCTGAGCTCTTCAGTAACTGACTCGGTGTCACCCCCTTCAGGTGATGGAAGGCATGCCGCTCCACCTGGAGTGTTCGGGGAACCTGGTGCCAGTACGGAAGGCCACACAGCAGCCCCGCAGTTTCAGCTTCCAGGCCTTCAGAGACAACCGGCTTCCTGTCTCCGTCAAGGTGTGTCACATTATTTACCTGTGTGCACGTCAGTTAGTCTGGATCCCAGAATCTCAGTGTCGGCAGGCCAAATCTCTCTGAAATGGTTATATATCAACCTCTTCCTGGGGGTCTTCCTCTCCTTCAAAGCAGGCTTTTTTGCTAGGTCACAGAAACTGCTCTACCTCTTAGCAGCCATGTAGTCTAGGTAACAGTCAGTTAACAGCAGGAATGCAATTTTTAACTTCCCCACCCTCTTCTCTCTGTTATTTGACCCTGGTTCACTTCTCTTCTCTCCCTCAGGTGAGAGACAGCAGCAAGGATCCCTCTGGATTCCTGTCCTTCTTGCGCAAGTCCACCAAGTACGAGGACAGTCAACACGTTCTGTGTAACCTCAACATCACCATGCCCCCCTGCATCAAGGTACAGCGTACCCCACATACCTAAGCATAAGCTTCACACCACACTCTAGTCTCATCCCTCAGCATGGTGGGGTTCACTCAGGAGTCCCTCAGCTCTGATCCTGGAGGGTCGCATCCAGTGGGGTTTCAGACAACCATCTCTCTCATGACTGGGGAGAGACACAAATTTGGTTCAATCAAGACACAGTTTGTTGAATCAGGTGGTTAATTGCCTGACTGGAATTCAAGCATTTAGACACTGCTGCCCTCCATATGCCTGGGCAATATGTTCCCACACACTCTTGACCATGATACACAAATCACAATACACAATTGGCTCAAATTCAATAAACTGGTGTCCCTGTCATCACCCTGACATCCATGTACATTATACACTATTTATGAGAACAGTGCTGTCAGCAGTATCGGTGACCCAGTGTTTATTGGTGTTCTCAATATCAGTTTTACAATACACAGTCCAAACAGCCTATGTAGAAAAATCAAGATTGATATTGCTGCTATTTTTGTCTGAATCAGATTGTGGGAAGTGAAGACCGCAGACGAACTCTGACTCCCCTGGCCCTGCGGGAGAGATACAGTGCCCTGAATGAGCCGACCATGGGTAAGATACGGCCAACCCAAGGGCAATCATTTGCCCAAATACTAAGTACATTTTGATACCACACGAAAAGGACTCCTCATATACTGTATATTATCATTGTTTGAAGAGTTCGATTCCCCACTGGGCCACTACTTCTGTACCCTTGGGCAAGGTGCTTAACCCAGAATTGGCTCAGTAAATATCTAGCTGTATGAATGGATTAAAAAAAAACTGTAACCAATGTAAGTTGCTCTGGACAAGAGCATCTGCTAAATGCCAATAATGTAATATAATAATGTAATAATGCATTCAGTTAAGTGTGTAAAGGGGTGTGTGCGTGCTCTTCGTTCTGTAGCATCAATGAGTGCCATGCAAAGAACAGAGTTGAAGATGGCTCTGATATCTGAACAGCTGGGACTAAGCTGGGCAGGTAAGTCTATATGTATGACAATGTGTGTGTGCTTGTCAGCCAGTGTGGTGTTTAAATCATTACCTTCTGTATCTCCCTCCATAGCAGACAGTTTAAGCTGCCTCTCTCCTTCCCCGCCTGTGCAGAACTGGCTCGTGAGCTGCAGTTCAGTGTGGACGACATCAATAAGATCCGCGTGGAGAATCCCAACTCCCTGCTGGAGCAGAGCTCAGCACTCCTGAACCTTTGGGCCTCACGGGAAGGCAAGAGGGCCAAAAGTGAGTGTCTGCGACCTCCCTCTCTCTTCTCGCCCTCAAATCTTCTGTCCTTTTTACATTGTTGAATATGTTCCCTTGTCCCCAGCCCACTATTATTATCATTCACATGTATTTTTGTATTTGAGAAACCCTCTGCTTACTCTTACAGCTTTCTCTCCATCTCCCTTTGTACCTTTTATATCTCTGCCATCTCTCTGTCCCTCTTCCTTGGCCTTTGTTCTCTCTCTCTGCAGTGGAGAGTCTGTATGCAGCTCTGAGGAGCATTGACAGGACTGACATTGTCAACATGCTGGAGGGCCAGGGGCAGCAGCCCAGGCCAGGGAACCGCGAGGGGGGAGGACGTAGACACGGTGACCACCTGCTCTCCCCCAGCATGACCAATGGTGAGGACAGACCCATCTCCCTGCTCCCTTTCCCCTTTCTCACCTGAAACCCCAAGTACCCTTGTAACCCCCCACAGCCACCAACACCACCAAACCCAGGCAACCCCCTCTCCCAGCTGTCAGCTGCTCCAGGTCCTCATGCAGCCCCTACCCTCCCCTCACACCCCACCTCACCCCATCCCCAGTCCCAAACTCAACTTTGGATGTCCTGTGTGAGGTTTGGTTTGGTTAACAATTTTCTGTCTCACTAATTATTATGATGAAGGATGTAGAGTGCCATTGAGGACAATTTCACCAGAGTGCGTTAGCATGAATAAACTCAGAGGTGCATCTAATAGCTCTCCCTGGAAGTGGGTGACACATATTTTTACTGCAGCCTTTGTGAAGGAAGGCTGAATTTTGTCATACTACGCGAATAAATGTCTGCCACTAGTAATTTATCAGCAGATATAAAGTAGATAAAATTTATCTTACAGCTGTGACTGCAGAGACTGGACTGCAGTCTGTCTGTGAAGAAATGTTATGTGGGAAAATGTATTCGTCTGACCAAAAAATTAGTTTATTAAGTTTAATTTAATTTTATTTTAGCTCATTTTAAAAAATGCTGCTGTGCTATGCTCAACGGTCTCCTGTTCATACTACCTTTTATGGTTTAGGACATTGTTGTCGTTATTGTTGTATGGCATTTTCATAGGACAATATCAGAACCTTGTGTGACTTATTATATGTTTAAGCTATCGTGCAAGTTTTACCTGGTTTTCAATTCTTTTTATCAGACCATTTTTATTATGATTATTTTTACCTTTTTCCAAAATCAGACTACAAGTTGGGTCCAGAACAATCCATACAAATTCAAGAATGATGCTGAATAATATGGGTGGTATTCACCCAATCATCTAGGTGGGGTGTATTTTATCATGTGCCAAAATAAAACAGTAAGTAAAAAAGGAAGCCTGGGAGGCACATAGTGATTGAGCTTATTTTGTAATGTAAATCGGCTTGATGTACAAGTAAGTCAGGTCAGGTCCCTGGTCAGGACACCAGTCTATCCCTGGGAACTAATTCCCCATCCATCTCTTTTACTGCTGAATGCCAGGCAGAGAGATATTGCCTTTGGCATGATCCAGCTGGAGACTGAGTTCAGGGTCAGGAAGGAACTCTACCCATAAGGCCACAGAATTGGTTGGATTCCAACATAGTTATATACATACAGGGCAGGTCCACCCCAAATCCTCTTGCTTCTACTCACATTCTGGTTTCAACTATCAATGCAATTTTATATATCTACTTCAGGGTACTGTTCTGTGTAGTATAGTGAAGGAGCAACAAAACATGGCACATCACACACAATTCATGCCTTTGTATATTTATTGTGGAGTCAGGAAGAGTGAGGAAGAGACAGTGAGTCTGTTCTGTCGAAATGCATGAGAATCTCCCTTGGCATCTACCCTTGTGTTCTTGCAGCAAAAAAATTTTTGTTGACAATACCGATATATGACCTATACAGGTAGAGGACCTGTTGGGAAAACTACCAGCGCGCTCACAAGACTGCATTTATTATTATTACTATTTTTAAAACAGCAAAAAGGATGATGACTGGTGTATTTAAATCTAAGAGCTTAGGATGAACAAGGTCAGTTGTGGTCACAATGGTTGTCGATACCCAGTGAACTCTAACAAGCATTGCACTCTGGTAGTGCTTTTTGGACCTGCCCTAAGCAGCTTTATTGGCCTAACTTTTTCAGTCTTGCTAGGAATCAAGACCCAGGCATTAGAGGTCTCTTGTTTTATACATGTTCTTACAGCATTACAGTCATTCAACAAAATCAATATTCTGGATGTGTATATAATACATAAATTTTCCTATTGTAACATTGCGGCTGCTGTAAGTTTTATTCAGTCTTAAAAGTCTCTAAGTAATTTATGTCTAATTGATGCTTAATAAGTAGGTGCTTTTGTGTTCTGCCTCTGCATCCACACCAAAAGTAATATTTTCCATATTGGTCAATTTTGTCAGTCAACAATATATAACAAATGCCCAGCGAAGTTCAGCACAGATAAAGACCCCTTGTATGCTATTACACTGAAATATGATTTGTAAGAAAAGGAATTGTATACTGTACACACGGAGATGCTTTAAAGGTCATGCCGGAGGTTTCTCTGCATGTGTATGTATGAGGTGGGGTGAGTCCGTAATGGAGGGTCATGTCAGCGCTCTGTTTGTCCCTGCAGGGACTGCCTGTACTTGTTCCTGTGACTCTGTCCCCTCTCTCTTTGTGTTTCTCCGGACATGTCATCTGCAGCCCGGCCGCCCTACTCTTCCTCCTCTCACTTCTCCTCTCCGACCTCTGACCTCATGTTGACCTCATGTTGACCTCCTCTGGCCTGTCTCTTTTGTCATCTTTATTTTCCAACCAGTCGTGCATTTTTTGAGAAATCCACCTTTTTTGATCGCTCTGTTCTGTACCCTACCCCACACTCTGTGCTCAGTGCCACCTCGGGGGGGGACCTGCCCCCAGTCTCTTTCTCTTTCTGTCCTCCCCCCTCTTCTAAATGTACCTTTGCTATCTTCTCCTCCTTGCCTGCCTTCCTGTCTGTGTGCATGTGCTTGCAGCCTACCCCTGTCCTGCACTCCTTGCTTGAAACCAAGGAAATGGAGGGTGGGGTGGGTGTCTTGTGAGACTTGAAGTGGAGAATAGTGATTGCATTGCTGTCAATGGACTAACAGACCTGTCTGTGCATGGCATGCTTTGTAATTATTTCTTCTTTTTCTGTGTCTCTTTTTATTGTTTTCTTCTTAACAAGAAAAAAAGGTGTTTTGTTGAGTTTACAAACCTTTTTTGTATTTTGTTGTAATTGCTTTATTCGTCTGGAGATATTGTGATGCGCTCTTCTGCAGTGCTGTTGATCATGGTTCTGTGTCCGTGTCCGTCACATGGCTCTGTGATGTCAACAACTGGGGACAGTTTCCTCTCATCTCTGTCTCCCTGGTTCCCTGCATCTGTGAACAGTGCTGTGTGTCTCCATGTCTCTGTGAGAAATTCTCTCTGTGACTTTACCTGTGTGTCTGTGTCTTTGTGTGCGTGCTTCTTGTGTGTGTCAGTTGCTCTGTGTGCACCTGTGCGCATCTCAGCGTGCCTCTGTGGGAGCCTTTGGCAGTCTGTGTGTGTTTCTGTGTGTCACTGTTCCCAGAGGGGCCTTGCTGCTGTGATTGTGTCCCTCGCTTCTTCACAGTCTTCCTACCTCATCACTTCACCTCCTCTGGGTTTGATTGGGTCTCTTCTCCCCCTCAGCCTCACGCCTCCTCCTCATCACACCAGTCAACACACACATTTAGACAGATGGATGGATAATTTTGCAGACAACGCAGGAAGACTTATTACTAATACAGGCAGACTGACTATGTAAATATGCAGTTCATGTCAGCCCAGTAGACCACACGCCAGTCAGGAAGACACACAGTTAACCAGATAGACAGGCAGTCAGTCAGTGTTGGAGATGGAGCAGTTACACTGCAGACAAGCAGCTGCTCAGATGGCATGCCTTCAGCTTTATACCTTTGCGGAAAAGACCAAAGCACAGATCATACTGATAAGACATGAAAAAGAGATACAGGGTTTGATTTTGTTCGTGTTGCTGGTGTGTACCAGTCAGAAGAGGACAGTATGTATTACACTTGATAATGTCTTCATAAAACTGTTTTTAGTGTCCACTATAGTGTCTGTACTATGATTATAGATATATGGATAGATAGACTGATAGATAGGTAGACAGATTCACATCATAATTCACACCATCTTCCATTTGTGATTATAATTTATTTAATCAACAGTGTTATATTATTGTGACCATCATCACAGCTCAGTGTAAAAAAAGTAAAGAATAACAAAAACAAAAGAAAAAGCAAAAGCCCTGAATTTCATCTTTTTACCAAACAGCCTACACTGTGTCCTCAGTAGAAACCACAGTGAAGGCAGATGAGGCCCGTCAGTGAAATGTATGATCACATTCAAGGAGTCTTAACCAGGGCTGAAGGAGAAATGTTTCCTGCTATACATACTTATCCCATCTGACGTACACACATACCTACACCTTACCGTGTAAAAGAAAAACCCCACTGCCTCTGCCTTGTTACTTTGCCCTTCTCACAGGACACTTTTAGAGGAGTTGTCACCTCTGGTGGGGGCTGTATGAGGGGAAGGGTCATGGGGTCTTGCGGTCCAGCTGCTGTCAATAATACCTGCTGCATATTCAGCACTTCCTGTGGCCAGCACTGAGTCAAGTTACTGGTGTCACTTCACACACACGCACACACACACACACACACACACAGCTGCCCCTCCGTCCTCTTCCCTGTGTCTTTCCGTCTGTCCCCTTCCTGCCTCCCCTCTCTGTCACACTCTGCTTTGGTTTTGAAATAACCTCTTTGTCTGTTTTTGGCCTTCCCGTATTCTTTCTTGTCTCTATTTGTAGGACATTTTTTATTTCATATAGCTTTTTTGTCTCATAGTTAACCTGCACTATTCAGACTCTATCTTATGATAAGTTTGTCTGTCTTATTTCCTTCCATGATGTTCTGTCTGTCAATCAGTGGAATATCAGTTATCACAGCAGAGCAGTTTTCACAGGAAGAATATGTGAATGATATTTACTTGACGTCATGACAAAATAGTTATTCTGTCCAGTGTGGAACTATCCACACTCCACATCCACATACATCCACTCAGATGCTCACTGGCATAGGTGTTTTAAACTTTGACACAATGGTTCACATGCTCTGTTACACCTGCTGAAAACAAACTCATCCTATGGGGGAATTGACAGCACTAGGAGAGACCTAATAGTGGGGGTTGGGTCATGCAGAAATGGCCTTATAATTCTCAACAGGCTTCACAGGTCATGCCTTTAACATAGCTCCAGTTGTTTGCCCATCTTTAACCATTCTCTCACCTGCTAGAGATGAGTGGTGCTGTTGCAATCTGCTCTGGGTCTCCATGCCCAATTAGCCAATCCTTCTTTTACTTTCGATGTTATTTTACAGCAATATACAAATGTGAACATATTACTATTACTTTTAGGGTCATTTGTTTGCTTTGCATTTTTATCATTCAATACATCTATTTTAGAGAGGAAATAAGTATATCAGTATATTTATAAGGGTGAATGAATTTGCAGTTAAAGATCAGACAGATCTGTGTTGAATGTTCAATGAATATGAAATAGAATGGTCCACTCAAGTTCCAAAGTTGTGGTTTGGGAGGCTCTGCTTGCTGAAAGCATAGTAAATGTTGATTTTATGAGGTGTAAGTATACGTGTCTGTGTGTTACTGCATAGACAGTGTGTGTGTGTGTGAGTGTGTGTGTGAGTATGTAGTGCACTGTGTTGGTGTATGTATAATGCAGAGACTTCAAACATGTATTTATCTGGCAAATCTACACACCGCTTGTGTGTGTGTGTGTGTGTGTGTGTGTGTGTGTGTGTGTGTGTGTTTGTGTATGTCTATGTGACTGTGTGTGTGTGTGTGTGCATGCTTGTGTGTGTATTTGTGGCTGTTTGCATGCCTGTTTGCCAGCCTGAGGATATCAGTGTGTGTTTGTGAGGTATGCCTTGCCTGCCAAAAATCCTGCCCTTGGATGGTTGAGTGTGTGTGTGTATGACAGAGGGAGTCCTGCCTTGCGCGTGTGTGCCTCAGCCCGGGTTGGCAGTGGAGCCCCAGCAGCAGTGGCAGTAACGTCTGTCCCTCTCCCTGCAGGTGGCAGCCAGCGGAGCAGCACCAGCCGCCGCCGGGATCATGCTCCCTATGTCCTTTTCAGTGTCTTGCTGTGTATCTGCTGCTGCTGCTGCTGCTCCTACTGCTGGTGCTGGCTGATTTGGCTTGCGAAACCTACCCAAAAACACCCAGCCTCATATCCCCCTCCCCCTTTCCCTGCACCGCCTCCCCAGTTTCCCCCTGCTAGCTCCCACGACTACTCGTCCTGCCACTTGGGCCCCCCCTCTTCCTCCCTCTTCCCCTGCCTGTGGCTCTCCCCCTCCCCGGGCAGGGGCACGTCCCCCCTGGGGCCCCTGTGCCTGTGGGTGGCAGAGCGGGGCCGCGGCGGGGGCGAGGGGGGCCCGTGTCAGTGTGCCTCTCTCTGTGTCGCTCCAGGTTACGGGCTGGTGCAGGAAGAGCTGCTCTCCCCCACCTCTATGCAGTACATTCTGCCCTCTCCGCTGGGCGCCGAGCCCTACTGGCAGGATGTGTCCAGCATGGAGTGCGCACCCATCGCCACCACCGAGGAAGACACGCTCATGGAGATGTCGGAGGTGCAGGTGTGGCCCTCGGGGGCCAGCCCATCTCTGGTGGCCGTGGAGGACTCCTCGCTGGAGTGCAGCAACGCCGATGACTCTGAGGCGTTGGGGCTGCCGTACGGGAGCCTGGGCCGGCCGAGCAGCGGCGCCAGCGGGGCCAGCGGAGGGGGCGGGCTGAGCGGCTCCATGGAGCTGGTGGAGGACGACACGGAGATGGGGGGTGACTCCGAGAACAGCGGCACCACCACGGCAAGCGGCGCCAATCCCGGGGTCAACATCAACGGGCTGGACGGAGGTCAGAGGTCGGAGGGCAGGAGGCTGGAGTCGGTGGCGGGTGGCAGCATGACGACCAGAACTGGAGGAGGCGGAGGAGTAGAAGGCGAAGGAGTAGGCGGGCCGGGCTTAGAGGATGGGCTTTCTCTAATTGCAGGGCAGCAGCGGGTGTACGCCCGGCTGAGCGAGTCGCCCGGACTGAGCCGTGTGGCAGAGCGCAACGGAGACAGGTGAGATTACCCAGGTGTACCTCACGCCACACAGACTCCGGCCAGTAGGTTCCTTGAGGTCTTTACCGTCACTACAGACCTGACTTGTTGAAGGGACAGTTTGTTGTATTTTGTCAGATCTGGTCTCACTTTTCTGAGAATAATCAGCTGCTGTTATCAAATGTTTTCTTCATCCATGTTTCTTGAATGATGATACTTCCGAGATAAAAGAATTTGCATTAAAATGTCAGAATTGCCTTTTCAGAAAAAAATGGAGGGCTTTTGTGTGGAGTGACCAGAAGTTATAATAGTGCCTAGACAGACAGATGACAATGACATCTGTCAGCCATCCCCAGGCAACTAGTGGCTCCCCTGCTTCCTCTTCCATCGTCCCTCTGACCCTGCCTTCTCTCTCCCTCCCAGGTCGGGTAGCAGCTCCTTCCTGTCCTACCTGCAGGAGCAGTCCGGCCAGGTCTGGCACTGCAGCCCGGATTCCACCCAGAGCTGGACGGGCTCGCAGCCCAAGCCGCGGCAGTGTGTGGAGTCAGTGATGTCATCTATTCGGAGCGGGGTGGGCGGAGACACCAGCCAGTCTCGCGTGTCCCAGGAGTCCCTGCTGCAGCCGGTGCGGGACACGGGGCACTCAGAGATCCTGCGCGGGCACTTCCGGGGCACGCAGCCCTTCGAGAAGGGGCTGGGCTTCCCCCACCGCACTCCCGAGCTGAGAGGATGGGAGGATGCGCGTCTAAGGGGCCAGGTTAGTGTCCAGAACAGCCCCTGCAAACTTCCTCACAACCCAAATGTCATATTATATCCTCTCCTCTCTTCTCACAGAGGGCTAGGAAACCCTGGCTCAGCAGAACCTGTTTCTGCAAGTGAACAGAATCTAATTTTGATTCATTAGTTGGATAATAATTAGAAATGAGTTTATTTAAGTACAAACTTATGGACAGACTGAGCAATGACTGAGACGTAAGAAACATGCAAAAAGGCTAGCAGGGGGAGACTTACAGAGACTGCATATCGTGTGACCACCTGGAACTATTTAGAGCAACACGTATATAGCAGTGAAGCTTTTGTTAAATCCTGACCTCTGGTTTTTTTTTATATGACAATCTGCTTGATTTAGAGTAGTTGAGGCAGGGCTGGTGTTTGGGATCTGTATCTGTAGGGTTTTACTACAGTAAAGTGAATGTGATTCTTGTGTATATCCGTACAGTGAAGTGAAAGCACACCCACAGACCCGCACTTCCTAATGGCAACATGTTCACACCCTGCTGCACACACCAGCAAAGCCCAAGAAGGGCACAAACGCGGCCAGCCAACCCAAATATAGCACCCTCCCACACAGCCCCTCCTCACCCTGTCCTCCTATCAGTCTGCTACTCCGGCTCATTAGCACAGCTATACAGCAGTACAGGGCCTGAAATCCATCTGTCTTTCTCATATGCTCCCAGCCAAACACAGGAGGCTGGAAATTTTACACTTTTTCTTCATGTTGGGACTTTTTGCGGTTCTTCACAGCTGTTACTAAATGGTAAATAATGATATCAGATATGTTCAGCAAAGTCCAGAAAAGGTCAAACCTGACTTATGCCTTACAAAATAACATGCATCTGTTTTAATTTCTATTTTTTACCTTTTTTCATCTTAAATTCATTTTAAAAATACTGAGCATTACCTTTTGTGATGCACACTGCCCAGCACGCTGTAACAATTCTTTTATGTTCACCATATAAATACAACCAAGTGATCAGAAAATTGATCCATTGACTGTCTGGTTAATTGATTGATCAATTGGTGGATTGATTGATTGATTGATTGGTTGATTGATTGATTGGTTGGTTGATTGATTGATTGATAAAACAATTAATCAAACAATTAATTGAATCGAGAGATAATTTTTTAAATCTGTCTGCATTATTTAGCAGATCCCCACAAGAGCCCATAGTCCTAGGTGTGGTGTGTGTGATTTACACTTGGAGAAGTAGTTCTATTCCAAAATGTATCAGCAGTTGTTTAACACCATGTTTGAGAGGACTGTTCTTTGACAGTTTAAAAAGGCTGTTCTTTGGCCATTTAAGACAGCTGTTCTTTTACCTCAAACAGGAGGGCAGCCTGAGTGAAAAGACAGGATGGTCCATTTAAGTGCATTCACTGTCACTCATTGGCTCTCATCCAGGGATAAAGTCAACATCTGGCAAATCACAATGTCCAAATATGTGATTGAATAACAGAACAGAGGCAATCATTTCTTGTCTGATATCTTCAGTGAGCATGAACAGATGTATAATCTCTCAATGACTGTTCACGTTGAGTGAGTTGTGAGTGTAGCAGGATCAGATTACAATGCAGAAAATGACAGGCATACAGGCCCTTCTCCCCATGTGTGAAAATAGGTTTGATCTTTTACTAGGACTATGAGAACCTGCCAGGGTCTCATCAAAACACACCTCATGTGCTCTTTTGTTGGGGTCTCTCCAGGGCTGCAGTAACCTTTGTGTCCGTGAGAGGTGGTTATATTGGGACAATAAAGAGTAAGGTCAAAGACTAACAAAAACACACAGGACACTGTTTGGTAGAACTAACTTTGTGTAGCATTTGGCGTTGCACGTCTCTGCAGCACACCAGGGCCAGTAGAGTTCAGCTGGCCTTGCTGGACTACAGGTTGCACCTGTCAGTGTTAGAGTGTTCGTATTTCTGTTGTCTGAGTTGAGGCCGAGTTATACCAATACATTAAGGATAAATAGACATCCAGTGTTAGTGCAACATGACAGATGAGAAGATTTTGCAACATACACTTACATTTTCCTGTAGGTTCATAAGCTCCATCCAAGCATATTTGTCCATCCTATCTGCCTTACATTAATGAATAAAATGAGTAGATTTGTCGACATCTACAGAAGCCTTCCTTGTAACCTTAAATGGTGATTGGGGGTAGATATTCAGTGCGTTGATTACTTAAGAGATAAATATGTGAGTATGTGGAATGTTAGTGAATGGCTGAATGCCAGTGGAGGTGTGGGGCTGCCAGGGTGTTCTCACTCCCAGCTGAAATGCAGAATGGCCCGAGATGGAGCCATGAAGGTATTTAAAGCCTGGGGATCACATGTGCTGGGGGGGTGCGGGAGTGAGGGGCGGGGGGTGAAAGGGTTGTTTTTGGAAGCAGGGACAGGGAAGGGGAGAGAGAGCGAGAGAGAGAGAGAGAGAGAGATAGAGAGAGGGGGAATAGAAGCTCCAAAGTTACAGGAGCCCGGATTTGATGGCACGGACCAGCCGCTGCTCCAACACAGTGGACAGTGGGAGAGAGTGAGCGTGGGAGAGAGGGAAGAGCAGAGTGCTTACTCTGCTGGAGAAAGTGCAGGAGTGGGAGAGCTAAGGAAACAGAGAGGAGCGGCGGAAGTCCTGTGCCACTCCCATTCCCCCCCACCCAGAGGAGGCACCGGTGGGAGTCGCTAGGGGTGGGAGTGTCTGCGAGTGCACGCGCGACTGTGTGCGTGCATGCGTGCCAGCAAGCGGGCGCTTCTGTGGTTCCCCCCACTTCCCTGTCACCGGCCGTAGCTCGGAGGCATGTGGGCCCTGGTGACAGAGCTGTTCTTCAGCCTGGTGCTGCTGGCTTTCCTGGTCATCAGCTGCCAGAACGTGCTCCATATCGCGAGTGGCTCCGTCCGCTCCGTCCTCACTTACGTCCACGAGCAGCTGGACCACGAGCTGGGTGAGGGAGAGGGCACCGCGGACGAAGAGGAGAACATCACCACCCGCGTGGTCCGCCGCAGGGTCATCCTGAAGGTACCAGTGGGACGGGAGGGAGAAGGGAAGAGAGAGGGGGAGAGAGAGAAGGAGGTGGATGGAGAGCAAATAAAGGAAGTGACAGATAAAGAAAGACAGGGAGTGGGTACAGAGAAGACTAGAGGGAGGTAGAGAGAGGAAGAGAGGAGCATCAGAGCAGAAATGAACTGTGGAAGTGACAGAAAGAGAGGAGTAAGAGGGAGGGGGAGGGCTGATCTTATGTGCTCATCCCCCAAAATGTCTTTGCATCATGCTAATGAAGCCTGTTTGAATACTTTAACCCTTTGAATCCTGAGAAAGGGAAATAGATACTAAGATACTGTTGTCAGGTAGATATAGACAACTGCAGTGAGACTGGGGGACAGAGAAAGGACGGTGCCGAGCTGAAAGCTCTGAGGACCTTCAGGGGTCAGATTGCATGAAGGGACAAGTCCCAAAATTGTTGGGACAATGGTCATGGGCGAGACTCCCAGATGGACACCCTTTCAAGACCTCCAAGCTTAATACAGTAGTGTCAGGGGGCACAGGTGGGGAGGTCACACTGGGTCACCACAGGATTGTCCAAGGTTGCAGGCAAACAGTGTGTACCTGAAAATATGTACCACAGAGGCGCGCACACACACTCACACGCAGCCCGCACAGCGAGATACAGAACGTAACAGCTGAAGATTGTCTCTTTGTACTGTAAATATAGTTCATTCCAAAGTCCTGTGTCCTTCAAGAAATGGCAACAAAAATAACCCCTTGTGTTCCTGCGCAATATCATAGGGAATCCAAGTTCCTGCACAATATCAAAAGGAATCCAAGGATCACTGTATGTTTTCAGGAGCCTAGTAAGCTCTTAGTTCGCAGTTAGTTTTAGTGTGTTGTTGTGGGATCCTGAAATGAGTTCATCAGGTAATCTGCATTCTGCTTTTTATAATGTTCTATAATAGCTGATTTTGGGAATTGTGCTCTAAGGCCTATTCTTGCCTTGCCTCAGTGTTGAACAGCTCCCAGAATGAATTTGGGTGGTCTGAAGTATGGCACCCCAGCTGTAATGGGCTGCTCAAGGATTGACTTATTGGGCCTGACAGGGAGCATGAAGCCCCAGCTGTACAGGGGGGACTGGTGTCATTATGCTCCTAGTAAAGTCCTAATAACCCCCTCCCCCAGTTCCCCCAGCCCCCTCTCTCCACCCTCACATTCTCCACACCTCTAATGACAGGTGGGGCGGGGGAGAGTCTGACTCTGCTGGGATTTGTGGGATTGTCTGGGATTTTCTCACACATCCTTAATACTGTTGTTATTGATACCATTTAGACTTGTTCTTATAAATAGAACAGCAGTGACTTCACAGTTATTAAAATAGTAGTTCTCGTTTACTTTTATCCTGTCAGTGAGAACCATGGCCAAAGCTTCATTAGTGTTTCTCTGCCCCCCTGTCACCCTCTATCTCTCTATGCCTTTCTCTCCATTTGTCTCTCTGTCCCTCTCCTTATTTTCTCCCCCATCACTGCATTTCTTTATGTGTGTGTCTTTCTTGCTTTGTTCCTGTCTCTCCTCTCCCCGCTATCCCCCTGTTTTTCCCTCTGTGCGTCTCTCTCTCGCTCTTGTGCTCTCTTTGTCTTGTTGTGCTATACGTGCTCTGAATCAATGCCAACTGAGTAATTGATGAGGGGGAGATGGGGCTCTCCTGGGAGCTATTTTAAAGTGGTCTGGATTCCAAACCCACCATGCTGACTCCGGCATCTTCTTCTGCTGTCACCCCGACCCTCCTCGCTCCCTGTCTTTGTCAGCATTACTCTGCTACACAGCGCTCTCACCACATGTTTCATGGTTCACCACAAAGACACATTTATGTTTATTTCTTTGGAATACACCCTTATCCAGATCAACTAGCAATGTAGCAAAGTGCATATTATGTAGTCATATGAACAACAGTACATATAGTTATGTAATGTACATCCTTGCTGTGATTGGTTTAACTGCTAACGTACTTCTAGTGTTGTTCTGTAACAGTTCACAGTTGTGTTTGTTGTTGTTTTGTTGTTCAAAAGGGACAAAAACTAAACCTAAACTGATTTATACATATTATATACATTGTATGTTTAGTATGTGTAATGTTTGCATATATGTGGTAAATTATAAATATGTAATTAATATAATTTTCATTAGGTAATTTCAAATGTGTTTGTGTGATATATATGTGGATAATGGCATGCACTTACAACATTTAATGCATGTATTAAGAAATAGGTATATTTCAAATGTTTAATAAGTAACTATAGCATACAGTTCTGTATTGGAAATTGTTTTCTATTTTTATGCACTATGCTGCATTACAAAGGTTATTGCAGTGGAGTTCTATCTTATCTTTTATCTAATTTAATCTTATGTTGCGTTTTAGCGCAATATGCTTAACTATTCAGCAATGCATTCTGTTGTGCAGTGTTGTCTACGTTTTGCTGCGGGGGCGTGTGCTGTATTATTTAATGCTGTATTATGTTGTGTAATGATGTCTAATGCTGTGATGCAGGGGGATGAGCTGGAGGATATTCCGGGAGATCATGTGAGCGAGGAGCAGTTCACCGATGAGCACGGCAACATTGTCACAAAGAAGGTGAGCTCTCCTTGGGGGTTATTCATGGCACATAAGCATCCTCTTACATTTATCACAAAACTTAGAAGTGCAACACATAGTGACATGCTGGTTTAACATCAGGTATCTATTTTCAGCCTTGTTGATCTTTATTTAGTTTTTAAGCACTGTTTGGGTATATCAGTGTATTTGAAGTGTAGTGCCGCTCTGACATATCTTCAGTGTATCTTGACACACGCTGAAGTACAGTTTCAAATCGTCATCATGCAGCTCATTATGACTATGGGAACTGTGAAGGAGATCTGTGATAACAATGATCCACAATAATACTAATGGTCATCAGAATCATCACCACCACCACCAGCATCATCATCATCATCATCATCACCTCCGTCATCATTTAACAATTAACTTTAATTATACAACGCGGAACACATTTTCTGTAGTGCTGCCAAATACAGTCCCTGCATTTCAAGCATGGCAGAGGCCAAGCTCCAGGGGGCACACCATGCTTGGATTTTCCACCCATCACCCCCTTCTCCCCTCCCTCCCCCCTCCCTTTGTAGAGGAAATCTGCCCTCCTGGGTTGAATGGAGCAGTGCAGGTGAGCACAGCGGTGTATTCAGCTGAGTTATCCCACCTATGCCCCTGCCAAACCCTGTCACTGGCAATTCTACCCTCACACCTTCCCTGGTTGTGTGCCTCTTTTAATGGTGTGGGTTCCTTTGTGTAAGCCCACTCAACAACATGTCCAAACACAAACACAGACAAAGGCAGTTCACTTAGCTGTGCTCTGTGTGTTAAGGACGTGGGTTCCTGAGTGGTAGATGCAGTATTAGATAGCATACTCTGGATGATGATTCTTTTAAATCAGGTATTGCCATCCCAAACATGATTTTGGTTTTCAATCCATTTCTTAAAATGTCCCTCTTTTTAAGTCAAATTACTATTTCCTGTCAATTTTATTTTATATTATAATTTAATATGATAATAAATATAGCCGCCTGTACTCTCTCACACACACACACTCACATGCACACATATGCACAGATTCGCAAACACATACACACACACACACACACACACACGTATTCACATACACACACAAACACAAATACACACACACGCTCACGCACAAGGTGTTGACAGCATAGGGCTGACCCTCTCTGCAGAGTGTTGTGACCCCGCCCCTCTCTCTCCCTCTGTGGGGCAGATCGTGCGAAAGGTGGTGCGGAGGGGAAAGGGCTCAGGCGAGGAGGGGGGTCAGGAGGTGAGCGTGGAGGGCTCACTGCAAGAGGCTGACGAGCTGGAGGCCGAGGCGGAGCAGTTCATGAACTACGCCATTCTGGGCCGGGAGACCAGCAAGGTGGGCTAGACACAGCCGACGGCTGGGCCGTACTGACCAGGGCTGAGCAGAGCTATGCAGGACTGCACTGGACCAAAATGCACTGCCCCATACTGACATGGACTGGGATGTACTAATCTTGGCTGGGCAGGGGTTTGCCGTACTGACTCGGGCCATACTGACAATGACAAAACTGTGTTATGAAGGATTGAAGCAAGTGGGGTGGCGTAGGCTGAACTGGGTAGACTTTGAAAATTGGTCTGAAGTGGCTTTTCAAATTTGGAATAGGCTGAGCTTGGTAAATGTAACCATACAGAGATTAGGTATGTTAGGCTTGAGTGGGCTGAGATAAGTGATGACTTTGCTGTGTGAAGCAACACAGGCCCAAGCAGCCTTTGGTCTGGTGCTATACCAAGCGGGACTGAAGTGTTTAGGAGTAGTGGAGTGGTCTGTGGTGGATTGGGTTATTTTATGGGTACTGGTGTGTAAAATGATGCTTTAATCAGTGCGGATCGTGTGTAAAATAAGGTCTGTTGGTACTTGGTGTGTAATACTGTGTGAAACTCATCTCAGTGGGTAGTAGCTTGTAAAATGGGGTCTGCTTTTGGGTTTATGCATGTGGAATATATAGCTTCATGTCTGTAAGTCTTACTCAGAGACTTTTGGTGGGTGAAAGAGGGTCTTACTCCAGTGGGTGTTTGGGTGCACAGTAAAATAATCAGAACAATTCAGTGTGTGAAGTAGGGCCGTGTGAACATTAGCATGTGAAAAAGGTCTGAATTAGTATTACAGTGTGAAATAGGACTTTACTCTGCGAGTGCTGGTGTGTGAAAGAGGAAATATTGTGTAATACTATATGAAAATGGACCTCACTCAATGGGTATTACTGTGTGAAACCAGGTCTTGCTCAGTTGATACTGGGCCTTGCGTGGCATGGTGCTAAATCTGGAGTGCTGTGTGGGGATAGGCTGTGCATGGTAAATCCAGATGGCACAAAGTCTGTCTGCACAGAGGCAGTCCATAGCACCACATACAAGAAGTGAGTGAGTGTCCCGGCCTCCCCTGCAGTTCCCTGTGTCACATTATCTCCTATACTCTTCTTACCTGTACTCTGTGTTCATCTTCACTGTGACCTGCTTGCACGGAAGAAATAAATGTCCACAGTCCATACAATATGACATCATGCATCATCATTTCAGCATGTCTTTCAAATGAGAGATATGTGCTTCAAAATGCATTCCACCGAGGGCATGTTTAATGAATCATTTCTTATTGATGCAGTATAACACTCCTGTTTGGTTAGATGCAGTAACGTGCGTTTTTTATGTCTGGAGTTGGTTCTTATGTGTGAGGTGTTGACGTTCCGTTTTACCTCTGTCCTAACTATACTGTCGTAACTGTTTTATTTGTGTGACCATCTAGCCGTGTACTTACAAGTCTGTTTCCCCTTATGTGACTGACCATCTCTGTTCTGTGCTACTAAATCAGCAGTGTATCAGCATTCTGTATCTACCTCCGTGTCTCTGACACCTCTCCCCTTTTTCTTTCCTGTCTGTCCATCCCCCACCTCTTGCTCTCTTTCCTGGTTTGACTGTCCCTTGCCTCCCCCCACTCGCTCCCTTTCTGCTCTCTGCTCTTCTTTCCACTCTACTTCCTTCCCTCACTCCACACTTCCTCTATCCCTCTCTCCCAATGTTGTTCTTCTCTTCTCTCAACCCCCATCCCATCTTCACCCATTCCATAATCTGCTCCCTACACCCCTACCCTTCTCCTCTGTTTCTCCCTCTGTTTCTTTCTCCCTCTGCCTCATCCCTTCCCTTTCTCACTCTGCCCCCCCTTCCTGAATTTCCTCCCCCCTCCTTTGCATCCCTCTCCATCCTCTTCTTTCCTTCTCCTCATTCTCTGTCCCTCTCGTCCCCCCCCCCCTCACTGTAGCCGGATATTGTGGATGTGAAGAAGGGTGCTCAGATAGTGAAACGCGCCAGTCTGCGGAGAGTAAAGCAGTGAGACAGACTGACTCGTCCCTGCAGGTATGGGACAGACTGACTGACTCAATGGCAGACTCACTGACAAACTGACTGTCTGACCAACAACTATCCAAGAGGTTTTTTTTTTTTACCTGCTAGTACCTCTTTCCATTTTATCATAACACTGCAGATAACGTATCTCCTTTGGGAGTCCTGTATATGTACGTACATCAGTGTGTAGGGCACAGGAAAGCATGGGGTATTTTAGTGAGTGTCAGTTTGTACAACAAACTGTTGTGGGTACCAGCACATAAAGGAGAGTCTGACTCAATGGTTATAACTGTGTGGAACAGGATCGTCCATAGTGGGTATAAGTGTGTAAAACAGGGTCTACCTTGGTAGGTAATAGTGCGTAACAGGAGTGTTAGTAAGAAGACCTCTGTAAAAACGGGTGAAACTGAATGGGTGTCACTATGAGCATACCTTCAAGTATCTGCATGTAAACTGGGGTCCATCCATGTGGGCATCAGTATCTTGGCATAAGAACCCAAGACCTGACTCTGTCTAGGTGTCATGTTTAAGCTGGATAAGTCTATTTTGGTAGGCAGCACTCAGTACGATCAGAACACTTAGGGAGTATCAAGGTGGTCAGAGTGTAACAGCTCTCATGCATCACTGGACTTGCAAAGGGGATCCAAACGAGTGCATTCAAGTGGATAACATGTCACCAAATATTGAATTTCAAAGGTCAGTGCTGGAAAGCCATTTGTCCTTTGAAATGTGGAAAGTCTGGAGCAGCTGTGCGTATATATGTGTCTCTGCTGCTGTGTGTCCGCGTCTGGGTGGGTTCTTTTCCCTGGGTATGAATGCACCCAGGAGAGAGAGAAGTGCCCAGCATTCCAGCTCCAATGGTCTCAACTCCTTACATTACTGACATGAATGACAACAGACCACTCCCATAGTCAATAATGTTTTTCTATTCAATATCCTTGGCAAGATGTTTCAAATGTTACCAAAGTAACACTATTGGAAAAAAATATACCATTTTAAAACAATGCCATTAAATCAGTGATAAAAGGCACTTATTTGAGTGGTCTGATTGAATAACATGTCTGAGTTTTTCAGCATGGCTGTCCTAACCTGCACATGGACTGAAAGTCTTGGTGAAACAACAGGTGATAGTGAAAGCAGACACTAAGTGAAAGCAGGGCTAACTTTGTGCTCCATACATGAAGAGTTGTGTCAGAGAAATGTCGCCTCCTGCTGGATGAACACCACACTGAGATGGGGGATTTGCTGGCTGCAGTGGCCAAGGGCATCTGTAAGACAAGCCACGTCAGCGCACAGACATATCAGGCTGCGTCTATATATATTCTCCCCTACAGTGTCTGACTCGGTCTCCCCTTCTCCCTCCCCCCTCCTCACCCACACAAGCCTACTGTGCCTACTGTACACTGTCACCCGTTCTCTCTCTGCATCTCTTTGCAATTTGACTCACAGATCTGCAGTTTGGAGAGCTCATGTCATCTCTGAAACAACTGACCTGATTGCTCTGTGTGCATGAGTGTACTCGTGGCATGTGCATATGGTCAACCCTGATCGGACCCGGGGCTCCGACCTGATCAGGTTCAGATCCGCTCATGGAAGGGATCTGAAGTAGCCTGTCAATACCTCATCAGAGATTGAGCAGGTGTGTACCTTACTCCCTACACTTTCTTTTCTCTCCCTCTCTCAGGATCTGACATCCACCCCGAAACCATCCTTCATAGAAACATGACAGATAGCAGGTGACGAGACGTGGAAGAGGACAGAGGAGAGGAGGGAAGGAAGGAAGAATTCAGTGTTACCAAACAGGAGGAAGACGAACAACCACAACGAAAATGGCAACTCGATGGTGATGACGATGACGATGATGAGTAGCAACACAGGAAGAGAAAAACCAGGATGAGGATTTACTCATAGTTTTCTTACCTTTTTTTTAAACAAAACAAAAAAAAACAAAACATAGGCTAGAAGCATGATTTCATATAAAACAAAAATGAACCTAAAAAAGCAACAAAAACGTGCTTCCTGTTATCTGTATCAGCATGACTGACTGCTGGCGCATGACCTGTCCTTATCTAAAGACTGAAGGGGTATGGGAGAGGGATAGATGGGGGGGAGGGCGGGGCCAACCCAGGGAAAGGGGTGGAGTGGGGGGTGGGGCGGGGAGAATCAAAGGCCCTCCTCATAAGGAAGGGGTGTATATTAGAAGGAAAGGGAAAAATATAGATCTATGGATTATGACAAAGCAACAGCCTTTTCCCCCACCCTCTACCCCTCCCCCAAAAGATCCTTCTGACACAGAACACCTCTGGTAATTTTCAACCCATTAATGCAGAGTATTGTTGCTCTGGCTCAGTTTCTCCCTCAATATCGTTATTGTACATAATATATGCACTAAATGCTACGTGAATGTCTGTGTGTGTGCGTGTTTATGTTACAAAACTACCCTTATGCGATGATGCTGCTGGCTTGGTACTTGCTCTTTCCTGATTTTCTTGTTTGGTTAAATATATACATATATATCTTGAGATTGCTTTGTGTGGGTATGAGGAAAAAACACTTGTGTCGTCCTGCCTGTGTGTTTGTATGTCAGTTTTGTGTGTGAGGGTGTTTGTTTTTGTTATGTTTTTTTTTTGTTTTTTTTTCACCGCCAGCCCCCTCTTTCTCTCCTTTGGGTCATTATTGGGTTTCCAAAGCGTCTCACAGTTCTTTGTGTTTCGGGAGAGATTGCAAAGCCCTTTACTCTCCCCCTTGCCTTTGGTGCCTGTGTGTTCTCAGTGTATGTTGTCAGCAGAGGGAAGTCCAGTCCAGTTCAGTCGAGCAGACTCAAGGCCGGTCTCCTCACTCCCTACCCCCCGCTCTGCTGCTTTCAACTGCACAGTCCTCATCCTCGTCCTCCTCGCTCCCAGATGCAAAGATGCTGTCCCTTGCCTCCAGCTGCACAAATGAAGCCCCACTCACCCACATCTCCTGCCTCCACCAAATATCCCTGTGTTCCAGGGCTGCGCATGGCTCACACAGCTTCTCTTCCAGATATCATTCAGCTGCAGCGCGTAGTGAAGCTCACACCGTTGCCCTGTCCATTGAGGAAGACCCATTGTCCCAATCGTTCAATATCCTGTTGGTGTAGCACTGAGGACTGCCATAGGAGGGAGTGTTAGATTCCTACTGCTAACTCCATAGTTTCCAGACAAATCCCAGTCCTCAGAAGCACCGTCACACACACACACCCCTCTGCATTTTTCACAATAGAAACTAATCAGATGGAGACATGCATGGCTTTCGCAGCCGCTATGTATCACAGAGTTAGCACAGGGTAGCAGACATAGAGCAGAGGGGTGTGAGGCGAGCCAGGGTGTTTTTTGTTTTTATTTCTGCAACTCTCTTTCTTATTTCCACTCAGGGGTGCAGCAAAGACAGACAGCCAACCAGCACTGTGATAACAGACTGTAATACTGACCCCATAACTGTGAACCTAAACCACTCCACTCCCCTGACTTCCCCATCCTCACATCCCAGCCCATAAGCACTCCACCTGACTCTGTCTTTCCGGCTATGTGAGTGAATTCATACTATCCTTCCCGATCTCACCTCCTCCCTCAGTGTCTCCTCTGATTGTTTGAGAAAAGTGAGTCAATTCTCTCCTGTTTAAGCCAGAGCAATAATCTAATGTGGGAGGAGGAGTAGGAGGAGGGGTGGTATTTGTATATTAGTGTGTATTTATGTGTAGGACAGGTGAGAGGGGTCAGAGAATCCCTAAACTGCCACACACACTCTGAGCTTCCAGTCCTGGCCAAAGTCAGACCTTTTCAAACAGATCCTTTGATATGAGGACCTTTTTATTTTTGTAGCCTGTAAGGCAAGAGGGACACAATAGTGGACATTCTTATTCCACAGGGCAAAGAGCACAGCCCCAGAGACCCTTCACATACTTAGTTCATCAGTAATCATCCAGTGGCCTAAGTCACTTCTCTTAATCTGATGTACTGAAGATGAAGGCTATGGCAGTTGCTTTCAATGAAATAGAATTAAATAGAGGTTTCCATTTGGTCTCTGTACTCCACTTCCATGTGCATTTTTCCCTGTAGGCTTGTGAGGCCCTTCCCAATGTCCAGTGTATAGTTAACAGGGTTTCCTTACAGTCTTCCACAGCCCCAGGGGTCTCACTTCTTGTAGGTGGAGAAGTAGAGAACTCCAAGATCAGCAGTTCAAAATGCCAGAGAGACTTTTTAATGAAAAGTCTATTGTTTTCATTCTGTATGTTCTCACCACAACAAAGGAATGTAGAGCACTTTTGAGTAGCAATTTTAAATATTGTTTTTTAAGCCTTAACACATATATTTGTGAAACACGTTTCAGAATGAGGACTATCCACTTGCTACCTCTGTGTGAGCAGGAATGTCTCCCTGTGTGCTGTTGGTCAGAGTGCAGATGGTTGTTGTGTGTGCAAGTATCTGTCTGTCTGTCTGTCTGTCTGTCTGTCTATGTGTGGCAGGGTGTGTTGGACAGTGTCCCTTGGTGGCAGCCTGGAGTAGTGCACCTGGAGCAGAGGACAGAGAAGTGCCAGACTGTCACAGGTGGGGGCACATGGGGCTTGTGTTAATAGCAGATGTACTGTACCCTTCTGTCCCAAAGATTAACCTAAAACCACATGCTAAAGTTATAGTTTTGAAACAGTTGTATATTATTAATTTTCAAATATGTTACATGTACAGTTGCATTTTACAGCACTAATCTGGTGCCAGATTAGATATGCTTAGAATGAAATGAATAGATTTCAAAACACCTGCAGTTAAACCATCTGAAAAACATGAGCACATTTATATGATCTTTTTGATATTTATTATTAGGTCCAACAGAACTCTTATGGTGAATATCAATTCATGGATCAGTAGGACATGACAGGTGCCCTACCTGTGTCTGCCTGTGAAGGGTTTGTGTATTAAAGGGGTCTAGTTTTAGAGTTTGTGTTTCTTTAGGGGCTCTGGGGCTGTGTTGGTTCACCTGCAGCACATAAGGCTCCTTCATACATATGATCATGCATACTTCATCAGGCTACATACGTAGATATTATTTTTGGTAATTAATCCGCTCAGGTTTTAGTCCATTTGAGGTTTTGACAGACATCATGTTCAGCAGAGAGGGAGGCCCACCCCACTTGCAATACATGCACTGAGAATATGGGAGGATGTCAAAATGCAGGCAAACTATATGTATTGTGCAAGGAAAAAATGGCAATTGATTGATTGCTGTGTTGTAGCTCTTCAGTGGATGGGTTGTAAAGTGTTTTTGTTTGAAATACAAGTACCTGTCATTTGCTCCTTAACATTTTAGTGGGTATTTTATTTAATCAATTTGCAAAGTGTGAAGGGACACAGTTAATTTTCTTACCTCTGTGGTACGAGGTACTGTGCAACTAGGGAGGGAGGAAAGGACATGGGGACACGGGAGGGTTGTGGGGACTGACCGTATGAGGCTTCCTGGTGCCTCAGTGCCAGTTGTGGGTGTATGGGCTCTACCTCAGAACTCCCCTGAACCACCAAGGCACTCAGCACGTCTCACACAGTGACGGTCCTTGTGAAAGACTCCATGCAAGAAGGGCGGGGGGAGGGGCAGTTGAGGGCTCCAGATTTTTTATATTAAAGTAAAAACACACAATGAAAGAAATTTGAAATAATATAAACAAGTTCATGCAAAAATATTAATTGCAAAAACTAGAGATCACTTATACTCCTTTAGAATGGATTGATGACATTATTAACGCAATAGCATATTACTCAGTACTAAGGAATGCAACTGCGCACATGCACAGAAAAAAATGTTTTTAATATAAATATATATAAATATATAAAATATATATTTAATTAGAATGCTATGCACCGTTACTTGCTATCTGGGACTAGAGTTATGTTATGGATGTACTTTTAGCATCTTAGCTACCAAGAGATTATTGAGTTATGGGAAATGCCTGAAACCTGGAAAATATGGAGGCTTTGTAGGTATTTTAACTTGTTTTTTTTTCTTTTGTATTGTTATGGAGAGAGAAAAAGGAAAATATATACAAGCCTTTTATTCAGATTCAATCTGATATGAAGATATGTGTAGATAACTTACCCTGTACACCAGCTCAAATCATTTACAGAAATTAATAAATAAATAAAATGAAATGTTTTGAGGTGTCTGAAGTTTTATTTTCAAATTGTTAATGTCAGCTTATGTGGCTGAATGTGTGTGTGTGTGTGTGTGTGTGTGTGTGTGTGTGTGTGTGTGTGTGTGTGTGTGTGTGTGTGTGTGTGTGTGTGTGTGTGTGCATGAGTATAAGCTTGTCTGTGCTGTTAAGTCAGACAACAGAGCTGCAGTAAGTACCTTACAGTGTTGAGGTTTGCTCATGGATTCATTAAGTCAAATAGCACAACAGTACATACAGACTTTCAAGTTAAATTAAAATTAACAGCACAATGTAGGACATTCATAAAGCAATATCTCCCTGATTTACATATATAACATACATGTTAAGTATTTTATGCCAATTAGAAAGCACAGCCAAAAGCCAAATTATGAAATCAATGTGAATGGCATTAATGCAGAAATGGCATTGTAAAAGACACTCAACTATACATATTAGAATGATGTAGAATTTACAGTTTGTCCTCCTCTGAACATTAATGGAGCCTAGTCTACACTTCTCAACACATGCTGAAACAGTTTAGACATGTTTTACACGAAAACATCTCAACATTTCTTCATGTTTACAATGAGATATAGCGACATATTGGGTATTTCATATCATGATTCCTAAAGAGCCTGTTGATCTTTCTTGATTCGCTTTGTCTAGTTCACATCAGAGTGTATTATTCTGCACATATAAATGGTTATATCTGCAAACAGACAAAATTGTTTCGTCACTTATATAATATTGACTCATCTCTCCTATAATTTAAACTGACAATTGCAGCAGAAAATGAACGGCTCCTGTTGTATAAATGAAGATGAAGAGATACATATTCTTGTACATGAAGAAAATATATTTTATAAGAGCTATTACGTCATCATGCACTACAGTATTTTAAATGTATCCATGAATTGATGTGAACAGTTTACTTTTGTATAACCTAGAGACTTTTGTAATAATGGTTTTAGATTTTAATTGTTCACAAAAGGTTATTTCGTTCTGTGAATTTCTGGCATTGTACTAAGAAGTCCTCGATTCACTTGCAAGCGCACAAAATGAAAAACAACAACTCCCATCCTGCCGCAGTAAGCAACGACATCAAGTACCAGTGGGGGGCGACATTGATGTATTTTGTCGCCTTAAACTGCTCCTGCTTGCTGGTGTCTGTTGAGTGCGTGGTGTGTGTGAGAGGGAGAGGGCTGAAAACGTGCTAAGGTCTTTTACAAGAGCCTGGCCTGTTTTGTTGGGTTGCGTGTGGGAATGCATGATAGCTAGCATTATCTGTAGCTAGTATGATCATATTTATTTTAGCTTTGTAAATAGCATTCAGCCTGATAGCCAAAGAAGAACCTAAGGCAATACGCAATTTCTTTGTCGTGTTGCATTATACATTTGGCAATCCCAGGACCATTTTTCATTAATTATTTCAAGTTTGCTTTAAAGTTCCTATTAAACAACGGACGACGTATTTTGAAGATGTCTACCGGTTGTCAAAAAACCACCAGCAGGGCAATCCCGACTACTAGACGGGTGATTATAAACGACGCGGAGCACATGCCGCACGATTACTCTACAACTCCAGGCGGAACACTGTTTAGCACGACCCCCGGAGGTAACAGCTAGCTAGCTAATATTTTTTTTATCATCATATCATATCATATGATGGAGTTAGTAATTTCTGCATGGTGTGAACAACTGTGAAAGTGTATTTTTTCTGTGAATGTACTATTGTGCTCATTCGGTTCAGATCGATGCAAGCTAGATAGCTGTAAATCTTGCAGCTAACGTTAGCTAACAAAGGAACGTGACATGCAAACATCGTCGTTCGCTATAGGCTTTCTAATCGCTGTAGTCTGTGCTTCCTCATTAGCTTTGTGCATGTTACTTTAGAGTGCAAACGCTGTTTTTATCGATAATGTCGTTTTCTGGAGTTGTCGTGCTATTGTTTTTGCTGTCACTTTAATAATGTTCGATATCTGGTGATGGTGAATGGAGTTAGCTTGCTCGCCATCCAGACTAGATTCATTGTGCAAAAATGGTAGAAGGCTTCTTGCATAGCCAAGTATTCACGTACTGTAGTTAGCTGGCTGTCTTGTAACATAGCTTGCTAGCTACATTAAAGCTCGATGGCTATTTTAATGACGATCACGTCTCCAGTATGTGTTGATTTCCGTGTCTAGCAAGCTGGTAAAGTTGCTAGATTGGTTAGCTAAGTGTGGTTAGTTTTTGTAGATATTAGGTACACATTTTTGAGATGCTGTTTTAATGTTAGCTGCTAACTAATTAGCTAGGTATACAGTCATGAATGTTTATGACACGAGGTTTGGGTTCGTGCCAGATGTACAGCTATCTGGCTAGCGATTACAAGTTAGCTAGCTAGACTAGCAATGTAACGTGGGGTCTTAAGAGGCGATCATTGGTCTCTGTAAACAACAATACAGCATTAATCGGAGCACCTTTTCATTTTCGTGGGTACCCCCACCCCCCCTCAGTTCAACATAAATCCTTATGTTTGCGTTCAACAATCTGTCACCCCACAACAGCGGACGTGCAAGTGGCGTCACGTGATTCTGTTTCTCGTTCCCTCAGATGACTCTTAACACAAAGCCAGAAAAAGACAGGCATGTCTGCCACACGAATTGTGTGCAGTATCATGTTACTATATTTAAAAATTGCTCAGATTAGTGTTGCTTGTTGTTTTCAGTCTTCGAACTTACGATTCGGATACTTGCATAATATTAGGCTGTAATGTATATACCATTTTATGGGTATATTTCAGACGCATATTAAGCACATCATAGCTTAAATATACTCAAACAGTTCTTGGATGAATGGTTGAGCTTATTAATGTGTTTTAGTTGTGCTGTGCACGGTTAATATTGATAGTATCAGTTCAGAACGAGTGAGTACGCAGAGGGCTCCATTTTTAAAATGTACATCATCTACTTGCCACACGTCATGCAGCAGACTCCCTATATGCACAAGAGATGTGTGAAAGAGGGTGGCCAGGGGAAGGGGGAGTGGTGTATGTTAGTGGTTATGGGCACATGATGTTCTCAGTGTGTCACATCAGGCCCCTCATTTCCTCATTTTTATCCAATCACAGCTTCATTTATGTTGAATACAGTGTTTCAGATATCAACACGCTCACTTCCCCAATCACACAGAGCATTGTCATATTGTGTACTTTATACGTGAACAACAAACCTTATACGCTCCCAGAGAAATGTGAACACTGTGAATAGCTAGAACATCTTTGATTCCGGCAAGTCTGCTATGGTCATGTTCAGGGTTTAAATGCAAAAAAACAGCTGAAAAGGCTTGTCAGCAACCCTTCTTTAGTGAGATTTTACCTGCAGGCCATGTCATTAATGGGTTTGTTTAGAGTTCTGGCACATAGCCTGGTAGCACACAGCTGGTAGTCTTCCCTCAAGTGAGCTGATAACGTATGCTGATGCAGCATATTTACCATAAAGTCTATGCACTGATCACAAGACTGTCTACAGAACACTTCACAGAGAGGGAAGTAATCTTGCATCGTTCTATCACCTGTAGACACAGGTTTGTCTCCTGATATTGACTTTGGAGATTGTATCGCTCAGTGCCCCGCACACACCCAGGCGTAGGTCATTATTTATGGCGGTTGTCATTGCCTACAGTTTGTAACCAAATGGAACTCAGCTCGCAGAGGGCTTGGAGGAACAACCACAATCCATGTGGTCTCACGTCACAAAGGCACATGCCCTTCATGAAACCCGTTATACCCCCAGATAGCGATGAGCAAGCAACCAATCTGCCATTAACATGTATCTCCCAACAGCATGAATCAGTGAGGAGGTCACACGATTCTCTGTAGAAGCTGTACTTCGATTGCTTTTCCGCATATATCATGTTTTCTCCCACTGTCTAGAGCATGGATGGTAATTACTGGTTTTCCGCAAGTTTAGCTTATTGACATTTGAATATGAAGCATGTGTATGATCTCGTGGTTAGTCTTTGTGTTGGATTGCTAAGGGCCATTTCCTACATACAAAGTCCCTCCTTTGCAGGCTGTTTGTGTAAACAGCACCACCCAGTGGTGTCCTGGCATTCACATCAGCGCTCTTCAAATGATGCATTTTTTCATTTTGAATTTGTTCCTTTCCAGTCATTGTCTCCTTACCATTCTGTCTCCACATTTGTCCATCTGCCTGTGTGATATGTGATTGTGTATAAAGTTCACAGTATAGAAAAGCTGAATAGTGAATGTAGTGTAGAGCTCAGCGCTGCCTCAACTGTTTTGGAGCTCCGTATATTTATACAAGGCAAATTCTCTTCAAAGACAGTAAAGGTATTTATTGTTTATTTGCTAACCCGATGTTGTTACTCTCTCCTTTTCTCATTCTCAAGGCACCAGGATCATCTATGACCGCAAATTCCTGCTGGATTGTCGCAGTTCCCCCGTAGCCAGGACACCTCCCCGCTGTCTCCCTGACATTCCAGGGGTAACCAGCCCCCCCTCTGCCCATATCAACAATGACAAGGCCAATCCCCCAGAACAGGTTCTGAATAACAATTGTAATGCCCCCACCGACAAGTCTGCTGGTAAGTACATGGTTGGTATCAGGTATTTTTACCAACCCTGACACCAAGGCTGCAAAGGCTTAACCTAATGCATAGTCAATAACTGGATCTGCTATCTGCCTGCACAGATACAAGTACCACCAGATACCACCAATGTGTTCATAAAATGCATATATGTTATGTATAATATATACTGAAAGGTCTGGCAAGGGTTTCAAGCCATGCCCTTCATACAACAGTATACGTACCATACCTCTCTGATTTGTGACCAATTTATCACAATCTCACTATATTAAGAGTAGAGGTGTGTTGCAGTAAAAAACAGGGTCTTAACCCAAAGTTTGCCAGAGCTTCTCAGGGGGGCCACTGCTGTTGTACGCTTAGGCAAGGTATTTAACCTGAATTGCTTCAACTCCAATGCATAATGAAAAACTTGTAAGATAAGACAGTCATTCTGGATAAGACTCTGTTAAGTATAAGTAATATCATGTTGCCAGATGAATTACCAGAAAAGATCATTCAACCTTTATATCACCACAGTGACATGGTTTTTTGCGTTACTGAAAGCTTCTTTACTCTTGCAACAGGCAACCATGAAAGCTACTGTCTAATATATGTAATTTAACTGCTGATGAAAAACTCTGTGTCAACTTTTAAAGGGGACGATGCACAGTTTGAAATGGATATCTAACAGCATCTGAGATGTGGTATGAGAGCTGACAGTGATGAAGATGAGGATTGTAACAGCGATGACCATGAAGAAGAGCAACTAAGAGGAAAGCCCCCAGCACACCGTACCCCACAGCGTGGTCTTACCCTCACAGCGAAAAAAAAATGCTTCTGTCAGGGAAGGCAAGCTCACACCAAAAAGTGATATGGTTGTATACACTCACACATACACACACAACTCAGTGCAGTATGTTTCTGCCCCTTTCCTAAGTTCTTCCCACCCTGACCTGGTTCAGTTCCAACAGGAGCCATGCAGTGCCATAATATGACATGGTATCTCTGTCTGTGTTCCGTTGAGCATTCCACATCACCATGACCAGATAACCCATTGGAGCATATCTTGGAGAAGTACAGTGTAATAAGAATCTCTTACCCAGAGTGTGGTAGGAGTGTAGTTGTGTGTGTGTGTGTATGTGTATCACTACAGCCCTTGGCAGCGTCTAGCACTTTCATCTTGAAGCCACTTGATCTGAGAAGCAAATATTAGATCTGACCCTCGGTCTGATGTACTGGTACATGAACAACCACAAATGGCAACTTCTAAGGACAACATTATTCTCCTCCTCCACACTTTCCAGATTCTTTTATGTTAAATTCCACCCCCAGAAGACTAAATGATTATAGTAATGTTTTCCTCATTTGTCTCTTTTGAAGCTTGCCTTTATAATATCATTTTTGTTAATTCTACAGATTGAAACAATGTTCACGAAAAGTGTCATACTTTGGAATGTAAAATGCTTTTTCTATTTTGTTAATGAAATTCTGAGACTGGAGATGAATTAGACCAAGCTGGAATGATAATAGAGGAGTACAGCAAATGAGTGAAATAAAGACATCAGAGTAAATTCTGTCATGGCACAGTGGCTCCTATGTGTGTTTTCTGGTTTTTTATTGTTTGTTTTATTGGCAGTTTGTTCAGGAAAGGTAGTTGTTAGTCTGATCCCATATTGATCATTGCAGTTAATACATTGTCTGCTATACACATTAAATACATTGTTTTGATGATGAACTATTAAATCATTGTCTTTCAGCGGTTTGGAAAGTGACAAAAGCACCGTTGAGTTTCAGTCTTCTCTACCTCACCTGAACACAACTCAGATCGACAGCTTTATCTGCGTAATCCACTACACTACAAACGGCTTCACGTGAGTTTGTTAGGCCGGCGGGGTTTCACAGAGTGATCATCGCTTTAATACTTAATAGCCACTTAATTACTATCAATGAGTCTTTAATCTGAATACAGTGCGAGCGCCGTAGAGAAACTAACTCTTTGATCGCTGATAAAGACTGGGGAATGGGAGAGGTGTCCGCGCCACGGTCCACTAGACAGGAGTCTGGAAGAGGAAAGAGAGGATGTGTATTGGGGGAAAAAAAGGAGAGGCGAAATCAAAACATCGGCGACTTTCGGGTGCTCTGGTAAATATCACCTGTCTGGAAAACGACTGCGCTGGCTGAAAATGCATGTTCCCCCTCATCAATTCGCTGGTATCCGACAGAATAACGTCGACATGGTTTCTGACGCTGTAATGTAATGGTAAAAGAGACGACAGGATTGTGAGAATTTTGCTCTGTCGTTTTTCCTCCCATGACCAGTGACAGCCTTCCAAATCACTTTAATGAAAACACAAAGCGACGATAGAATAATTAAACCAGTAAAAGATACATTTTAAGCCGGAGTTATTTGGGTAAAACTGAATTGCCTTCCTAATAAATAGTTCTGGAATGTTGCATTATCGCTGAACTCGAGATAAATGCATCGTTGACTAAACCACAAAGTAACTCCTATTGAGTTATATGAAAGCATAATATTAGTTTCAGTCGTAAATGATCCTTTGTCTTCTTTCATGCTAAGGCAGAACCATGACACTTCACTCGTTGACCAAGGTTCGTTGTATTTGCCAAGCAGTGCCCCCCGTCCTTTTCTCTACAGCAGTCAGCTTTGCAAATCTTCTGGGACGCTTTATCAGAGTTCATGGCATTGTTGAGTCGTTACATTTGGGGCAAAGCGTTCTTTCACCTGGTCGCTTTTTGAGTTGGATCATACTGAGACATGAAGAACAAATTTTAATTCCTGCACAGGTCCCATTGTGCGTCATACATAACTCAGAGGGTTGTATGCATATCAGCGATGCAATCTTTGAAGCAAAATGACAACGCATAATGTACAGAGCAGTTACAGGGTAACTGAAAAGTATTTTTGGATTCCAAAAGTGAAATAGTGGCAAATGTCTCCGTAAATTGCAGCACATCCTCGCTCGTAAAATAAATTCTGCACGTAGGCCTATTGCAAATCGTAGTTGAATTGTGCTATTTTGTAAATCTTAATTTGTCTACAAAAGAAACTTTGTACCAGTAGGTGGCACGCAAACACAAACTATTTTTTACAACAACTTTGGTACAAAGTAGCACGAGTTTCCGTCCGAATTTAATTTTTTAATTTTTAAAGTACGGCCTGCAGGGTCATCAACAACAAAGAAATACTTGAATTCTTTGCAACTGCTCAACATGTCCAAAAGGACAAGAACAGAAATAAGGATTGTCTTTTGGTCGCGAGAGAGCGGTATCTTTCGGCTTCGTGGTTCGGATCAACGCATTCGCATTTTATCTCAAGATCTAGATCTGCGGCATTCAGGGGTTTCCGGAAAATGATGAATCATTTGTTTTTAACGATCAGTGCATCGTCCAAGCGTCAACATATAACCGATCCATAAACCTATAGGTTTTTGCTCTCCTGGAAATGGAAATGAAGCCAAAGTAAGGTGTGGCATTTTTCTTCGGATTTCACTTTGGAATTGATCACTCATGCAAAATAAAAACGAAAATGTAACGTGATTTTCCGCGCACTGCCAACTCTGGGATTAGTCGGTCTTTCCTTTTTTCTCGTGCCCAAACTGCAACTGCAGCACGGGTGGCATTCCTCAGATTTTCCCTACGACTGGCCGCTCCGGTTGCACCGAGGTTTATCCCCTCAGCAAATTCTGTACAACCACAAATGAAACGTGCAGACCTTTCAAGGCTGCTACTGCTGCTGATGTCTAGGATGCCATTTTCACAGTGTATGCCTTGCGCAAGATCTAATGTCTTCCACCACCACTGAGGATTCATTAGACCTACAAATACTCATTACGGTGATAACTATGGCTTCAGGGCTCCAAGTCCAAGTGCTCACAAATTCCATAGCTTCGTTCACGCTGACATGTTACCGATGTGTTTCTTTATGTCTGCACTGCCTGTCCGTCGAGCGGCCCTTATAGCCCTGCTGGTCTGTGGATAGGCTATGTCTTGGGGGACTTGTGCTTGGAAGATGCAGAGACTGGAGCGAACACATTTGACATCTGCGAGACTGTTCTAAAACAGACTTCATCATTTCGGGGACTATCAGAACGCGAGTATGGCTTTAGAATATTGACAAGACTGACCAGGTCCATGGCAATAGAACATTCCGTTGTGTTGTTTTTGCTTTCAAATGAAATTTCCATAAAATCATTATTGAATTCACCGTCCAAGCAGTTTCCTTGTATTTGAAATGTCTTCAATCACAATTAAAAGTAAATTCCAAATATTCTATTCAGTTATGTAATAATCATAATAGACTACAATTTGAATAATACTTAACAGTAAATTACGATTACGTGGTTGAAGAGTTCCAGGAAGTTCTACAGTCTTGGTAGTTGCGGAGTATGGGATGAAATAGGTTAATCCACTCCTTGCCGTCCTATGCGTCCAAGGCTTTTTAGCTTCAATTGCGATCATATCCTTAGTTTTATCGAGACGATCAAGATTTAGATGAGGCTGTTATAGGCCTATGACACTTTAGATGATACCGTGAAATTCTAACATGCTGTGACATCTTACATAAATTAAAAGTTAAAAAAACTAAAGCGACGCGTGTGGTATGAAGTGGGTTATTCTGACAGGCGCGCCTTCCAGTTCGTAATATGTATGGCTAGACTGGAATTACCGTTTTCCCGAATTAATGAGAATATTATCTACTTTGTGTCACTCGATTAAAAGATGTGAAATGTTTCAGTAATCCGCACACATTGTCAGACAGATTTTTCAGATTTTCAGATTTTTCGGATTTTTTCAGATTTTTATCAGAGCCTAATAAGACAGGGTTTCATGATGTAAAATAAATTCAGTTATAACAAAGACGATATGTTTAAACTTGAAGAGGTAAGTGTATGTCAGTGTATACGAGTGTATATCAATAGTTATGCGCTCAGAGCGCAGCCAGCACTACCCGAAAAAGAGCTGCGCGCACGAATGGAGGCGGAAGAGTGATCTATCCAGCCGGCAATCTGATCATAATCTATGACTATGTGTGAATGACATGTTGTAATGTTTCATATCGTAAAGAGACAAAATACTTCCACAAAGCATTTGTGAATAGCTTGGTTTTGATTGGTGATAAAGCAAAACATATAAAAAAGAGAAAGTGTTGCCCCTGTTCTGAACTCTCTTAAATTGAGAAAATTTATTGACCAAAGACCTGGTTCGTTCAGTGTCACCTGTTACTCTTGTGCTCCTTGTGCTGCTATTAGAGGAATACATTATCTCCACAATCAACCTGCCCGGTTAATGCTATTGTATCAATGAGTTAATGGAAGATTGGCCATGAAACTGTATCTGGAACAGCACCGTGCAGTGCCAGTATTTACAGTGAATGACTGGAATAAATCGAATGACTGGAAATGCAAGTTCACCGATATGACCTTGAAAGCCTGTTTGTATCAACATTCAGCCTCATATTTTGTGTTTTCACACCACTATGGCAAAAAGGTGTTTTTGAAAATGAAACTAGGGACTTTTGAACTTTGTATAGCCGACTTTGTTAGTCTTCTTTGGAACATAAGTTTAAGGTTTAAATGCAACGTCCCCTCAATCGCGCAATCCACAGTTTAGCCCTCAGGTCCAAAAATCAGTGGAGTATCTGGGGTTTCCGATGTCAGGGAAGACAGATATACGAAGGAGACACGTCTGTCAGAAACGTGGCTCAGTGTAGGGAGAATATAACAGCTGAACTTCAGACGCAGTGGTGGCATGCACACGCCTATACCACTCTTATCTGTAATTTGTATCTATACAAATTAAAATTTGTGGTCAGTGTTGACCTTTTTAGAAACACAGTTTATCATGTATGTACATGGTGGGGGCTGTATGCATTGGCATGAGGTTACCTTGACTGTTTGCGGAAGATCACGGATCATCAACATCAGTCTTGAGCACTGACAGAGTACCAACAGCCATACAGTCATGGCATGTCTCCTCCCTTTTCAAATCATCTCCGTCATTAAGAGTTTTTCCAGTGTTTTTTTTTCTTTAAGAGAACACGGTTTCCCTTAACTGATAGGCTAATTACTCGTAGTGTACCGAACTTTGTAAGATTTGACATACAATTTGTAATCCCACCAGTCATTTTAAAGGACAGAAAGGCCCCAAAAAGTGTTGCTCCACCCCTTGCAACATTTCGTACTGATACTCCGTTCAAGTTACCCTTTTGTTTATTATGTCATAGAAACAATATACAGTCACACAGCAGCACCCACCGCCGCACTTGTCTGTGTCCGAATTCGAAGACTACAATTAACATTGTCTATTATTAGCTTTATACGTATAGTGCGCAAAGCACGGGAAGATAAACGAACAAAACCATCCCAAAAACCAGCTGCGTGCGTGATTGGAGGAGGAAGAGTAGGCTACATCAATCCACACGGCAATCTGATAAAAAAAAATCTGTGATTATATGTACATGCTATACGATTTCATGGTGTAAAGTAACAAAATGCTTCCACGGAAACATTGTGAAATAGCTTGATTTTGATTTGGTGATGAGGCAAAACACAAGCAAAAAGTATTATGGTAAAGAGGTTTTGCCTGGCCTGCCTTAAAATCGAGTGACGCCATTTCTAGCTATATATTATTCTCTTCTGATACGAGGACTAACGCAACAGCACACCTCCTCATACTATAAAGCGCACGCCCACCTTAATATTTTCCGTGCATTCTTGCTGTCCTGGCTCTCCCAGTGCATTTATCTCAGTTGATGACTTCTGGATATAGGAGTCCATGAAAGTAGAGTAAGTTACATCTTTTTTTGCTTGCCTAATTTAGGGGAAAATATTAGAAACTGGAATAATTTCCTTTGTTGTACAATGTTAATTGCTGTTAATTGTTAATTGCTTGCTAATTTATTTCTGTTGACGGCAGTATCCAGTAAAACAGGACAGTAGTCAACAGCCTCCATCAGTTCCTAGTTATAATGTAACCTTATATGTGCCTGTTCCATAATTTGCAGTTTTCTGGTGAAATAGGGATGACTCTCTCCTGTTTTAAACTCTCTTTTACATTGAGTAAATTTATTGACCAATGTCTTGCGTTCGCTCAATGTTACCTGCTACTTAATACAATTGATTACTTATAATATTAATGTTTGTTGTGTATTTGAATGTATTTCTGCAGCTCACAAAGATATGTAATGATAAAAGAACAGTTGCTAAAGCACAATAAAACAAAAAAAGTCCTGTAGAATGGTTATACTGTGACCGCAGTTGCAAATGATAGCTGTTTCAAGCAGCAATGGCACAAACTACAAAGACAACTTTATGTTGCACCCAGACAGAGTAAATATTGGGGGCATTGTTTTCAGTGAGGACTTACTGTGTTGTTATTCAAGGAATACATCCTTTCTACACTCTTTTTGGTTTGTAAATTGTGTAACTCTGAAAAAAGACCACGGAATGTGTTGTTATAGTGTCAGACAGATTCAGGACAGTAGTTCTGGCCTCAAATTACTATTGTCTCAATGGGGTAATGGAAGATTGAGCATAAAACTGGAATGAAACAGCACCGTCTAGTGCCAGTATTTACAGTGGCAATAAATTACGATTACAATGAATCGAATGACTGGAAATGCAAGATCTCTGATACGATCTTGAAATCCTGTTTGTATCAACATTCAGCCTCATTTTTTTAAACCTCTGTGGTAAAAAAGTGGAACATAAGCTTGATGCTTAAATGCCAGTAAGAGCACTGCGCTCTGCTACCTCGGGTGGCCTCTGTGACCCGAAATACAAGGCAGCATCTCTCGGACTGTGATGGTTTATAAAAGCGGAATGGCACTCAGACCCGTGATACATCATATATTGGCACGACTAGGGGTTTGATATAAAAAAAAACGTGGATTATTACCCAAGCATGGGTTATTTCTCGTGGAAAATCGTTTCGTGATAATTTCGTGCCGCAAACTCCATGTCGCGTAATGTATTGTATCTTGAGCTGAATGTATCGTCTCATGCCTAAGAGTCTCATCGATTTAAAGTGTCATTGTAATAGTCAGGCATAAATCATTTTGAAGGAATATGGAGAAAGATGATATTGTTGCATAATAGGTATGGCAGATATTCCTTTTGTACACAATATATACAATTTTAATAAAAGTCCAAAACACAATCCTAATTCCTTACTAGTGTTTCACATTGCTTTGTTGATTCTGGGTAAATTGCACTGAAGTGAAAATAACCAAAATGGAAAACATGGCAGTAATGCAAAAGAATAATTTTTTGTTATAATTGTAGATGTTGAATCAAACGAGGTCCCTGTATGGCTTATATTATTGTTTTCTCTAGCATGACCTTCAAACATGTCAACTTTCTACTCAGAAATAATCTGAATTCAAGTGAGCCTCAAATGAATGCATCTGGCACCTTCTTTGATAAAACTATGTTTTATTTTATGTATGACTGGGGATTCTGTTGCCAAATTTTGTTGCTGAATACTGTCATTTCTCCTCTCTTACAGAGCCATGAAGTTCTTCAAACCAAGTATCAACTTCTATATGTGGTGCTCCATCCTGATGTTCTTTGTGTTTTCCTGCCTCCTCTTAAGCAAAATGGATGTCAGCCATTCTTCGTCCACAAACAGCATGAGCAGATTGGCACGCAGCAGCCGTGATTTTTGGGACATGGACCTCACAGTCCAGCCAAGCCCTCCTCCACCCCAGCTGCTTGTTGCCAGCCATGAGTGCTTCCTTTATAATAGCCCCTTGAACATTTCTAAGCACCTCCCTGAGGCTCACCGCACCTTCCTCAGGTACAAGCACTGCCGGTCCTTCCCCAGACTACTGAAGCCCAGGCCCTGCGATGATAACCTGTTTCTCTTGATGGTCATCAAGTCCACTGCCGCCCAAGTGGACCGAAGGGCTGCCCTGCGTACTACATGGGGTCAGGAGGGAGTCATCAGAGGCAAGAAGGTGAAGCTGGTGTTCCTTTTGGGCAAGTCCCAGGATTTGGTGAAGGGGTATCCCCTGCAGCGGCTCCTGGAGTATGAGAACAGGCAGTTTGGTGACATCCTGCAATGGGACTTTGTGGACAGTTTCTTCAATCTGACTTTGAAGGAGATCCACTTCCTCAGCTGGTTCAGAGAGGAGTGCCAGACGGCCCAGTTTGTGTTGAAGGGAGATGATGATGTCTTCATTCACACAGGCAATATGGTGGAGTTTCTCGAGGACCGTAACCCTTCAGACCACCTGTTCGCCGGTGACATTATTTACCGAGCCAAACCACAACGTGAACCCAAAAATAAATACTTCATCCCAGAGGAGATGTACCCTCAAAGTCAGTACCCACCATACGCAGGAGGGGGCGGCTACCTGATGTCCCGCCAGACGGTGGTAGGTCTGGACCGTGCAGCCCAAGATACAGACCTGTTCCCCATCGATGATGTTTTTGTGGGCATGTGCCTACAGAAGATGAAAGTCAAAGTGATGTTCCATAATGGTTTCAGAACCTTCGGTCTGCGGCAACGCCTCATCCCCTTCAACCCCTGCTTCTACAGGGACCTCATGCTGGTGCATAAACTCAGCCCCACAGAGATGTGGACCATGTGGTCTCTTGTGAATGACCAACACTCGATCTGCAACAGATCTGTCAGATTGTAAAGACTGAACTATCCTTTGACAGAATGCGGTTGAGGAATTTCCTACAGTAACTTTGGTTTTAACAAACAGGCAGTAAATAAAACTAATAAAAGGCAAATGGCAAATGTAATATACCAATACCTTGAGGAAATGTTTGGGTACAAACATTTTTGTATATTTTTACATATATAATTTGTAAGGGGCATATTAGTATGAATGCAATTTTATGAGATTTTCATGCTGAAGGCATGATCTGTTACTACAAATATCCAAAAGGGATCAAACTAATGCTGTTTCTTGTGTCATCATATGGATGTGTTATTTTTTGTAATGTCAATGACCTCATTTTCTTGCTTTGTTTCTCCTTGTATGGGAAGAACAAGAATGATGGGCCAAAGAACATCAGTCCCTCTGTCTAGTCACACCACATGATGCCTCTAGGCTTACTGGGGTTGAGCTCAACTCAATTCTGTATCAGGGCAAGCAGCACAATTGCTTCATCAGGACTTACAAAAACAAGCAATGAAAGTTGTCAAAAAAGCAACAATGTTGTCCAAGCTATGCTCTTGCCATGAATGTCACAACTAGCCATATTTGGTCATACATTCAGGAGTTACATGTGTTTTATACATGATGCACAGAAGGTTTGTCAAGTTAGCCTAACTTAGTTTTATATTTTAAAATAGCACAACTGTTGCATCTGTTTTTTTTTTCTGCCTGAATCCACAAAATGACTTGCAGGTGTGCGGCTTCTCTTTGCTTGCTCTCCATAATATTGCCTGGAATTGTGTATGTTGTAGTTTGAAAACCAACAGATTTTATCCACCAAAATAAAAAAGAAACAAAAAAATGAAAGAATCCTTCCAAAAGACATTTATTGGTAAAATCTGGATCATAGTAATGCTATGGTTCATGGTGATTTCTGCTTCCCAAATGGCTTGAAGAATGTGATGTCTTCAGTATAAAGAAAGGCTGGTCATGTTTTAGTTGTGTTACCATAGTGTACCAAGAGAAAAGTCTCAAGTGTGTCAGGATGTATGGATATGTGGCCTATAAATATTAAATTTCAAGAATGTTTTAGAATTTACACCTATAGTATTAAATTGATATCAAATGTAATTGACATGTGTAAAAGAACAACTCAGGAACATCCGTTAAAAGACAAGGGAACATCACAGAATATTTGACATACCTGCCTACAGGAGGAAATCCAGGTACTGTCGAAACAATCTGACATGCAACTTGATTCCTAGGTATTTTCTTTTAAAAGATTTCCTTGTGTCCACATTGTTACTGTCATTCACTTACCACATATTACAGGAACGGGGCCGGGTTATTTTGAGGTTTTTACCTCAGGTTTTTTTTAAATCCATCCCATTGTTCTAGTTTAGCAGACAGTAGCATTTGAGTGTAGTGTGACAGTAAGAAGTTAATTTAATGATTTAAATATGCTCATTGAAGAAAATGAGATGTACACCTACTAGTAGGTGATTCATTTGCTGAAAATACGTTTTGACCTTTTCCTTTTTACATGACCTTTTCCTTTTTGCATGCTCATTGCCTCAGCTCTCCATCAGCAAGTCAAGCAGCCCACCTGAAGAGTCGATTATGTAATCAGCATATCCACTGAATGCATCTACTAAAGATATTAAAGAGCTCTTTACACTGTCAGATAGTCACTGCTCAAAAAACAGCTGTTATCCAATGGATTTATGGTACTGGACCAAGCCAGGCCTAAAAGGTAGTGTAAACGGTGCAAAAACCAAAGTCATGCTGACATGTAGCTGAAGCGGTGCTAATGTAAAAATGCTATTACTTGGTCAAAATACATTGAGGCTCTGCAGCCTTGTTTGGGATTGGAGTTGTAAATAATATGCAATGAATAGATTAAAACTAGGATTTTGAAGCTGTGCATGCTTTCGGATGGATGGTGTATAATGCTATTATAACCTTAAGTACATTCAGTATGAATTTTCATTTCATATCACATTCAACATATATTTTGAATAGAGCACATTTACAGGCATCAGCATTGAAATCAGAATGAGACTGTTGAAAAAAAGTCATTTCCATAACATTTTCTGAAATCCAGTCATGTATTGACAATTACTGGCATTTGATTACTACATAGATTATAAATATAGCAATCAGAGAATAATGACCATTATGTTGACTGCCTGTGGTAAAACGTCAGTACTAGTTGTACTGACTTACTGAAATGATGGGTGCTTTTGAAATATGACCATTTGTCATTAGTGCATGTCCTGACATGCTACATGTAAGAATTTAACAGTTCCAGACTTCAGGAAATCCACACAGTAACCATTTCAGTCAGTGCGGCTGAACCAGTGGTGTATGTTTTTCCCGCTCGGGAAAAGAAAAATGAATCACCTATCATGTGACAACATATCATCACCTAATGTCATAAGGAGCCCAGTGTACAGATAAAGGTGCCCCCCTCCTCCTGAATTCTCTCACACCCTTGCTGCACCCCACCTCTAGCACCTGCTCTCTGAAGGTGGTAGTGGTGTTTGGTGCTTTTTTGGGGGGGGGGGGGGGGGTGGCATGGTGTTCACACCATAGCAGGGAGGATGGATAGTAATCCCACTTCCCTCTGTCACCATAACATTGACTTCATCCACACAGTACAAAAACCATTGCATACCAAGGCAAGCCAAGAAAGGCAAGGAGGTCCTTGTTAAAGAAATTATCTTGGGCAAAATCAGCTGAAAAATGATCTTTTCTGCTCCAGCTGTGGTTTCATAAATGACATGTCAATAATAAGAAGCAGCAGCAATAGCTATAACTACTTAGTGAGAGTCTGAGGAAATTTGCTGTCAGTCTAAAAGGCTTTCTTGCCTTGTGCTCAGACACAACTTCCATTAAATTGACATCATCTGGCGACAGCCTGATGAAGATGGTTCAGTCACAAATATGCAGCATCAGACAAGTCTATACTGGATGGATCCATGAATCAGATGTGGGCCCACTGGTGTTGCAATGTGTGAAAATTTGTGTGATAAACTCAGCAAACTGGTAAAGTGAGTAGCAGCACGCATGTAAAGGAAACAATACCTTTCACACAAAGAAAGAAATGCATGGCATGCCTTCCAAGCCAGCTGTTGGACCAGGCTGATCCTATTGCTGGTGCTCAGGGATGCAGTATAAATGTAGATTTCAAGCTGTGTCTTCATATCCCAAAGCTGTTCCAAAGCAGATGCATGACACTCCCCTACTATTTCCTTAGTACTGAAGGAATGTGGCAATGTTACTACAGAAAGTTTCCTGGAACATTTAACTCTGATCAAATATTGTCACACAATGCCTGCCCTCAAATATGAATTCTTATATCGGTTGCATTTTCATAATGCCTTGTACAGTTAGATCAAGTTTTATCTATTCACTAATCTCTAACCACCCCAAAGCACTATTAAGAGTTCGTCTTCAAAATACACTGACAAAATGACAGCATAAGGCATGCATTAGCACTGAAAACCATATTGGTATCAAGTATGGGTCTCAAATTAGCTTGTATATTCACTTTTTAAACTCCTGACCCAGAACACAGACAGACACACACAGAGCTATTGGTGCCCAACATTTACATAAAATCATTCTACTGAATTCCAGTAGCAGGCAAAAGAGGTGTCGAGAAGCAGGTTTGGTGGCCTGGTGGGGGGGGGGGGGGTGTGAAATTTGACATGCGCAGGAGAAGCAGTAGCACCTGGCCCTCACCCGTGATTGCAGGGAGGACGGGCTAACGGGAAATGTGCTGGGGTGAGTTCTCTCTTCCACACCTCATTGTTTGCACAGGCAAAATCAGTGCCTGACACCAGGCACTTAGTGACTGTCAAGGCGTGTCATCAATGGAGATCACTCCAACGGCCCCTTCACAGTGGGCCATATATTCCCTACAACAAACATTATCAGTGGAAGTCAAGGTGCTGGTTGTTCAATTCACTTTCAGACTACGTTCCAGGATTTATCATAATACTTATTTAGTTCTACTAACAGCATAGCACTGAGCATTTTTGCTGGTGACAAAGAAACTGAGTTGGAGAGATCTGGTTATTTCTGATGATGTTTTTGCACACAAAGACACACACAAGCAAACACATTCTCATAAACAGAAATCCAGCCAAACATACAGTCAGAGGAATTAGGGAAATATTATCTGTCTTGATCTGACACTGGCTGGATAAACCTGCTAACTCATGATGAGAGAGAGAGAGGGCACAATGCTGTTGACCAATGACCCAAAAAATACTTGTCTACCCACTTCCTGGCGTGCATCAGTTTTCGCAAAGCCACATGTAACGCATAAGGAAAGAGAAAGTTGTGCAATCAGGTCTCAAACACTTGTGACACTAAAGACATAAACAATGTGCTAAGATGTCAGACCTTGAATCAAAGCTGGAGAAAAGGGGAAGAAGGTATTCCAGACTAGCTGTAGCTAATAGACAAACCCAGCTAATACAACAATATATATATAAAACAGTAAAGTATAATACAATGTTATATTTACTTTTAAACACAAATAAAATGAGTAGATTTGAAACCTCAATGGCCTTTTGCACCTCTATCTGCCCTGTGCAATCTGTATGACTGCACAAACTGAGGCCTGAGGTTATGTGATGGTGGGGGAGTGTCAGGAGGATGTTTTTACTCCTTTTTAACAGCCCCCATCACAGCCTGCCCAAGGCACACAGTAGCCTCTTGGCATCTTGTCGTTAGCCTTCCCTGCCCCCCCCTTCCCATTCTGTTCTGTCCCAGTACCGATCCCTTTCCTCAGAACTCCTGCACACTGTCACTTCCTGACACCCCCTGTCCAAAAGTAAACAGCCCTCCCTTTCAGTCTTTCCTCTTCTATATGTCACTCAGTAGATGCGGCTCGGTTCCTCTCCATACGGCTCCAGTGGACCAGACCGCCCTTGCCTGGGAAATTGCTGGACTCTGCCTTTTGCGAGACCACTGATGACTTCCCATGCACTTTGCTTACACCCCTGTAAATGAGATGTGGAATGTCAGGGGTGATAAATGCCTTCTATGGGGCGGCCGGTCACAGAGGCCATAAACATACTATCTCCCTCCACTCGCCGGATACAACTGCAAAGCTCTCCTTCTAACAGAAGGTATTCCAGCTGCCGGCTCGCCACAGAGGAAGACACCAGAGGCTGCAGGTTTGAAATGGAAACCCTAAGGCATGACAGCCCGAAAAGAACTACCTGAAGATTTTCTCTAATGTGAAACTATCTGAAAGTAAAACACCCGCAAAGGAAAGCCATCCACCAGTCTAACCGATTCAAAAACATCTAGAAAATGAACCAGACAGCAATCGTTTACAGTTCAAAATAAGTTTCCATTCTGTGGCAGTATAGATGATGAATGAAATTGTTGGCTAAGAGTGCCACCAAAAAGCATGTATAGTGACGTGTATGCCCAAAACTGGCACCAAAAATCCCAAGATGGAAACATTTATTTATCTATGTAACTTCTAATTCAGATTTCATTGAGGACACTGACAAATCCAAAGCCATACACTCTCAGATTAATAGAATATGATGCTTTATTATTTTTTACATTGTCTATTTACAAAAATAACTTTACTTATGATGTGAAGCATCGGTATGTACTGTAAGTTAATGAAGACCATTTCCAAACATTTGCACTGAAGATTTATGCACAGCCCTAAAAGAAACAAAACTGAAATGATGTTCAAAGCTGTGCAACCCAGAACAATTTGCTTTCAAATGCTTCAAACGCTTCACATTATGCAATTTCTAAATGAGCTGTGACAAAAAGTACAGATGAAGCATGTCTGTAAATATGAACATTTTTATTTACCTTATAAACAAACATTTTTACAAGAATATCTCTTAAAAATGTTTCCAGGTGAAATATTTAAATATTAAATACCGCAGTCCTGACACTAAGACTGAAGATCTTTCCACTTTGGTAAGGAAAAAAAATAAAGAGCTATCATAGCCAATGGCCATTAAAGAGTCTACATGCATTTTACTTGCATGTGGGAATAAACGCTCTGTACACACAGAGAGAGTTCCAAAGTACCACAAAATAAATGCATGGCTTTGACACCTTTCTCAAAGTCTTGTTTTCTCAACTAGCTGTTGCTTCATCTTGCATCTCCTTCCGAGAGTCTCTCAGCATACGCTGAATTGCGAATGACAGGGGGCTCTTCTCTGTGGGAGTCCAAGTAAGTGTTTCTTCAGGGCTTTGGAGTACAGGGGCTGGCCGCCTTGTCAGTGGCAGCCGCACTCCTCCACGATCATGTCCTCATGGTGCCGCAGCACCACGCCGTCGTTCTCATAGTAGAGCATGGAGAGCGGGCTGAGGCGAGTGGGCACGCAGGACGGACACGTCACGCGCTCTGGATGGTAGAGCTTCAGCAGACTCTGAAACACAAAAAAATACAAGGGTACACATTAGTGGATTCATAGCTCAATGCGTTTGGAACTGCATGATGGTGAAAGCAAGGATGAGACTTTAAGCAACTGCACTGAAATATAAAGGTCAAATCTACACCAGCAAAAGTGCAAAGGGCATTAACTGTACATGTGTCATTTTACTGAAGAGACTTTCTTTTTTTTTCACTTTTTACTTTTAATTCTTACCTGCATGTAAGCGTGGTTGGTAGGGTTGAAGGACTCATCCACTGGACTGGGACAATCCCCCTCACAACGGAAGGCGTTGTAGCGCTTGGGGTACACGATCCACTCGTTCCAGCCGATCTGGTCGAAGTCTACCCACATGTCCACCTTCCTGCACAGCGGCCTCTGCCTGGCCTCAGCTGGAGGTGCAGCGGCTACCACGCTAGCTGCTGCTCGCACCCTCTCCCTCTCCTTGCGGTTCCTCTTGTGGCGCCGGCCCTGGCTGTCCCCGCTGGCTCGGTCCAGCATCACGTACTTGGAGTGCTCCACGGTGTGGATGAGGGTGGGGGTGTGTTGGCCATCCCGGGCCAGGTTGTGCTTCAAGAAGACGACCATCATGACCCGGTCAGCCGTCGGGTGCCGGACCCTCTTCGCTCTCGCACCTGAGTGACGGAGCTTGTGGCTGACCGCGCCAGCCTCTTCATCCCCGCTCCCGTGCTCTGGTGCGTCCAGCAGCTCCTCCTCTACCTCCACCTCACCGGGCACTGTTCCGCCCTGGTGCAGCCAGTACTTGAGCAGATCCGTCACATTGAAGACCTTCCAGGAGGAGCTGCTTGTGCTGGGGGCAGCGCTGAAGCTACCCAGGAAGAGCCGCTCATCCGGGCAGGTCAGGGCCCCCGGAGCGCAGCCCTGCTTGCGGGAGTGGAAAACGTCGATAGTGACACGCTTGGAAGAGGAGAGTGCAGGCAGTCGGAAGCGCAGCTCCGACAGCTGAATGTTGTCGCTGGCAGAGATAGAAGACATGTCGAATGTGACAGTCCACCTCTCCCCAACCTGATGGCAACCTGGAGAAAAAAAGGGAAAAAAATCAAGGTTTTGATTAAAATACTTCCTGGTTAAATGCCATATTAGAAGTGCACAGTAGGTCGTTATATGATGCAGACACAAGAAACGTCTCTAAACAACTCGAAAGAATCTAACAGATCCTAAAAGGCAGGCCTAGTCATCGTGAAGGGAAAAACGTATGTGCTGAAAAGCTACTGTGGAGACGGGCACTAACTAAATGTCAAAACATATGGACGGGAGAGGGGAGACAAGCCCGGAGAAGTGGAAAGAGATGTGTATTGAACCTCCCTCGAGGTCACATTTGTAACAGACGTCTGAGGCTCCGCTAATACACACACTCGCTCACATAAATCAAAAATGCTCTTTAAAGTCGAATAAGCATCGTGACACTCCAGGGCTGTAAAAGGGGAGGATCAGATAAGCGCAGATAAACGCCGCGTGGAGCACCTGATAACGAGCAGATGAGAGGATTCAAGGAAGGATCCTTGGGCAGCTGCTAAAGGACTCAACTAGTCGACGCTCCAAATCCACCCGTAAATTAAAATCATGCATTGACAGCCGCATATAATCGTGTATCATTGACCAAATAATAACTGACCAATAGTTACATTGACCAAAAATTACATTAGAGAAAATATCGGATGTATGGTAAATATGTTGGACAGTGTAAATTAGGCTACATGACACGAATAAAGGACACTCAATTCATGCATTAAGTTCATGCACATGATACAAATATTAAAACATAAATCGTTATCAAAAAAAGTACTCACTTCTTGCAATCAGACTGAGAACTGAGTCTGAATCGTGCAATGCCGGGTTGTCGTTGCTTGTGCTGCTGGCGTGACTGAAGGCCGTGGTCCTCGTTGTATCTGCGCTCTTGAAGGTTCGGTAAAGTTGCATCATGTACAGGGGGTATCTGTTTGAACTGTACGCTGGAGGACTGTATCCAAAAGTAGAGCTGGATTTAAGAGGACCCCCGCCAGGTTGCTGGGACTCGTGAGATCCTTGGAAAAGAGCCCCACTGAGATCCAGTTTGCCGGAGTGCATGATCGGTTCCGGATTCCCAGCAGTGGTCACTGAGACGAGGAGCGAGAAGACGACAGCGTGAACGAAGCTCTCCATGACTGAAAATAAGATGTATTCCCTTTCTTGTTTAATCTGCAGCTGTGAAAACTGCAGAGAGCGCTCTAGCTTCTGTCTGCTTGCTTGTCTGGCTCGAAATGATGCTGCGAGGAGAAGGTGGCCAAACCAGAGCATTTATAGCGGACAGCTGCCCTTTGATGAACCCTGTCATCGCCGGGTCTTTGAAGTAGCCTATGATCCCCAAAGTACCTCGAGAGGGGAAAAAAGGGTTAACTCTGTCAAGTTCATTGTCTCTCGAAACTGTCTGCCTTTTCATATTCATGAAGTGCTAGCACACTAATCCTTTTGTGTTGTATATTGGAAAAGGCCTTTGATAAGACACTTTAACAATAATATTAGTTAAATAACTGTATGTACATGACTGAGTGAAAAGGGACCTTTGATTAAGAGGATGCTAGCCACGCGAGCGTAATGAGTATTTTTACCTGTATCTTTTTTCGAAACCAGAAGCTGAGATCCAAAAGCCAGGATGTAACAAGAAATAATTTTAACTTGATTTAGATTAAAATTAATTGCTTTCGAGTGCAATAGGTTTCTAGTAAAACATCATTGAAACACAATAGATTTAACGTATCTACTTTTCTCATTAAATGTTATAGTAATTACATAAAGACGGTAATAACATTTTAATTGGGTAATATAATTATTATACATTAACGTTTTTTCAGACGTATGCAATGTATTATATGGATGGTATGAAGTAAATTAATACGTAGCCTACTGTACCTGTAATTTTGCAGTCTTATTTTAAAATGACTTTACATTTTAAGTGAGATGTACACAAGAGAAAGCCTGTGGAAAGCAAGGGAATTCCTATATATATATATATGTATGTATGTATATAGGTAGGTTATTTATATTGGTCTGAACATAAAACGAACATAATAAAATGATGACGAGCTTAGAAGTTTATTACTTCTAAGAAATTACTCCTATTGATCTTCTTGTAAGGACCACTGATATTAAGCGCAGTACCGCAATTAATTTGTGTACAAAAGGGTGTATTGTTTGATCCAGATTTAAGTGTGAAAATGTCAAAGACACGGCATAAGACATCACATACATTTTTGATATTATACTCAGCCTTTTATGTGCTTTGAACCAAAGGAAATCTTCAAAAGACATTTTGAACACGGGAAAATAACATCCTTTTTCGTCCTGCTATTCAGTCCATTAGTTAATCTTAGATATAATTTGTTCCGTGGCCACACCCAATTAAAGTAATAGGAGATACAGTCAACATAATGGGAACTTCCTAATTTCGACGGCGTTATCTGGCACTACCCAGCACGTTTATATATTTATGAAACTGAAGCTAATTCCCGTTGACCATTTCTTCCCAATTTCTACTTTTGCGTTAACAATATGTAAGAATGAAAGAATTTAATTGTGGATGCAAACGGCTAAATATCGCTTATTGTAGCGTTTCAAAAAGCCGAAACAATTCCTACCGAAACACTTCTATGCGAAGTCACTTTTAATAAACACATATATGCTATCTCTTACAGCCGCTAAAAACTACCTCTGGGTTTCAGTATGTTTGGTCGAAAAGCTAAAGCGTAATAAGCCCCACACCACTTAAAAATACACAACACCACAACTTAATGCAGGCCATTCTGGGACGCACCCAAGATGCCACCCGCAATTCAAATTTCAAGCAAGACTAGTCTCAAACCCTTAATAGCAAGCGGTCTAAAGTAACTTCCGTGATTTCCCAAAAATTCTCCAATTTAAAACAAACAAGTAGGACATGGGCCAGCTATGCATAAACATACTACATAATACGCTGTGTAACATAATTTTGGCAGGTTTTTTTTTCAGAGCCCCACCATCCCGAGCATTATGCCTCAAAGTGAAGTACGGATGTGCGTAAAATACTGTACTGAAACCCATCGACATCAGCAGTGGGTCATGCGTTGAAAGTTAATACTGTAACAAAACCAGGAAGGAACACTGTCTATAAATCAGCACATTGTATCACTTCGTGGCACAGCCTTCAATCATTCACCGAATTTACCAAACAAATTAATGTGTGAGGATGTGGCCAACGAAGGCGTGTCCGATTCCTAGATGGCCCAGCTCTTTTGTACTCTCAGGCAAGGTACTTAACCTGAATTGTTTCAGTAAATATCCAGCTGTATAAACTGGTAACATCCGTAAATATGAGATGAGATATGCAACTAGATCTAGAAAAAAAGCATCTGCCAAGTAAAATGTTACAGAATTATGAAATTGATTTAGCAAATGCTTGGAGTGACCGATATTAACCCCCATCAAGAAAAACGCGCTGACCATTCCTTGCAAAAACGTACGTATTTATTATTAGGAATACTGTACATATTAATGAGTGATTACTGATTGATCGACTGACTGATTACTAATGAATAATTACTTTAGAATGTTTACATTTTAATTTTACAAATAAATATTAAGTTATACAAATATTCAAAAACAATTTTAAAATTCTTTGATAATATCGTAACTATGGTAATATTCTGTACATCAGCTGAAGACAAGCTAACCATAGCTGATAAAATAAACTGAAATGAATAAACTAGCTGCTCCTGAACATGAAAATTAGAAAACTCACTCTACTTGATCTAAAAAAATAAATAGGATTACAGATGGAGTATGGTTCACGTATCATTAAAGAAGTAAACAATATTTGATAAATGTGAAAACAGGAACTGTGCGGTTGCCATGCATTGTCCTCACTATGATAAGGTATGGAATATATGGTATTTTCTTCCTGCTACCATATCATTCTTTTGTGTAATCTTGAATCAGATTCGCATTACATTTCTGGAACTGTCATTTATGTTGGGTCTCAGGCCAGGAATACTCAGAGGAGTCCATCTACTAAAAATCCCAACCTTCAGTCATGTTTCTAAGGCAACCCCACTGAAGCGCCAAAAAAATCCCCCGTTCCTGAAGCCAGGGAGCACCTGTTAATTATTGGTCAAGCAAATGAAACATAAGTAGCCTTTGGGCACTGAGACTTCTTCAGTGTTGTTGCACATCTTCAGAAAGCTGGGAATACTCGGGAATAATCCCTAATATTTAGGGATTTTAATTTGAAATATAAACTGATCAATCCATAATTGGGAATGCTGCTTGAATGTTGGGTTATCTAAGTAATCAGCTATGTCAAGGTTTTCTAAAGGGGGTCCCAGTAACACTTATTACAGCATATCTCAACAGTTCAGCTTCAAGCCATTCTGAAAATACAGTAACATAAATGGTCAGTTTCCAATTTGGAAACATGTAAGTGTTGGTCAGCAAATAATTTAGTCAAAGTGGGTGCTTTTTCAGTGCATAATAGTTCTTCTGTACCAAAGTAGTTAGTGTGTTTGCCTGTGTGTGTGAGTGTATGTGCATGTGTTTGAGAGTTTGAGATGATGGACATCCTGGTGCTTGTCAACTGCTTGGCTCTTTCACAATCCACTGAAGAAGGTCCTCACCTGAGCAGGAAGAGAAATATGTGTTATAGTAATTACAGCAGACATAAAACAAAACAAAACCTTTGTCATAAAATGTGCTGGCGTTTTTAAAGGAAGAATGTCGAAAGGAAGCGTGGTCAAAAATAGAGCCAACAACGCCCTCTTGTGGTGAAAATTGTACTCAAGCGCAAGTGTGCCTTTGTGTGGCTAACCACAACAGGTTAACTAAGTAAGATGGGAAGACTACCTGGGTGATCAGGTTTTCCTGCACCTTCTTGTCTGTTTCAAACTCCACGCTGGCATCTAGAGTCAACACAGGCACCTTCTTGAGATGCTCAAAGTGCAACCTGAGTGATAGAAAATGAGAAATGAGAAAGACCAAAGGATTAGGTCTTAATAGACAGTATTTAATCCCTTGATATCATGAAACATCAATGTTGTTGTGTTAAGTCTTTAGGAAATAGACAAGGGAATCTGAACTGATGATGTGAGGTTCTTTCAAAGAACTAGTTTTAAAATTTTTAAGAATCAGCCAACAGAGCCCAGATCTTAAGTATAAATGATTACATGGAGGCAAGAAATGAAAAAATATAAAAATGTATGTGTATATATCCATCCCCCCTTAGTTTGGTTTATTACAGGTGAATCAGGTGGCAGACCCCTGAGTCTAAATACTTATCTGCACTGAAAGTCAAGTTTAGCACAACTTCAAAACAACATTGACTTGTCTGCAGCTGAACCTAAAAAACAGACTAATACAACAGAGCTTATGCTGTACATCTCACTTAAGAGTGACCAGCACAACAGTTAGTCTTGGTGCTACAAAAAGACACTGACAAACAGACAGGAAAAGTCTCTCACTCTGTGCTCTTGTCGACCAGCCACTTCTCATGTTGAATGTGCAGTTTCTCCAGGTAGTCCAACTCCACCCCACTCTCTTCCTCTCGCCCACGTCGCCCCAGACGCTCCATGCATGTCTGTCTCACACACACACACACACAATACAAAATGTAGAAATCTGTAGGGTGACTTCTGTGCGAGGAAAGGCATGCATGCAGCACAAAAAGTCCCTCATGCAAACAGAACACGAGTGATGACCCTGGTGTGAAGCTAACACCTTTTCACCTCAGCCTCCCTGAATCAGGGGGCATGGGGTGTGATGATTGGTGTTCGGCACAAGATGGCGGTTACCTTTGGAGGGGCCCTGAGGTAGATGATGCCCTCTAGGTGCATGCGGCGGGCAAACTGCTCCACCAGGAAGGAGTGCCAGTCCTGGTAGACAGCCCACTCCGTGGGGCTGATGCAACCAAGCTCGAACATGTTCAGCGCAAAAATATACCTGTGACAACAGTACAAGGATGCATAGAGACAATGCATCACATCTGGGTATTTCAACACCATTGCGTTAAAACAGTGGGTCAAATATGCACCAAATTGAAATCCACATCTGCCATGAACGAAAGACAATAATTATTTCTCCTGTAACACCTGGGCCGGGCTTCTCCAATGAGCTCAACTGTTTGGCCCTTGATCAGATCTCATCAACACAGTCCTCTTGACCTCTTGTGGTCAGGCTGCAAAAACGCAGCCTTGCTAATCGAACAAAAGCCGTACAGATTCACCTGATCCCCCCCCCGCGGGCCCTCACCTGTCACTGTAGACAGAGCGCTCAAACACCTGCACAGGTGTGCCCTCTGCAGCAAGCAGGCGGGCAGGCGGTGGCTGCAGCTGCGTGCGCATGCGGCTCATGCAGGAAAAGGTTTGGAAGGTGTAGGACCAACGCTGTGGATCCTGGTACATCATCTGCAACAGGTTACTACCTGTCTGTTGGGGAAATGCCACTGTCAGGGGCGCAAATGCACAGAGGGAGCAGGGTCTCATCAATGGAAAGACTGAATGGCTGAACACACAGGGTTACTACACCAAGTGAGAAAAAAACTGTGTATTCACAGCCGTTCAGACATTGATCATGAAGGATACAGACACGTTTCAGCTGTGTCCAAAGACAATTGCAATTCCAGTGCAATTTATAAAGGTCTTACCTGTGAAGATGAACCTTCAACATTCTGCCACTTGCTGACAGGCTCTTGTACAACTTCCCAGTCCTGACTTGAAGACTGCAGAAGTCGTGCAAAAGTTGATTTACCAACCGCTGGTTGAGACAAAAACATATGTCCACTTGCATGTCAAGGGTCTTGTGCAATTAAATTTAAGTTATCCTACTTGTTTTTTGTAATGCAGTGTGCGCTTTTTTATTTTTAAATTAAAACTCACGTAAACAGTAGTAAGGTAAGTAAAAACCACAAAGACCACATGAGTGACAGACTGGTGCCTAGCTAGCTATATCAAAGCAATGGAGAATTATGCAATCATAGCCCACTATGTAAGTGAGCAGAGCATTTTTTTCCCATTAGCCGATGAACTGTACTACAAAACAGCTGCAGCGACATGCTGTGTGCAATTTCTAGCAAGATAGCTAGCTAAAGCATAATAGCATAACAGATCACTTCTTGACTACCAGGGAGAGCCATCCGCTTGAGGCACTGTATGGTCACGACTAATATGACAATTCATATAGCCAGTTAGCTATATTTTAAGAAATACTCACCTATATTCCCCTCTATAGAAACTCTCTTGACCCGACTAACCGCGTCCATTTGTTTGGTATCAATGTGCAAATGCGCTGAGGAACAAGGACGGTCAGTCACTTCGCTCGGCATTTCTCTGTTATCCAAGACACCTAACTTGGCATACCAGGTTCTCGAACCAAATCTCCGACCTAATAACCTGGTCACAGAAGTCCTCGAGCAATCAGTACCGAGAAACAGTACAGAGACAATGACTTTGTTTTTACAAACGGACGCCGGATTCAAAAAATTGTATCGAAGAGCAAAAGTTAGTGACAGAGCGCGAGACATGGCCTTTTGGGACTGCGTTATACGAACAATTTCCTAGTGACAACTATACGACTGTATGGCGTCTCATCACGTGTAGGATTCTTGCATTGGTTCATCCCAATTGAAAATTCGGTCCATGTGCCCTTTCCACCACCGGATGTTTTCATCTAATGTCCCAGCGACAAAATTCACTTCCGGGTCAACTCGCTCACGGAGTTTACGTAACAATTTTGTTTTTCCACGAAGTTTTTTTCTCTCGTTTTTCCACGGCGTACGTTGACTACATGTTGTTTTTAGTGTTTCTTCGAAATTCTTAAGCCTTTTCCTTAATTCGTTGGTTGTCAGTTTAGTTTCCTATTTCTAATCAGCGTTTTAATAACCAGTGCTAGGACTGACTTCCATAGTTTATTAAGATTAAAAAATCTGCCCAGAGCCTGCAACTACACTGTTTTTTGTGAATTGAAGATTTTAAGTCTTGTCACTGCTGTGCATAAAAACCGATTCAAGCTTTTTACGAACAAGATATCAGACTAATTCCTTTAATTTTCGAACTATCTGTCATTTCGACTAAGTGATAACTATTGGCATTTTCAGATAGGGACAACATAATCAACTCAATACCTAAGCTTTAGAGAAAATAACGTCAAACGAAAGTAGTCATAGAGATGATACGAAACGTATAACGTGGTAATATTTGTTCATGCTGTAAAATAAAATACACCTTATTAAGACAGTAATATGTTCAAACCAAAAGGCGTGTCCTGTTTGTTGTTCTACATGAAAATGCAACATACTGCATTTTCAGGTACACTATATGGACAAAAGTATTTGGCCACACTTGTTTTTCAGGGTTTGGGCAAGGCCCCTTATCTCCAGTGAAGGGCAATCTTAATGCTTCAGCATACCAAGACATTTTGGACAATGCTATGCTTCCAACTTTGTGGCAAGTTTGGGGAAGGCCCTTTTCTATTCCAACATGACTGTGCCCCATTGCACAAAGCAAGGACTATAAAGACATGGTTTGATGAGTTCGGCGTGGAAGAACTTGACTGGCCCGCACAGAGCCCTGACCTCAACCCCATCAAGCACCTTTGGGACGGAGACTGCGAGCCAGGCCTTCTCGTTCAACATCAGTGCCTGACCTCATAAATGCTGTACAGGATGAATGGCCACAAATTCCCACAGAAACACTCCAAACACTTCATCTTGTGGAAAGCCTTCCAAGAAGAGTGGAAGCTGTTATAGCTGCAAAAGGGGGATCAACTCCATATTAAAGTATATATATTTGAATACAATGTCATTACAATGTAATGGTCAGGCGTCCGAATACTTCTGTCCATATAGTGTATCTAACGCGTGACTCTCTTGTACAGTAATGCTTTGGCTGCCACAGCATGTGAAGCACGCAAACAAAGATGAAGTGAGTGCCACACGAGACTGCACCACAAATGTGCATTTCTATAAATGTTCAAGAAAGAGACACAAATGCATATGTAAGTGAAGAAAAACAATCTCTGCATATTTTCTCTTTATTTAACAGCAAGCGATTGTGAAGAACACAAACTATACAGACAGTATTTTACTAAGGCACAGTTTTGTTCCAATGGTGCACTAAAAAACCACTTCATTAAACAATAAAATTTAAAGGAATGGCAGGAGTGCATCTATAGCCATTCTGTGTATTCTAGAAAATGGACCAAAGTAAAAGATGCTAAAACATAAAATATACAAAGCCCTCACATTTAAAAATAATCTAATCTAGTTTCTGCCACATGTAGGCTATAAAATTAGGCAAAATTACAAATCTCTGACATTGAGAAAGAAATTACTAATGGTTTTGCATGAAAAGTAAGTCAAATGACTACACTACAGATTATATTTCAACAGTAAAATGTAAATAAGCACACAAGCCGACAAAAAAATTGACGGTGGCTTTTTTTTTTTTTGAAAGCAGAAGGTCCTATTATATTAATTACAGACCATCTTACAGTATGGATAGACCTTCCTCATCAAAGTCAAAACCTGAAGCAAATAGAGGTTTCCTTTTTCTTTGTTATTCATTCCAGTATTTCCCAACCTGTTCCACACATGTACACACCATGTATCCAGGTTTTTGTTACAACTGTGTTTAATTTGATTAGGTATGATTGAGACGTTCAATTAATTATATTATACAGACAATGCAAGTTAGGGACTTTATTCCAAAATGTTAATATCTTCCACTTTAACATATTTGGAGAAGCCACTGCAATTAAGTTTCATTAGTTAACTGCTAGTTAATTCTAGTCAATTGTTCTGTTTAGTCCTGTTACTTTTTCTATTGCAGGCTAAGAGTTAACACACCCAATTAAGCATATTTAATCAAGCAGAACACTGACTCATAGTTTAAGGGGCAGAAATGAACAGAAATAAGTTTGAGCTATAGCGCTGCTTTTATTTTAGACCTTACTTCCTTCTGACAAGAAACTTATTTCACAAGACTTAACAGCAGATGTCCAACCCTAATCAATATCCAATTGAGAGCTTAATCAAAGAAAAACAAGCATACACAGTGTATCCTAGGACCAGGTTTGAAAAAACACTGATCAAAGGCACTCTCTCAAACCAACGGAATGAGCAAGTAGGCATGATTTGGTCTAGAAAGTTGAGGACATCAGTTCAACCCTGGTCAACAGGAAAGTAAACTGTTCATCTTCAATATTCACTAGCTGCAAGTGTCAGAAAACCAACAGTTACAACATGGAGTAAAAAGATACAGTAATAAAATCCATTTCTAACACTTGTATATGCTATTCAGTCATTATCTGCATCCCAGAACACCCTGTCATCCCCAGCAGTGACACAGAAAGATCAATGTGTCCTAGAGTCAGACCCTTCAACTGTTTCACTTATTAACAAGCTGTAAAATATAAGCATCTTGGAGTATGAATTGTTTAAGGGACTTCCTCCCTCTGTGGAGTGGATATTTCATAAAAATCTTGATAAAAGAAAGAACAATAAAATCTATTTGAATATACATGATACGCTGCATTACCACATGATGACAGATCACTTATGCATAAAAAGAGTGGAAGGGAGCACAATTAAGGTTAAGACTAGTAATGATTCTGGCAATCACAGTATTGAAATACTGTTGATGGCAACTTCCTTGAGAATGTTTATATAAAATGCTTAATTTCCCTACAAAACACACTAGTCAACAAGGCACAATTTATGTTCTGACCTTTAACTGACACCTTCTATGTATAAATGATACTTATTTGACTCTGAACTGCTCCTTCCTTGAGTTGCCTACCACAGAAGAAATAATTAGCGCTGCAAATATAGACGACTATTTATACAATAACTACAGTTCAACTACAGTTCAAACTGGTCACTTCAGAGAAGATGGACTTTAAATTGCTTTACTCTGCAGGAATACCAAAGTCAAACAAACTACCCTGCTTTGTAAACCATTTTAGACATACATAACAGAAAACCCATGCAAAGTTTTGAAAGTATTTTCAAGTAAGTCATGATTTAAAGGCCCTGTCCAATAATGTTCTCTATTGCTAATATATGCTGAAGTTTCACATACATGAATTATAAAAGTACAAATATCTTGTGTAAAACTGTTGATTGGATACTGATGTTTATATGAAATATCAAGGAGTAGAACACTGACATTCAAATTGAATTCAATGCAAAAACCTAAATCTTCATATGCATGTATGTGCTCCACATGTGATTAAAACGAAAGATCTTTAACTCTCTTAAAATTCACAATACACTATATTTTCTCATATTTCACCATGTCAGATACTTCATTTTGTTTAATTTAAATAAGCTAAAGTTTCTTCTCTTTTATTTTAAATAGATCTTATCTCTGCACAGCATGAAAACATTTTTACTGAAATTAGTGACAACATATGGAAAACAACCATATGGCAGATTAGCACATTAAAAAAAATAGATCTCATACTATTGTTGCTAATATTCTCAATTTCTCTTTTTCTAACTGTCCACAACTTCCTTAAACTTTTTAAAAAACAACAGTGGCAGTGGCTATGCAACTTGAAACATAAAATTTGCACACATTGACTGCTTTATAGCCACTGCAATCACATTCATCATTAATGTAGAGTGAACATAAAAAAGAAAAAAATGATTACCCTATAAAAATCACTTGTATTCTATCAGATTTAAGGCAGCAATCTTGTCAAAAAGATGCTGGTTTGAGCCTTTATTCCTTAAACTATATTGGTCCACAATGAGCAAGTAATTTAATGAGTGATTATTTAATTTATGGCGCTTGCAATGATGATCAATTTGCCTTTTAACACATAGCACACAGTCAGGCATTGTATGTTCTAAAACCTCATCATGAGAGACTAAACAAGCTAACCCATTCACTTTCTATAAATTGTCCACAATGGGGGCAACAGAGACACAGGAGAGATGGAAGTGGTTCTCAAGAAGGTAAAATACTAAAAGGTGATGCATTTTCCAGCAGGAAGAAGAACAAGAATGGGAAGAGACACAAATGTGACCCTTCAGGTGAGGGTGGGACACACCCAACTAAAGGCCTCTGTGGATGAGGTGGGGGGTGGGGGATTGGGGATGGGGGATGGGGGATTGGGGAGGGCGGGGGGGTGCGGGACTCCTCTGCACCACTAAGAATACTTCTAACAGTGACAAAGAGGCACTGATTGAGACAGAAAGAAACAGAGGAAGTGACTGTCACAGAGAGTGAGGAAGAAGAAAGTGTAAGAGAGGAAGTGAATGAGACAGAGCAAGATTCCCTCTATCGATCCTTGGAGCCAAGCTTCTCGATCAGATCCTGCAGGGGAGCCAGCTCCCGCCGGTCGATCAGGTTGAACTCCTGCAGTGACACACAAACATCCTCATCAGAACACTGCTGGCAGCCGTGTACTCATCCCAGCTACTACACAGCTAGGAGGTGAAAAAGAAAGTAGCTCATCCTAGACTCATGTTTACCGTGTTGTCCTGTCCTCTGCATTCAACGAGTACAACATGGGATGATCTTTTACAAAGGAAAAATGCCAGTTTGCATACTGCAGCAGGCTTTGCAGAAACCTGCTCATATGCTGCTCATACCTGCTCACTGTATGGGGGAGGCAATGATTTAATGGTGATTTTATGATTAAATGCTAATTTTAACATCTGCTGGCATTTTTATGCAACCCATCTTACCTGCATCTGCACCAATCCTACCTATTGGAAGATGTGGAAGTGGTCGAGGTAGGTTTGCGTATATGCGTGTGTGGTCATGTGTGCGTGTGTGCACGTGCTTGCAAGTGTGTTTTTCTGTCGATCCATCCCACCTGCACAAAGAAGATGAAATGCTTGAAGGAAGTATTGAGGTGGGCCTCTTCCTGGAGCTGCATGACAGAGTCAAAGTGCTGGTGGTAGATGTGGGCATACACCCGGAACAGACGCTTCAAGATTGTCTTCGCCACAGACATGAAGTTCTTAGGGAAGGGCACTCCTGGAGAGGGAGAGAGGGCACATGTCACACTTTCTGATCTTGTGGGGTGTGTGTGTATGTACGTGCGTATGTGTGTATAGACTCTGGGCATGAGCTGAGAGAGACATTCCCTAAAAAACCCTCTGACATACTATCAAAAGACCCCTGAATCAAGCAGGGGGTGGAAAGAATATGTAGCAGTAAAATGCATATACGAGAAATGGAAAGGGACTGTCACACACTGACCGATCTTTGAGGGGAACAGCGTTTCATCATCCAGCTGGTCCTGTACCCAGGTCATCAAGTAGTCAATGTACTTGGGAGCAGAGCACTTGATGGGCTTCTTAATGTTTGTGCCATCTGCCCAGTGGTACTCATACCTAAGGCAGGGAGAGAGGGAGAAAGAGAGAAAATGTGGGAACAGTGAGATAACAGTCAAAGTTTAATGTTTTGTTGTACCTTGGAATGAGTACAGCAAAAGCTTTCAGAGTTCAATATCAACAGTTGCCCACCTGCCTGGGGCAAGTAAAAACATGTTTTGGGCAAGTAAAACCTGCCAGTGACTTGCCCAACTGCACAGGTGACAATTCAGAACAAACTTAGCATTTCAGTCTGCAAAATCCACAGTTTCTCTGTGCCCGCTGTCTGGTAAGGACATCAGCAGTTGTGTGTTTTTGTGTGAAAAATGAACAAAGTGGGTAAAGTTTGGTCCTGTGACTAACCATACCTTGACCAAAAACTAGCTACCTGTGACAGTGGAAGATAACTAAATTGACCACATACTGTAAGAGTTGTATAAAAAACTCTTTTTTTCTGCCCTGCATGACTTTCAGAGCTTGCGTCTAAGGCAGAAAATTCTCCAATGTTTCTCACCCACTGGGCCATGACCCAAAATGGACTGTGGCAGTTTTTGCACCGGGTTGCAAGAGAAACTCCTTCTGTAAATGGTTGCGGAGTAGCACTGAGTGAAAGTTTTTATCAAGCAACCAAACAGTAGTGACCTGCACAACAGGACTCTTTTGTAACAATGAGGTCTACTGATGTACAGAATGCTACCGGTGTAACGAACTGCCTAGTTAGTTTTACAGCTATCTCATTATTATAACTTCGTTAACTCAACTTGTTAATATTGCTAGCCAGCAAGTTACTGTCTACAACAGAAAGGTTTAACCAACTTGGATTCACATACAGCTCAAGTCTAGGCTTGCAAACATTGTGCAATAGGTGCCTATTTCAGTTTCCAATTATGTACAATGGTGAAGTTGGATTTTCCACACAAAAAATACAGAAAAAACAAGACAGAGTTACTGCCTGATCCAACTCCATTTATTCACCTGACCTGCTTGCATAGCAGTGCTGTTAATTAATGCTGTATGTCAGCTTCAACTCTGAGAGCAAATTGTAAAGCAAACACACAGGTGATCAAAATTACGACAAGTCATTTTTTACACAGTTTATGTTATAGTCAAACTATGCCATGTCCCTGCCAATAGAAATTTTGTTCAGGCTAGCAGATATCTGACCAACTTGCCCAACCTGGGAAGTGAGAAAAACCTTAATGTTGAACCCTGATTTGGTGCTTTGCTTCCCCCTCCACTTTCTATGTAAATTAAGTTAAATGTAAGTAAGTTAAAAGACTGTAATCAAATATGCAGAGTTAATTTATCTCCTAACATATTCATTATCTGAAAACATCTGCTTTGGACCAGACACAGTGTTATTGCTAGTCAACAACAATGTACATGTCAACTTTGTAAACTATGTAAATCAGAGGGGCAAGAGACAGAGGCAGGAGACAGAGAGTGTGAGAGGCAGTCAGATAAAGACAATGACCTTTATTAGTGCTATGCACATGTTCCTACCGACAGGAAGTGGACCAAGGCCTCTTCCTACTGATTAGAGGCCACGAATGGCCAATGGAGAAGTGGATTGTAGAGGGAGGAAGTGTCAGAGTGCATCTAAACTGTGCTGTTTGTGCACAGCACACACAAGTACAGAAAGGAACAGCACACATTTGCATTAGCTTCCATTCCTTTTCAGTGACAATGCAATATGTCTAGTGATGGGGCAGCAACTAAGGAACCCTTCTAAGATTTCCTGAGACTTCAATGACAGTCAGGTGCGCCAATGTGCATCTCTCACCTTGGCCCGGCAGACATCACTGCACAGCTGGTCTCAGTGCAGAACTCAGTGATGGTGCCATACAGCATGTTAATCTGGTTGAAGAAGTCCACAGCTGAAATGAGAAGTGTATGCATCCCACATTACCCCAGATAATATGCAAAGGAAAATGAGCAGAGGCCTGTTGCCTCTATTGTGCATGAGTTATGGTGAAGCTGCAGGCATCCTTTTTTTTTTAGCTTCCCCCCTTTATCACCCCAATGCTGGAATATGCAACTGCACATTAAGATAATCTCCCCACTAGCACTAGCACATGAGGCTAAGGCATGATGAAGGCAATGCTTCAATACAGCTGTACACCAAACCACGACACCATGCACCGTGGAGAAGTGCTCCTCCCTAGCATCATCTGAGCAACTCTTAGGCACCAATGAGTCACATGGTGTCAGAATGACAGAACCCTGGCTGAAGTGACCAACAAAACTAAACCAAATGTGCTGCTGTGGACTCATGGTCACTGTTGGTGAATGGCACAGCTGACACTAAAACTCAGGGCTCTACCTGCACTTGGTAGAAAATACTCAACCAAATGTGCCACTCAGTAGAACTAGCTCTGGTACTAACTCTACAGAATACATGAGCTCCATGTGGCTGAGGAAATGGGGACAGAACTTTCAAACTGACGTTGGGAGTTTTTTCCAGCCAGGACTGAACACGCGCATGAGGTCATATGGGTGATTTCCCATATGGCAAACTGGGGTGCAACCCTAAATGAAAAACCTTTCCTGCAAACCAAAAGATCCACCCCGCTGTAGCTTGTGGATCTAGTCCCTTATCTTTCACCTGGTCTCTCCCCCACATTCTCCCCATTTCCCCTAGCCCTGATTCACATTCCTCTAATCCAGACCCCAATCTCCATGTTCCCCACCCCTACTCCGCTCCCTCTGACACCCAGCCCCGCACGCACTGTTGACTGCGATCCATTCGTTGAGGTCCTCTCCCTCTGGCAGCATGACAGCCTGCCGCAGGTTGCCGCTGCCCAGTGTGGCCTCCGCATGCTTCAGCAGCTCATACTGGTGCGAACCCTCCGGGATGTTCTTCTTTGGTTTGAAGGTCTTTGACGAGCGGCTGCCACTGAGGGAGATATGCCAGGACACGTGAGCTGTAGTGTGCGTGTGGGTTATGGCCACCGCCAGACAGCAAGACAGAGGGAGCAGGAGTTTTAAGACGTGGCTGGATCACTCCATTTGAAACATGTACAGCTTTTGAAATGACCCACTCAAAATGGCCTATCCCATTTCCCTTGTTGCAGGAAAAGCTCAGTACATAGGTCATACTTGTTTCTTAAAATAATTTAGGATATTGTTAACCGGTTATCAAGCTGGCTGGAAATTTCCATTAAGGCAAAATCAGATGGATCAGCGTTTCATTTAAATGCTGTGAGCAAAAGACTAAAAATGTGAGGCCGCTCATAAACCAAACCATGTTAAGGTATACTTAAGGTATATAATATCAAAGGTGGCATAACGTGGACGGAGGTAAATCTGAATTAGACTACGGCACACATCACAGCGAGTTAAGAGCTGCGAAAGAAAAACACAAAATATCGATTTATACATCAATATTAATTAAACCCATATTTCACTGCAACAGCAGCGTGTGAACTGCGCACTACAAACGACAATTTAAGAATGTGCAAACACATATGCCTCTGTAAGAGCAAAGTGTGAATTGTGCATTGGTTATACACGTGTGAAGCCTGAACGATACTATTAGTTAAACAACGCAAACTGAGTGTAGTGTCAGTGAGTCCCAGGATCTGCGCAAATGGGAACACAAAACAGATCCTGATACATATTGCAGGCTCCGTAGCCTTATCTGTAACTACCATAATGACAAAAGAAATTAAGTTACCTAACTAGCTGTTCTTTCAGAAATCATGTCTGTCTACAATAGCTTCTCTGTCGACTTCTTTCCCAAAAGTGCCATTTTAAATAACAAACCAAGCAAATATTCTGATTTCAAGCACATGATAATGTAAATATGAAATCCGACGTGCAGTCTGATACAGAACGTCTTAAAATCAAACAGGAAACACCGCAACTATGACTAACTAGGGCCTTGCTGAGAAAAAAAGATGGTTTTGGCTTCGGCTGACTGTCGCTTGTTAGCTGAAGATGTTGGCAGCTAGCTAGTTAGCTGCACAAAATGTTGGCTAACTTGAAGGCTTTTGGAAACCAACAACCTAGTTAGTTGGCTCGTATGCACAAGAGAAGAGCCCATTTTGAATTCAGACGCAGTCAGCCAGTCACAGGAAAACAGCTTAACTTATAGAAAGAAGACGCTGAAATGCTACTGAGTAGTTAGCTACCCTTACACATAACAGGAAGAGACGGCTAGCGTTCGTCGTTTTCGTTTCAATACTTACAAGAGGAAGCTCATTGTAGCTAACGTTAGCTAGCTAACTTTTGTTTCGCCCCAAAAAACGAAGAAAAAGATACACCTGCAGCAGTGCCAATGCCAATTTATGTTGTGCTGGCTATGCGACAGGTGATTCCGTTGGTGTGCTAGCTGAAATACAACCTTTCTTCAACTTTCTCGCTACCTGGATGGATTTTTACTACAAAGTTTCGGGTCCTCTGACTAGACACCGTGATGCGTTTAACAAGACTTATCGCGAGACTTTTCTGAGAATTGAGAGGAGCCAGAGTAGTTAAGTTAGGCGGGACTGCACGTCCTCGCATCGTTTTTTCCTCCCGAATAACAAGGTACGAATTCTTGATGTCACGAATTTCAATGACTAGAATTGCATTCTTGATATCGAAATAAGATTTGTTCATGTTAAAATGGAATCGATTATGACTCAGAATGAATTTACTGTGGGCTATGCAAAATCTGTTGTCATTGCAACATCTCCTCTCAAGACGCTCTCAACTGAAGACGCAATGCTATAAAGCTAGCACACGAATGCATTTACTAGAGTAAATTGTTAATTGTAAATAAATACGAATCGTAATTATGATTAGGCCAGGCTACGAAGAACAAAATTGTTGATATCAAAAATTACATTTATGATTAGTAAGATTTACTTACTGATATCTTCGATGTAAGTATAGTATTTTAACTCAGTCGCAACGCACAACAATTCAACGCACAAGTGTAGCATATTAAAACAGAAAATATATGAATTGCCAATCGAACTGGTGAAAATGGCATTTTAGGTGTCAGAAAGCTCGCACTCTATAACTGAATCTCAACTAGCTATTCAGTACGAATATACAGTTAGAACGGTCTGCAAATGGTGTGAGCAACACAGCGTTCATGTACATCAAAGCCGTTTTTAAATATGAGGGGAAAATCTCATTCGAATATTCGAGGCCAAATGATCTTGCAACTGTAAAGGAGTTATTAACCGGCAATTGAAAATGAGTTGCTTGACTATTTCTTTTCGTTTGTCCATTCTGTTAATCTAATCCCAAAAAGCATCTGTGCTCTCTTAATGAGGAATGACAGCTCTACAAAGGGGGGCGGGTCCCCTTCCAGTATTGGAGGACTTTGATAATAATTACAATGTTTATGTTCCTTTTGTGAGCTAACATATTAACTAGATTTTAAACCACCTTGTACTGTAAATTCTGCTACTGTAATGTAATGTAACCAGATGGCTATGGTAAGAAAGTAACATTCACAACCATACCTATTACACCGACTTGTCCGTTTCAGAGTGCAGTGTCTTTTCACTTTTTCATTGAGGTGCTGCCTAAAAATCATTATGCACTTATTATTAGGGTGGCTTTGCAAAACATGGGTTATAAAACTGGGATTGTGTGAAGAAAACTTTAAAATTAAATACCTGGTGGGTTACTGCTGCACCCATGCACTAGTAACTGCTCTCACTGTAAAATGTATCAATGTATAAAACCTATAATGTATAAATCTTACTTGACCTGGATAGGGGGTGTCTGCAAAGTGGATACACATTTAGATATGTTTTAGCTTTACCATATATGTCTTATTTAATGAAATTCAACCTAATCAGGTCTTGATATATTTATTACATGTACTGTAAGCCTGCACACAAGTTAAGATCTCTCATGTAATGTGCAACCATTGCTATGATGCTAATGTTTGGGCCTCCACTCAATTAATTGAACAACTAATGCATTGTGCTGAAAATGTAATTAGCATTACAAATGAACAAAAAGTGCAAAAAGACTTCTTGAAGAAGGTCATTTCCATTCGTATCAGTGTTCGATTAGCGGCTCAGCAAAATCTGATGTCTGAACTCAGTTGAAAGCCTACAGTACATGCACACGACATGGTTACTCCAGTTCAAAGATGGGGAAAGAGAGCAGTAAAGGATGAGGGATTAGAGAAATGAGTGGCATCCAGTGTAAAAATCACAGTAAAGCTTTTAAGCATGTTTTACTATCCTTGTTTCAGGAGTTTCAAGTGTGGGGAGTCCCCAGCATAAAACTGACCAAAACCAAGTTATCCTTCAGCCCAGCCAACACAGTCACGTTTCCCTTACGTTGCCGCAACGTAATTTAATGACCAAACATACGTTGCTACAACGTTAAGTCCGACGTCGCGGCAACGTGGAAAGTGAAAGGTGCCATTTCATAACGGCAACGTAATTTTGTGACGTTGTCTGTCCGTAACCGCGACGTTCTGGAGACCATATTTCATTTTTGCGACGTCCTGACGCTTAAAAATTCAAGTAAAACTTAAGTAATGCAACTGAGATATGAGATATCTGAATATGAGACGCAAGCATTTTCGGTGGCTTCGTTTACCTCAGAGGTACAACAGTCAACTTTAGAATCGTGGAAAAACAGTGCAATGGAAACATGTAGGCTTTAATTAACACCGTGTCAACAATATCAAGTGTCTACTTCCTGATAGGAGGCAGCGTTGACGTATTAAATGTATTTGCCTGCCACAGTGCCATTGCCGTGGGGAAAAACGCAAATTTGTGATTGTGTTGGTACAGAATGGAGTTGGCCGAACTTCAGCGCAGAAACTTGAATGTCGTTAGTCATGAAATTCTTCGTTGTCCCAGGTAAAGTGTTCGATCGTGAGCCAATCATTCAAATGGAAGTTAATGTGTCATATAGACCAGCGTGTTTACGACATGGTATTATCGCAAAGCGCAGGAAAACCATATTTCGCATCTGAAAATAGATCCCAGGAGCAGTGTGAAACCAGACCTGGTCTAAACTGCTTACAGAAGCACACCCCTCATGAATATTTAATACATTTAAAAACCGAATATACATTCTGTCGGTTGCACCCACATGGGCTTGTAACTGACAAGGACACAGAGTCCTATCTTGAAAAGATGGTCACAGTATTTACATCACTGAAACCAGACAGGATAGTGCGGTTGATGAATGGCACTTTGCGTATGAACAATAAAATCCAAAACACCTTAAAGCGTGCTCATCACACGCCGTACTTCAAAAAAGTTAAAATGTGATCGCACATGCTAGTAAGGGGTGTGGGCGCGGTTTGTAATGTAATCGGAGATGTGGTTTCTGACGTAAAGGTTACGCGAATACAGGGAGCGGCAAAGATCTACCCTTCCTCCTTCCTTACCGACTGAGCTTTCTGCCGGTCCGGACGGAGTCTTCCGCTGTCCGCCTTTCCCTTGTCCTTTCGGCTAATTCGGTTCAGTTTTTCTAAAATCAAGCAAAAAAAGCGATGGCCACGTTAAGAGCACTGAAGAAATTCTGCCAAAATTCCCAACAAGTGTGTAGACTTCATTTGTCAGCGTCAAGGTAAGGGATTGAAGATATTTTTCATTATTACAGTGGTATCAGACCAGCTTGTTTTACTATATTATTTGTGTCTTCACAAAACTATTTTTCCTCAAAGTGTTGACTAACTAGGTCTACCTAAAGTCACGTTAACTGTCCATACAGTTAGCTAGCCTAGCTAGCGTTCGCCAAATACTCTATGTATCCACTGTGGTATCCGGTAGCGACTAGGCACCATTGTAACCTAACTTCATTCTAAGATTCAGAGCGTTTGTTTGAATGACAGACACCCGTGTTTTATCGTTTGTTGCCCCTGTTATATAACGGTAATTTCAGAACGTGCGAAGCGGTGGAATTCATGAGCAGAAGGCAGCGCCACTCGAGGAGATTCCGGGGTAATTACAACACGGCTGATGAAATCGCACAGACTGCTTGCGTAGCCGTGTCTGCCACATGGCGTTTGATTGATAACAAAGCAGGCGGTTCAGATGCAGCGTTGTCTAATACGAATGCTCCAGTATCGCATTGAAGTGTATTTTCTCTGACGGGCCCTTTATGTACTTAGCTGTTATGTTTTTTTTCTGCTGAGGTAATTCATCTGTTTAACTAGCCAGCTAGTACAGCTACCTTTGACTACAAATTTGAGCACTGTCACCAGATTTGAGCGGAAGCATAGTAGCTACGCTACCACGCGTTCTCTGTAACCAGGACACGCAAAAAGGTTTTGAAAAGAAACGTAAACCATGTGACATGCCCAACCTTAAGTAAGAAATGGATGGATGATATTAAAGTATAAATGATTTTTGTTCGAATTTTTTCGTAGTTGACCAGCTATTGACGCGTTTTGGGCAGCTAACCAATTCACTCATTACCGTCATCTTTATACTTCGTTGCAAACGTGAAGTACTATAAAGTCGTCCAACCAGAATTCGTAATGGCGTTTGTAGTTAAGGGAACCTAATTCCACTTAGCTGCTAAAGAATAAAATGCATTATACTTGTACCTTTGTAGACATTTATATTTAATATGAATTATTTTACTGAAGCCATGTAACTGGCATGCTACCGAAAACTCCTTTAACTTCTTTAACCTCTTTAAGGAGCCTAGATTAAAAAAAAACCTGAGATAGAGAGGAGAGGGCGTGTAAACATCCTGAATGATATCAGGTGTTGCTGCCTCCAAGATAAAATGTTAAGTGGTTTATAGAAATTGAATGTTTAGTTTATGATGCCACCTGATGCTGCCTTTCACCAAAACCTGAATATTTGTTAACAGTTGACCGCAACTCTTCGATGATATTTTTTAATTGTATCCAAAGTCTTAATTTCTATCAGAATGCAATCACAGCTGTCTTCTATAGCCTTCACAGTGAGATCCATCATCAGTGTGATGTTTCAGTATAACTGAAGTGTGAAAAAGTAGGAGAGGTAGAGACTGTTGCCCCTGTGTTCTAGATCTGAGTTTACATTAAACACCTGAGGTCTTTAAATCTTTCCGGGGTCCAAGAAGGACCTTTCTGAGGAATGCACAAGGTGGACAAGGTGCTGTAATGGGGCAGATTCCAAATGCCATGGCTCTGCATCTGTAGGGGTCCACTGTAACCAAACACTCTGCAGACTAGGGGATAACCATTTTGACATTTGACATTAGTTTTCACTCAAGTAAAATGGGTCACTTCACTGAGAGAGCTTCATTATCTTTCTGTGGTCCCCATTACACAAATAGCTCATTTCTGCATGCCGAAATATGAAAATGTTTTATGACCACAGAGCATGCAGCTTAGAGTTAAGCAGTTCTCCAGTTTCATCTTTATAGTCTCTCTCTGAACCCTGTCGAGGCCAGTGATTTACGTGGAGGGTGTCTCAAAGATGTTATTTTTAAATAACCCAGGGCATGCTATAACTATTTTTGGCAGTGCTCTTCCTCATGTCCCCTGGTAGCTGCAGACTGTGTTCTACTGTACGTGGTCTGTATGCCACAGCCATTGGCTGAATTCTTGCCTCTATTTTCCTGTTTTTATGGATCCCTTATACCTTGACTCCACTGACTTTTACTGCTATGTAAGGGGATCTATGCAAATTTGTAAAAATGTAGTGACATCTAACTGTTGAAAGCTTGTTTTATTACAATTCACATTGCAGATTATGCCGATCAGTAAATGTTGTACAGTAATGGACAGGTGGAGTCGAGTAGAGTCGGTACAGTGAGAGTGGGTGCATATTTGTGGTGTTGATGTTGGTCGTACCATTGTGACGTAATATGAACGGGGACCTGTCAAGAGCCATGTTACTTTGTTTGAGTAATCCAGATTCAGTGACATGTTCCGTGTAGCAAGAAGGCTGTAAACCCAGAGCTCTCTGGTCTGACCACTTCTCAAACCACTTCTGCACACTGACACTGTTCTCTGTTTGGTTATGAGGTGTGCTTGTGCAGATATAACTTATATCTCTTGTTATGAAATACAGCTATAGGTGTGAGACCAGTATGCTCAAATGGCCTGCATTGGAATTCCAAAAGCTACACTGCCTTCCCGTACTGTTGCCTCATATCTTTCCTCCCTCTCAAATCCGCTCTGCTTCAAGTGTCCTTACCGATTTTCTTCCTGGCCCCACAGACAGGAAGCGGTGGTGATCTCCGGCAGGAAGTTGGCGCGTCAGATCCGTGAGGAGGCACGGGTGGATGTGGAGCAGTGGGTCACAGCGGGAAACCGACGCCCCCACCTGAGTGTGGTCCTCGTGGGAGAGAACCCGGCCAGTCACTCTTACGTCCTCAACAAGACCCGCGCCGCTGCCGACGTCGGTATGATTCCCCGTGTTGCATAGTCGCTGTGTTCCAGTGCAGCTGTACATGGCACATGAACACTTGAGTATCTGTTCCCGAGTGGCTGATGACTAGAGCTCTAAACTGGCTATGTCATTTGCTGGCATGGACTAGGTGCCACAATGGTGCAACGCATTCGCTTTGTTCAACCATGGACAGGTTTGACAAAGACAGCTCATCACACTGCTGCCACCTCACAACACACTCCACACCTGTGAAATGCTCCCTTTGGTGTTCACCTCCTGGTGCGCAAAAAGCAGTCGGATTGACTTGTGTGTTTGTGTTTGAGGGCGGCATGTGCCTTTTCCTGCGTGCCCGCTGAGGTGCAGGGGTGCTTGATGTTCAAGTGCTGCTCAAGAGTAATTGGGCAAAACAAAACAAATACTCATGTGTGGAAACAAGTCTGGAATTCTGTACTCCTGGAATTCTGCTGCTTGTCTAATTTATTTATGCAAATATAAAAGTGGCAGCGATACAGGACATGCTCAGTCATGTAACATGCAAACATAATTGAATGGCTCTCTTCTTGTGCATGCCTGAGGCCTGGGGTGCAGTGGGGGTAGTGAAGTTGGGAGACTTCCAACGCACTCACCGACTCCACGGGATAATGTTGCAGCCACATGACCTTCATAGTCTGTAATAGCCTGTGAAGCATTTACGTGAGATGCATGTGTTGGCAGAGACTCTCAGGCTCCCTTGTGATTAGAGGGTTGTATTGTGCACTGGCTGTCTGTGATAAGGGGAAAGCTCTCTTCTTCCCTCTTCATTTTGCCTAGGCTGTTGCCTCCCACTCCATGTTCCCTTTCCCTGCCCCACCACGCGTTCTCCCCTCACTCTTTGCTCCTTTGCTCTCTCTCCATGGGGCAGAACAGTGTTGTCTGTGCCTTCTACTGTGTTACAATTACGCAGATGAGAGACAGTGATTAACACAGCTGCAAGAATCTGAACTGTCTTCATGGTACAGACCACTTAGCAAGGTGTGACCAGCCCTGCAAAATACTTCACTGGCCTTTACTTAGAGCAGCTCACCAACATACTTGCACAGGGGCTTTGCTATTTGGAGTTGCTTGAATTGCTATTTTGAGCATTCTGACACCGTTCTCGTCTCATGACTGACTTCCTCCTATCCATTTCAACCCCATGCACAGGAATCAGCAGTGAGACCATCCTAAAGCCCTCCAGTATCTCTGAGGATGAGCTGATGGAGTTGATCCAAAAACTGAACACTGACCACAGAGTGGACGGCCTGCTAGTCCAGTTGCCTCTGCCAGGTGAGGGGAGTTCAAGGCCTTTTAACAGACCTGTCCAGGAGCAAGAAGGATGTCTTTTCTGTAGACCTTTGTCTGACTCGGATCTGCCAACATCTGAGTGTGAATACACACAAGCCTGTGTGCATGTATGTCTGCACACGTGTATATGAGTATATGTGTGTGAGAAAAGACAGCTGTGCATTGCATCCCACCCCTATCTGTGAGCTTATTGCATTTTCTCCAGCACACTCACCTGGTCTTACCTCTCCCTCCACCACCCTTTTGCCTCTCCCCAAGAACACATTGATGAGCGGCGCGTGTGCAATGCTGTGGCCCCCAAGAAGGATGTGGATGGTTTCCACGTGGTCAACGTGGGCCGCATGTGCCTGGACCAGTCCACCATGCTGCCTGCCACGCCGTGGGGAGTCTGGGAAATCATCAAGCGAACAGGTGAGGCACAGGAACCTCCCCTCTAACAGCAGGAAGTATTGGCTCATTTGTTGCCCTTAGGTCTGATGGCATCTTTGTCTGTTGGTGGCTTCTCCCTAGGTATCCCCACCCTTGGGAAGAATGTGGTGGTGGCTGGGCGCTCAAAGAATGTGGGAATGCCCATTGCCATGTTATTGCACACAGATGGGCGGCACGAGAGACCTGGAGGTAAGCACAGGAGAGGGAAGAGCCATACAGAGTGGGGCACAGTGGCATGATACAGTGCGGGTAAAATGACAGGGACTGGGTGAAAAATAAGGGCATGGTAAAGACTCAAGGATAATGCAAAGGGTGAGAGTGGACAGGGGAGGACAGGCTGGGCGGTGTTTATACAGGGTGAAAATAGGACAGGATGGATGAGTTCTTCTCCAAATTCTTCACCCATTTGCCTCTGAGCTGGTGATCCACCACAATGGGCAAAATGCAATGTGATATGAGCTGGGAGGCATGTAGTGAGTTTTCCAGGGTTAAGCCTTTCTCTGCTGGTCTCCCAGGTGATGCCACTGTCACAATCTCACATCGCTACACACCCAAAGAGCAACTCCGTCAGCATACCAAGATTGCTGACATTGTTGTCGCTGCAGCCGGTAAGAAACCATCCGAGATCATCTGCCTACCTGTGCCTTAATGTTTTTTAATGTATTATTTCCATAGTAACTAAAAGCACTTTCTTCTCTTTTAAGGAATCCCTAACCTCATCACAGCAGATATGATCAAGGAAGGGGCAGCAGTCATTGACGTTGGCATCAACAGAGTGCAGGACCCCCTGACTGGCAAGAACCGACTGGTGGGCGATGTGGACTTCGAAGGTAAGCTCTAGATTCACGGACATAATGAACAACTCAGCATATTAACAAAAATTGAATGCAAAGCAGTATTTTCAATTACTGTACCTAGAGCGGGGTCTGTGAAATAGGTTAACTGGAAGTCTAGGGAAGTCAGTCATATGACAGAAGTTACATGCTTGTTCCCTTCTCCTTACAGGTGTTCGTCAGAAGGCCAGCTACATCACTCCAGTCCCGGGGGGTGTAGGGCCCATGACTGTGGCCATGCTCATGAAGAACACCATCAAGGCAGCTAAAAATGTCCTCCTTAACCCCCCAGAGCAAATGCGCATGGTGGCGTATTAATGGCCTACACCACCCCGCGATACATTCCACGCCCCCCTTTTCTCAGAGTACTTTCCTGAAATGTTTGCACAGAGGCAGCACGAAATGAGATTGCTTTGAGTCCTTTTTTCACTTACTGATGCCGTAGTCAGCTTTTATGGCTGCTTGTCTCTTTTAATTCATCCTGAGCTGTTACATTTTGGTCATGCAGTCACATGTTTTTCTGGCCTTTTTTATGCCTTTCTAGGTCATTTTTAAAGCTTTACCTTTTGGGTTCAAGCTGATTTGGAACAGATTTAATTTATTTATTTTTGAACTCATGTTGAGGGATTGTATTTAAGATATAGCTGGACAAAGCACAAAGCGGAGTAGGCCAGCCACTATGTCAGCTGGGGAGGGGCGAGAGGGAGATGAGTCATCAGTCAGGGTCTACCTCCCTGTAAGCTTGCTCTTAGACTCAGAGTCGCTGGGCTTTGATATGCAGTGATCTGTAAATTAAAGGGGTCTTTTTTGGCCTAGGAGTTGGCCATTATCAAAACAACTACAGAAGCAAAGGGCTATTTCTCAATGGAGGAAAGCGCTTCGAGTTGTGTGTCTGAAGAGTGGAGTGGGAAGATGGACATGACCTGAATAAGCTTTATATTTACAGAGTTGCAAAAAATGCCTTTGTAAATACAAATAGGAAATAAACCAATTGAACAATGAAATGTTGCTGTATGTGTGCTGTTTCTAATTTAACAAAATATTTGGGATTCATGGATATAAAATGTGGATGCGGATGGTGTGGGAAGTTTTTAGGCAGCAGTTCACTTCAAGCCAATTCCTTAAAACACACTGCATAACTAATATGAATGCAAATAGTATCAATTGCAAATATTCAGTGTCCAGCAAACATTTAAGGTGGGTAAATTGAGAAATAGTTATCATTTATGTAATCTATGTTCTGTTATACATAACCATGCAAAAGACCCATAAAACTACTGTTATGAGTTTCATTCCAGTATTTGTTTATTAAACAGTAAAACATGTCTCCTCTGCTTTACACATGTATTAAACCTTAAACACATTTTGTAATTTGGCTACAGATTGTGATTGGGTCAAAATGGTGAATGCCCATAAAAAAACTAAAAATTACAGCATCCAAGGTAGACAGGGTATTGTGTGTGTATGTGGGTCATTTTGAACACAGAAAATAGAAAATCGGAAATGAGTGTTTGCTGATGCATATCTTGGGTCTTAAAATTTGTACTGTCAAAAAGTTAAAGGCTGGATACCCACATACACATATGTCTCACACAACTGCCAATATGTGTACTTGAGCTCATCAGAGATGCTTAGACGTGTATGTGATTATCATTCATGCAAAGGCAAAACCACACAGGCTTCACATTTTGTACCTTCAGTAATGTATGAGTGGTATGAGTGACGTTTTTTCGTTCCAAGATCTCTTTTTAGGCCTAACGTGAGATACATAAAGCATAAAAAAGTTTGGTTACATATGACACAATTCATACTACATTATATTACTAACACTTGAGGTTTATTGTGAATGTGTGTATATAAATGTTTCAGTAATCAAAAACGTAAAATTCAGCATATCTAAACCAAGTTTAGATATATTATATAGATAGGACAACGGTTTATAGCATTTTATCTATAAGCCTCTACGGTCAAGACAGCTCGTGAACCTGTTTTTGTTTATTCCTTTTATCTGCTCATAAACGTTAGCCATCATGAAAAGCTCTGTTATTTTGTTCATTTCCAAAATTGTTTGAATAAAACAGTAACATTAGCTGTAGTTGCAAATGAATTTCCACATTTATTATTACACAGTTCATCCATAATTATCACAACGTTACAATGTTAAGGTCTTTACAATCGGTATTCACACGGAATCTTCTTTTAGGCGTACGAGTTGTCTAGGGGGAAACTAAGGCGGTAACACCGCGTGCGTACAACAGGGAAGAAGGTAAGTTATCTTAACTTCATTTTATAAATTGATCATCTAGCCAGCAAACTAAGTTTAATGTGCTTGCCACGCACAATTATATACATTGTTTCAGTAACCAAATTAGATCATATTTTCTAATGCATTCTTCTCAGGACAAAGTTTTGACTTTTTTATATTAAAGGGGAGAGCTTGGTGGCTATCTGCGAGCTGTAGCTCTGAACTGTAGTTGGAGTTGTCTGTGTTATATGTTGCTAGACTAACTAGGTGCTGACGACCACTAAATCGTTTACGTAGGTATTTCATTTGAAAGGAAAAGGTAAGGTAGCTGGCTAGATAGTCAGATACTTTCATTCGGCGCAATAGTTGAATTGTTTATAGTGCTTAAAATGTACAACAAGGTTGTTAAAGTAGACATCAGATCTTGAGGAATGTAAAAAGAAATAGCTAGCCTTTTGGTTTTAGTGGGGAAAACTAACTAGCCAAGAAACCACATTTTTGTTGAACACCGTGAAACATTTCAATGATGACGAAGTTTATGTTTACGTATTTGCGTTCTACAAGACTCCCGTCAGTGGCAGACCTGAATACAGATATGGGACGCAGCAGGTCTCGCGACAGGTCTGCAGGGAGAACCACGAGCAGAGAGGGGAGGGAGAAAAAGAGGGAGAAGAAGAGACGGCGAAGTTCCTCATCATCATCCTCCTCTTCCTCATCCTCCAGCAGCAGCAGTCCTAGTCCTTCCTCTCAAAAGAAACCTCCCCGTCCCTCCAGCAAGAGCAAAGGTTCTTTGATTCTCTTCCCTCCTTCTCGGAGCCTGCAGGGGTGACCTTGGTGTCCTGTTATAGATTGACACTGGTTCCAATAATCAGCAGGTGTGCAGTGATACCAGCTCTAATCTGTGTTCTTAAAAGGGTTTGTGTAGCAGCATTTCCACTATTATGTCTTAAACTGGCCAGAGATTTTTTTTTATTCTAACCGTGTAGGAGCTGCACATGCTGACAGGTTTCTAGAGAGTTGTACATTGAAAATCGTGTAAAGGTTACTATCTATTCATGTATGTATTTATGCACATGGATGTCTTTGATGAGTTAAGTATATAATAGTCAACAGAAATGCAGAAATTTTTAATCTTTGCTCACCTGTTGAATTGTCAACTCAGTAGTTGTGTGGGTTTTAAACAGGCTGTTTTTATTAACAATAGAGGGTGCTTGATTCTGACCTCAGATAAGAGACAAGAAAAGAAGAGGACAAAAAGGAGGCGGAGCTCTTCCTCCTCCTCCTCTTCATCCTCAGCAAGCTCCTCCTCTTCCTCTTCGTCCTCCACGGAGTCAAGCGATGAAGAGGCAAAGCGGAAGCGGAAGAAGAGGAGGGCAAAGAAGAAGATGAAGAAGATCAAAGCCCGGGAGAAGAAAGAGAGGAAGAAGCAGAAGAAGAGGATGAAGAAGCTGAAGAAGATTGCGGAGAGGGCCTCAATCCCCACAATCCCCACAGTGCCTCCACCGCCTGTTGAGAACCCCGCTCCCTCCCTGGAAACATGGCAGAGTGAGGACTCGGTAGAGCATGGGCCAGGTAAGGTGTTTGGGGGGGTCTATAGGGTTTTCATCATTTTCTGCAAAAGAATGGCCCCAACCTGGGCCAGCCATCTCTGTCTGATGATAACACAAGCTATTGGCTTAACTGAACACCGTTATGCATAACCAGACCTTTTGAACGAAGCTGGCTGTGTTGAAACTGACAAGGAGGGTACGATCCTTTTAAAACATGTTATGCAGAACAGGTTATTAGTAGTCTGTCATATTTCATGCCTCTCTGGAGAATTATTCAGGTTTTTCAAGTACAGTACACTTCCCTATAACTGTGGTTCAAATGTATTTGTCTAGTTACAGTATATCCAGGTCCTTGACATGAGAAATACATCATAATGAAAACACTTCTTTGTTAGTCTCACATATTGGTCATGGTTCTTACATGACCAGTGACTTTTTAAATTCATTATTTATGGTGACATCAAGAGACCAGGTGGTCTTGTGTTTATGCATCTTTTTTTGTGAAATTACCATTATAAATATGCAGCACATCACTAGATCTCCAGTCTTTACTACACACACTACTGTCCCTTTTCTCTAAATCACATTCCAAAGCCATGATTCTATCTATTTGACAAGCAAAACGGCAGTTATTTGATGTGGCCAGACTCCCCTTCAAAATAACCTCATAACCTAGTTCATTGTCTTTCAAAGGCAGTCCCATATGCACAGTAAGCTCCTGCAGACTCCTCTGTCTGGAGTGACACCTGCTGGCTGGCCACAATCAAGTAACACTTACCAGCTCGCCAGTAATTTGAAAAAAGCAGCGGGAAATAAATTACTTCTTAGCTGAACTGTAAAAAGGGCATTTCATAAGTAGAACTTCTGTAGTGTTATTTTTGAATGCTTGTAAGTTTTCTACACAGGCTTTATAGGAAGCTTTCATGTGAATGTCGTGAGTATGCATTATATGACTTGAAAACATGATTTTGCAAAGTCATGTTAAAGAAGAAAAGGGGAAGCAGTATGTGCAGTGAAGTGGGGTAAACACTGGGAAACATTTTATATTTATTTATATCAGATATTAGTGAAAGCAAATGCTGAGTTTCACGAAGTGCTAAGTACTTGAGGCAAATGCTTCATTCTTTTTGTTACTCATTTGTACCAGAATGCTCAGGTCACATTATTAATAAGGCAGTTACTTTTAACCATATACTACAGTCATACACTATTAATGATCATTGTGATGTTTAGAACCATTGTTTAAATTACTGATTGAACAGATTAGGAACAGCATTCAGAATAAATAGTATACATAGAAGTGGAAACCAGGGTGCGTGGTTTCCCAAACCTGGTCCTAGGGAGTTACCTGTTGCCTCAACTGTCAGTGCTGTGAGTGCATGATCATTTAGCTCAGTTTTTGGAAGTTTAAACCAGGGGTGGCGTTTGCCTGGATTTGCCAAGTACAACTGAATCTTGATTGGAGTTTCCTAATTGATGTGTGATAAACACAAATGACCCTGATGCTGAAGGGAACGAGACTGGACCTACAGCAGTGCAGTTACAGATTGCTGCTTCTTGCCACAGTAATGACCGACGAGCAGAAGGCGCGCCTTTCCACCAAGAGGCCCATGACCAAGGAGCAGTGGGAAGCCCAGCAGAGCATCATCCGCAGGGTGGTGGACCCAGAGAGCGGACGTACGAGGTGGGGAGCAGCGGACATCTCTGACTGCATCGGCACCAGCCATCTAGTCTAAGATGGTCTCTCAGTCCAGCATCAGGATCATTTCAGAAGCACCTCACTGTAAAACATCACTGAAATGTTATTACGTAGCTTTAGAAAAATGTGCACCCCCACATTTAGTTCTAGTCCACCCCCAAAGCCTGACCTGAAATGCATCTTTGGCACCCCACAGAGCTTTGTGTAAAAATATTTTTAGCTTCGGCTACTTTTGGCTTAAAGAGAAATGTAGGCCATTTCAGTTCACACAAAGCATTGTTATGCTCTTACAATGCTGAGGACTTTTGGAATAGATTTTATCGTTGAAGAAAAATATACCAGCAATGTTAATGATTAAGGAATAATATGACACTGTTTTTCAGTAGAGTGCCACTAAAAGGGCATTTTATTATCGACTGCTTTGTCCAGATAGTGTCTGATCATAGTGAACTCAGTTTGCAGTGTGTACTGTTGGTTAAAGCATAAAACCCTTTTCTTCTTTCAAGGAGTATTTCAATAATTCAAAGAGAATTAGAATATGTTTCTCCCATGGTTTTGGTACAGGCTGGTGAGAGGAGATGGAGAGATCCTGGAGGAGATTGTCAGTCGAGAGAGACACAAAGAAATCAATAAGGTATGAGGGTGCCTTGGGCCCAAATACAGCGGGAGCACTTAGCCTGCCCGGCCTACCAAGCAAATCACTTCTCTCTATTCACAGCAAGCCACAAAGGGGGACGGGAATGCCTTCCAGAAGAGGCTGGGGATGAATCGATAGAGCACCACTTCTGGAACTCCAACGCGGGGAGGAGCTGAGGAGTGGTCCCAGTGTGGGGGCTGATAAAGGGTTTGTCACTGTACAGGTTTACAGCACGTTGGGTGACAGCATTGTCAGAGCTCCTGTCATTATCAGTGACAGTATCTTTTGGGACAATGGAGGAATGTACCCATAACAACTAAACAGTCCAGTCAAAGGCTGTAGAAGCTAATGCCATTATCCCTCCAAAACCTAGTTTCAAATACAGCACTGCTGAAATATTTCTTAAATTGGTAACTGTGAGCACTGACTTATGGGGTGCCGTAGACGCAATGATCTAAACATTGGCAGTTAATTTTATCATTTTATGTTTGCAACAGTTTATCATCTGTATTTCCATTTCTTATGAGTTAATTACCACAGTTATGTATGAATACTGAATATAGCAAGCATCCTTTCATTGCCAGGATAGACAATCACAGGTTCCCTGTGGTGGAAAAAGTGTTCTGTTTTTAAAAACATGTAACACTGCAGTCACAACTTATTCATCCATTCTTAATATTTATTTATACACTGTACATTGAACACGAGGAAAGAATAAAAGCTGTCCAATTGTCTTTTGAGTTCACATTACATACAATGATACTGTACAGGGAGCAAACCCAGGTACTGTATTGGAAAGTTGCACTAACTCCAGGGAAGAATAATTATGTTGGTGTGAATACAAGTTGAGCATATTGAAACATTTTACACACTTATTGTTGAAATAACTACCAGAAATGAAAATCCCTTAAAAGAGCAGACTGGTGTTAGAAATGTCAATGTTTGGATGCCTTTAATTGGCGTGCGACCTAAGCTTGTGACTGTACATTGTGTTTGTCCGTTCCTTGATTCATTTGTGGTAGTTTCCAATGGTTGTTTGTAATACTTTCCAGTTACTTAAACATCTTTCAAAAAAATCTTTCAAATGTATTCTTAATGTTGATGGAGATGGAGAACATTAAACAAGGAAGGTTTCTGGTGCTCTTGGTCTGCAATGCAGAAATGCTTTTTGGATCAACAAAAAAAATCAAATCTCTGACAAGTACTGTTTACAACATACCCGGGGAGATATACAGAATCACTGTAAATCAGTCAGTTTGAAGATGGATTGTCTAATTAACGCCTCTATAGAGTGAATTCTAATCTTCTACCAATATCCATTATTTAGGCTACCTAACAGTAAAAGTAATTCTGAGGCACACAAGAGACCTCAAAGTAGAAACGTTGGAAAAACCGTTTTTTATATAAAATTTGTATAATGTTGTAAAGTGACTGTAGTAAACCTAGAAGTTCTCCTGGGTATTGGAGGATCTTGAATTGTCAATGTGTTACATTTCTGACAAGTGGCCTGTTGCTGTGTGCCCTGCCCTCAAATGGCAGTTGTGCATTGTGGAAAAATAAGGTAAGGACCTTGGCCTCTCATCCAGTGCGACATGCCGGTTGAAATCACTATGAGGGATGCTTTACAGATAGATTGGCATCCTCAGCCTTTCCTTACAATTAGGAATTAAGTTTTTTACACATGCATGGTCAGTACCATCCCCCAATTACAGGAACAAGTTAAAACCGTGGAACAAATGAATTATCTAAGTGCAGGAATGAAACTTAATATTGGTGGGGGTTGGTTTCTGTAATGAGCAGAGGAGGGGGCAGCTGGCCCGAGGAGAGCAGATGTTTCCTATGTTTCAGAGAAGAGGTGAACCTTTTCCCTAATAATAATAGTAATAATAATCAGTCCCTGAGTGTGGGCCCTGATGCTCTCATAGTGGGCTGCTCTCAGGGATTTCTTCACAGGTAACGGAATTGCTGGAGTGGGAGCATGCTGAAAGTGACAGATGAAAGTGCACCAGCTATGTGGTCACCCATACATGGAGTTTGCAACCACGTCACCATTCAGTACACTGTGGTGGACAGGAACTCGAAATGCACATCTTACTGACTGGTATACTGAATCTAGTAATTTTGTTTTCATTATTTACTCATAGGCTGTTTCTTGTAATACCAACCAATGTTTGAAACAGCATACCAGTTCATTTAAATTAGCATGATCTGAAAACAACATGTCACAAGACAGGGAATCAAGGTTGCTAATTGGCCCCTCTACCTCCCTGTCTTTTACTTAGTCAAACAGAAACAAAAAAAATTAATCAATCAAAATCTAATTTAAGGGTGTGCATAACTTTTTCCAGGCCATTTTAAATCTTATGTTGGTTGTTATTATATGTGCATTAGGGGAATGCATGTATCCTAGCACTGACTGGACTTGAGTTGTGTGCATGATAGACTGATTGTCAATGCTGTGACCTCCTGTCTCTGTGGTGATGTTGCAATGGTATGACTGGAATATTGCACTAATGTATTTACAGATACATTATTATTGGTCCATAAATTAACTACTTTACGTATACCTGTACATGTCTGAAACGAAGAAAAGCTACATATCTGAATATAATTAACCTGAAGGGTCCATCACCTTATAAATCTACATAAATAAATAATTCTCAACTGTATATTCCTACATTTCATAACATTTACATAATCTTTACACTATCTACACATTTATTTTCAACCTCTTGCAGAGAGTTTGTGACTTAAGCTAGTTATCTGGCTATGTGCACATTCAATACCTCATTTACAGCAAGGATTGTGGGAGGCTGTATCCAAAATTTCCAAGTTTATACTTCGATAAAATGCCACAAATATTCATTAAAAACATACATTAATACCATTCCAGTGTTTTGTATGACCACAGACTGTAGCAGACAGATAATACCTTACAGTGCAAATGACTAAAATATTTGATAACTGCTATCAATATATATCCTTGAAACTCAATATCAACAAAAACAAATCACTCTTTGCTTACTTAGAATCTGTCAAATAACTAAAAGAATATTTTGTAAGGTGTGCTCCAACTCTTCATAGTGACAAAGTCAACAGAGCACAGCCCTCTGGGAAGAAGTATCATATATACAAGTCTTTCCTGCCTAAACTGTACAACCAAGTCATCTGCTTGCCTTAAAAGCAAATAAAATATTCTGGTTGAAACAAACTCCTGTACATTTAAGTGGAAATGTTGGATTCAGCCTTGTCCACATCATTTAAAATGCCTGTGAACAATGCCTTTATTTTGGCACATTACCTTATTAATATATTTTTACATCCTGATAGTGAAGAAATACACACAAACTCACTCAACCTGGATAGGAAATAAATAATGGTTGTCATGCACTACAAGATAATCATAAGTAGAAACATGAGATGGTAACAATAATCTCCACTACAAACTTAGTGCAAAATGACAGTGAGGTTATACAGTTGAGGTACTACAGCTTTTTGAATAGAATTTTGGCCAATGTGTGTTTTTTTTGTGATTGCTGATTATAGTATAATTCCTTATTATTCCCAGCAGGAGGTGTAACTGTGCGTGGGAGTGATGGTGAAGCATGGATTTTTTTATGGATACCCAAAAGCCTGCTCTTCACAGAACTGCTCTCTCAATGTTAACTCAGAACCTTCCTCTCCTTCTCAGTGCTCCCCATCACTCCACAGTATCCATCTCATTTCAACATCTTCTTTGAACAATCCACATCCCAAGCCTGTGAAAACAAGGTTGACACCACATTTTGCCACGCTTTAAATAAACTGCCCAGTTTGATTTGAAGTAGAGGGCTGAGGGGTTTTGAACCAGAGGGATGAGAGCGCCCTTGGCTTGCTCTGTGGCACTGGCAGCCTAAGGAATTGAGGTCCAAAGTCCAAAGTGACATCTAAAAGGAAGGATGTGCAAACAAGGGTACGTTTGGTTCGCAGTAGCTAAAAACTTCATGGAATCTGAAAGATGAGAGGGTCAAAGGACATTCAGCTGTAAACTGGCAGTTTCCATGGCGGCCCAAAGCTTCTGTTGGGAGGAGCCAGTCTTATTCCGCCAGAGAACTGTTACAGGCGCTCATCCACAAACACAGACAGCATCTCGGGAGGTATTGCACATAGATTTCAAAGATAAAGGGATTGTTGCCATATTACAGAAAGGAGCACAAAGTGTCACTTTTTATCTACAAATCTTACAGCAGTGCAGGTCCCACCAGCTACTTGTCCTTGTCAATATGTTACTTCCATCATCATATTCTCAAAAATGCTTAACAGAGATACTGTAAGGCCTCTGATGACCTGCAGACCATACTAGAAAGTATATGCTATTGTTTAATGAACGTATGCTGAGACTCATCTGTTATTGCCGATTGCTACTCTACAGTAGGGAGAGGGAGGCGCTCCAGTGTGGCGTGCAGCTCAAGGTGACCAAAATCCCCAGCAGGGGGAGCCAAAGTAACCATCGCAAAAGGTCCGCTCCTGCATAGACCTGCACAACACAAAGATTGGTTGGGAGGTGGGGCCTACATTGACAGATAAATGAGTCACAGGAAATGTGGATATAAAAGTGATGCAGAGCACAGAGTTCAGTGGTGCTGTCAAACCCGCAGTGTTCTTCACACTGTCATTTCCATGTGGCCCATGCGTGTTTTGTCATGTCGAAGGTAGACTTGAAGCCTGCTTTTTCCTTTTATTCTTGGGGGGAACCAGAAGCGTGACGGCACGCAGTAACCTTAACGCTGCAATTTTTTCTTTCCTCATGTTCATCTCAAAGGTCCGTAGCACCATACGTTCTCTTCGCCTTTCTCTCCTTCCCCCGAAAGTGCCAACCCCTCTGCGTTCCTTGGCTGGAAACGGGCTACGCCAGTGTCCCCCCTCTCCCCCCTCACTACACCCCCCCGGCACTCTCATTCCCCGCACCCCCCCACCCAGGCCCTACTTGTGGCTGAGGGCGCCGGGCTCCAGCTTGGTGCTGCCGCTGCGGCCCCAGCAGCTGGCGGCGATACTCATGCTGCGCTGCACGCGCTCCATGCGCTCACGCTCGCGCTCGCTGTCCGACTGGCTCTGCGTGCGCTCGGGCCGGGCGTGGCCGCCCACGACGCCACCACCGCCGCCACCCGTCGGCTGCGAGGAGATGGTGCGCAGCAGGTGGTTCCGCTTGCGCAGGAAGTCGCCGTTGGCGCCCAGGCCGAAGCTGCCCTTGCGCAGGACCATGCGGGTGCTGGCCGTCTTGGCGGGGCGCGAGCGGTGGTTGTACTCCAGCTGGGAGAGGTGGGCGGCGTAGCCGTCAGTGATGAACTGCGGAGACATAAAGGGGAGAGTGAAAATCCTACATTTTATAGGATTAGACAGTACGCTGGCCTAAGACTACAGTTAGTCTGTCTGTAAGGGAAAGTCTGCGAAAATTAGTGCCATCTGTGAGAAAAACCAAGGAATGCAAAAGGGCCTGAACAACTGAGTAGCATATTTGCAATCAGAAACATTCATCCTGCTAAGATAGGGAATCCACATAACTGATATTAACTCTCACCAGGCTAACATCAGTCATTAGCATTAGCAACAGACAGCACATTTTGGTCTATTCCATGGGCATAATCCAGGCAGATCATTTTCACAGGGTTCAGCTGACCAGGATAACCATGCAGTAATTTTTAGCATCTGGTCTGTGTCTGACCCTTGGGAGCTGATAAGGTGGTACCTGACACTGGTGCTGCATCTTTTTGGTGGGTCTTCCCACGATGTAGATATGAGAGGGGGGCAGGCCGATGGAGGAGTACACGGAGATGTCCTTGGTGGACCCATACCCAGCGAAGATTTTCATGTGAGCCTAAGAAAGTGACGTGTCAGTCTCATTCAGGCAATGGGACGTCCTTCATCCTGTCGTGCTCGCCTTTTCCCAGCTTATTTTTTCTGGTGTTTTCTGCCAACAGCCCCACCCCCAAAAAACCCATCTCCACCCATCCAGCTACTCCTCCTCCATCCCCCCCTCACCTCAGAGATGAGCGACTTGAGGAAGTTGGCCTTGTGCCTCAGGGGGTCGTGGACGAGCCCGTCACAGAAGGACACTATGCCGTGGGGGAAGTTGTGCTGGGACAGCCAGGCCACCACACGCTGCTTCTGCATGTCCGGCCGCCCCGTCACATAGATGATCAGATACCCCAGGTCCTGCCAGTGTCTGCCAGTGAGTCACAGAACCAAAGCTGTCACACCACAGAGGCACAGCACACGAATGAGAACGCAACAGGTCAGCACACTGATGGAGAAGACAACTGCAGCTTGGTTGATCAAATACCTCAGTCAAGCCCTTTTCATCCTCCTGGTCTTAGCAGAACCAAACCGGTCTGTCTGTGAGGAGTCTCATCTCACCTGACCACATCCACTGCTCCGGCCCGCACTTTGGGGTCACTTCCCATGATGGAGACGCTGGCGGCAAAGGAGCCGTCAATGCTGAACACCACAAACTCTGTCCCTGGGGGCAGCACTGTCAGGTAGCTATCTGCAAAGGTGTGGTCGCCCCTGTGCAACAGATAACATGAGGTTAACAACAGGCTAACACTCAAAATGCAAGTAACATTTCTTTCATTATTATCACAAATATTTGGAAATGTGTTGAATCTGTACTGTATATTAAACATGTGCAAGCAAGCACAGACACAAACACATAGTTATATATAAAAGATAACACATACAGAGTGTTTACATCCCTTATAAGTATATATGCACTTGGCTTAGATAAGAAGTTTTAATTAAAAGCTTCAGATATTATCATTCCTTAGCATGCTGCCTGAAGCTGAGTCTGGCCTGCTCAGGGGATAGGTGTAATGGGACAGGGGACTCTTGCACCGGCCCCACCTGACCACCATCTTGACTGGGTACACCCCAATGCCCAGCCGCTTGCTTTCGGGGATGACGTAGGAGACACGGCCGCTGCTGTTGGTCAGCTCTGTGTCAAAGTACACCCACTCCCCTGATGGAGGCTGAGTCATGATGTGGATGTCCACCTGGAGGAGTAACACACACATACACATACTTAAAAATATTACATTAAGAGTTTTGTGATAGCAATCCCAGAAATGATTGGTGATCAAAGCCAGGGAGGCATCAGTGTAGCTGTGGTTTTTCTGAGAGCAGCGCACCTTCTCCCCGGCAAGAGTGACCATGTCCAGCGGGCCGTACATGAAGCGTCCGGTCACCACCTGTTGCCCATCCTCCGTGAATACTGCATCGTTGACCCGGTGATTGGCTGTCACGTTCTGTCCACACAAAGCCAGAGGTGGGGGTCACAAACTCCTCCCTCCAGCTGGTAAACTCCACCCAGCTCCCTCTCTAGACCTGCACTCTCATGGTGAACTAATCCCCTCTCTCAACACTTGGAAATTGCAAACAGTTCATGCTTAAGCTTCACTGATGGCTGTGTGCCATCTTACAAATAACATCAGGGCTTTGAGAGATCCGCACAGCCCTGGTGTTGGGGTGTGGGGACACAAGACCAAAGGGCACGAAAAACTCACCCTGATCTTGACATGAGTCCTTTTCCGAAGCCACTTCTCACGGGGTTTGGAAGGGGTGAACTCCGACACCTCCTTGCCATCCAGCTCCAGGATGCTAGAGTTCTCATGTCTCATGACCTGTTCCACGGAGAGAGAGGAGGCCTCGCTCTCAGTCAGTGAGCTGGAGAATGAAGTCTGAAATGCTCCGCTTTCTGCACTGTAACTGTGACTTACCTGTCGGAGCAGAAAGGACACCACGTCGGTGGATTCCCAGTATGATGCGTGGAACAAGTGTGGCAGTGCCACGGTGGGGAAGGCTGTCAAGGCGTCAGGACAATAGAGGGCAAAGTCGATGCGCTTGGTGCCCCACCAGCGAGCCGCAACTGTGGGCAGCAGGACACACGCACATGTCAATGACAGTGACCTGGGCTGGGTCCACGCCTTCAATTTATCACAAGGCTCTGATGTGGGATACCCAATATCCCTGATAACAATATCCCTGGATATTGTTAATGCTACCTCTCCCACTGGGACCACTGTTGTCTTTCAACAGGTGTTCCTATTTGCAACCATTTGTGAAAGAATTCATTCCGTGTTGTAATCTAGCTAAGTTTAGGGGTTCTACAGCTACAACTACAGCTAGGCACTACTGCTTAAGTCATAAAAACAGAATGGTTAAGAGAAGCAGTACTAGTGCAGAGAAAGCAGAACTGAATCACAGCAAGCTGACCAGAAGTCAGCAGGAGGGATGCGCTCCTTTACTGTGCAGTGAACTTAATCATAAAGACTACTGTTCCAGGTATATCCAGAAAGGTGTGAAAGTGAAATAAGCACGATATAGAAGCTTGAAGTTGAAGCTTAGTTGATATTCAGTCTAGAGATCTTCAGAGTGAAAAAAGAGGCAGGTGAAGAACTAATGAGTCAGACATTTCAATCAAGATAAAAATAAACTGTGATTGATAGCTTCTCCACTGAATTTCTGGCAGATATGAGCATAGATGGTCTTGTACAAATCCAACAATAATCCAATCCAAGTTGATAGCTGCGTGAACAGAATGTTTACAGAGTAGCAGAACACCATTCCTTTCATCAGGTCACCAGCACAAAGTTCTGCTGTTCTCAAAGGATCTGCCTGCAGTGCTGAGCGACACATGGTGTACGAACACTGTGAAAGTGTGAGACGGGAGGTTTCATTTGTTGAGCTTGATTTACTTCTTAACTTCTTGCATGAATGGATGGATGGTGACATTAACAGGCACCTGAAAATTCAATGCAGGTAGAAAAATGCACAGTCCAGATTTTGTAATTGAACACAAATCCTTGGTGCAATACCATATATTCCATTGGGACATAACAGTTTAAAACTTAGATGTTCATCTGTTGCAACAGAAATGCAATCAAAAGGGTAAACATCAAGCTCCATTTCTATTACGTATTGCACTCAGCACCATATCCATCACCTATTAGATTTGGATGCATTGTCTGTATGGACTAAGCACTTAAGTATTTGTAGTGCATAACATAACTATGTGCACAGCGCTGTTGTCTGCACTCGTGTGCAACCACGCCAGTGAGCAACATGGTCCTCTAGAGCACAGGTGGACTATGACTCAACCTTTGGAGGGGGATTCTGGAATGACGGACTGAAAAGGGCCAGAAAGAGCAGTGGCTGTGATGGACACTCACCGAGGAGTGTATTATGCAGGAAATCCTCCTGAAAATGTAACCACTGCTCACTGGGGTGTAGAGAAAAGCCCCTTCTGGGAACGGGGAGTGAGTCATACGCGGTCATACCAGGACAGGAAACCCTTACAGAGCAAGAGCAAGAGCGGCGATCTGGAATGCTGGGGGAAGAGGCCGCAGCTGAGGGAGATGTGAAAGGGAAGAAGGAAGGGATGATGCTAGAATTCACTAGGGCTGGAGGCAGGAAAGATGGGGATAAGAGCTGCTCCTACAAGAACGCGTCAACAGGGAGAACAGGGTGGGCACAGGCAGGTGGGCAGGTGGGCAGGTGGGCAGGTGGGCAGGTGGGCAGGCGGGCAGCTAAACCCATCCCCTCCAGAATACCTTTCTCAATATCCAGCTGTGGAATTAGGGACACCATATTGGAGAATGAGTCCGCTGCGAGATCAAAGCTCACACAGCTGCTCCTCTCTACCTCATCCCAACAGCCTGGGTCTCGGCTGTTTGGTTTGGGGGCTGTGTTAGTCCTGCCCTTTCTAAGGGACTTGAGGGAGAAGCTTCTCGACAATAAATTATTGTGAGGAGAGGTGAGCTTGGATAAAAGACTACTTTTGCCAACTTGACTGCTTTTGGAATCGTCAAGTTGGCATGTGTGTGCTATGAAAAACAAAAGGAGGAAAATGAAAGTATGTTAATAACAATAACATGCAAGTTTTTCAGGACAATCCATTTAATACTCTTTCTAATATCTCTATTATTTCATCCAAGCATGTTAACAACTGAGCTCTTGGCCTGCATTTGGCCTCTAACAATATTGTTCTGACATATTGCCTTATGCCTTTATCTTCACATAGCCCTTGCTCTGAATATGCAACACCGAATCATGAAAATGTTTCATCAGTATTTCCCATTTTGATGAAACCAGTGATAAAGGGAAGATAGACAACAATACAAAGCTTGTCAGGTGGTCTATGGAAACAAAAAGGTGTGACTTCAACTTCTTAATCTAATATTAAGATGGTTGATTCCTCTGCGTCCTTCTCTCCAGTACAGGACACACTGTGTATATATCTTGTATAGGAAGGTAAGAAGAGAGAGGAAAACACTGGAACACAGTCTTGACATTAAACAACATTGAAGCTTGGTAATTTCAGCAGACAGACCAACAGGGATATACAATGCAGGAATGCAGCGAACGCCTTGTCTCCTTTCATGCATTGCAGACGAATGCCAGATAAATGCCTTATTTTATACATTCAAACAATGGGTTTGAGTAAGGCCTAATACTGATTAACCTCCAGGATACGAAACAGTATTTATTCACTGGATGCTTAACATTCAGTATTAAAAGTCAATATCACGTGAATCCACGTGAAAAACGTAAAATTATCCCTGATTCCTTTTCTCTGTATGGCTTTGGGGTAAAATGTATTCAGCTGCTGCCTGATTGTGTTGTTTGTGCAGGTGCATTTAGGGATTGTGGGTGAGTTAGGGATCATGGCTGCACTGACTGTGTGCAGGTGAGTTAGGGATCGTGGCTGCTTTGACTGTGTGCAGGTGAGTTAGGGATCGTCACTGCACTGACTGTGTGCAGGAGTATAGGGATAATGGCTGCTTTGACTGTGTGCAGGTGAGTTAGGGATCGTGGCTGCTTTGACTTGTGTGCAGGTGAGTTAGGGATCATGGCTGCTTTGACTGTGTGCAGGTGAGTTAGGGATCGTGGCTTCTTTGACTGTGTGCAGGTGAGTTAGGGATTGTGGCTGCTTTGACTGTGTGCAGGTGAGTTAGGGATCATGGCTGCTTTAACTGTGTGCAGGTGCAGGTGCAGGTGCAAGGATAGCAGTTGCCTGGTTTCTATGCATGGGTGCAGTTTGCAAGGGCTGAGATCGGTGCAGTGCTGCCTGTGGGTGCAGAAAAGAGAGAGTCAGAGAGAGATGGGGGTCATGAGGACACTTACTGTTGGCTATGTTGGAGGCAGTGTAACTGTCTGCCAATCCTGAGACCTGGCTGGCAATGCTGACCTCACTGGCCCTCCGCGGGCCCCGGCAGGGGGGGGCAGTAATGGGGGAGGAGGGGTACGAACTGTCCACGAAGACACCACCATGAGACTGAACAACATCTGCTATTGAGTCGAAACAAGGAGATCCCATTAGACACATGTTCCAGAGAGATGAGAAGAGGAGAATCAGGAGGGGAACAAAAGCAAGGGATGCAGGGGAAGAGGAGAAACAGGAGGAGCAGGGAGGAGAGTGCAATGAGAAACCTGATGTTCATGGCACATAAAACCAGCCAAGATTTGGCTTCCCACCTTAATGACACTGTCAGGTACAGAGTGGTCCACTGAATGTGGTTTGAGATGCTGATGGCCCAGCAAGTACAAACTATGACCTGAATGAGTCATGGTTTGTACTTATCATCCTCTCTCTCTAAGTGTAACAGGGGTCTGTGTCAGGTCTGCTCATTTTTACATCTTTCATTTCTCATTACAGTACAAGAAGTGCTAAGGAGATAGACTTGGAGATTTTTTTACTCAGACGACCTTTGACTAGAGAAATCACAAACAGAGACAGAAACACAAGATACATAGCTGTATTGGTTACAAGTTACCTTGCAAATTACAAACACATAGCCACCAATAAAAATCATTATTCTTGCATCTGAGGTATCAGAACACCCGCTTAAGCACCTGCTTACTGCGACACCCCCAACACTTGCATAGAAAGCACTCAAGCAAAGTGTACGCAATTCTCTGATACTCTTACCATGGCTAACAGCTATTTTACCCACTGTAGTCCTACAGTGCACCACATGAGAGCCAACACATTTGATACATCTCTCACCCACAACAAGTTAGTGGCTTAAAAGTATCTTATGAGCTGTTAGGAGACTCAGATGAGCAGTGAATTGAAAAACCCATCCTATCTGGGCAAGACAAAGCCAATTGTGTCCAATTACTGCAGAGACTCCTGGTCACTGAAGGCTTATGGGATACCCCGGTTTAAACTGGCTCTGGCAGAGCTGTAGGGCTCAGCCCCCACTCATTGCATATCATTTACTGACCAAACCACTCAGGAGTCCGGCACACATTCTACTAATGCTGTCATGATGCAGCAGCAAACTGACAATTGCTGCAACATTACAGAAGCAAGAATGCTAATAACAAGAATGAGAATGCAGTGTGATTTGGGATCACAACAATGATGCAGATTTTATGATCACAGGCATGGCCAGATCTGACGCTTCCAGGCTGAGATTTTCCATCTGGGTAACATATGTGTCCCAAAGCTGCAGTCTATGGATGACACTGCAGACTGAATTGTTTCACCCAAAGCAGTGCTCCCTCACAGCCCAGTCACACTGGGTATTAGAAAAGGTCACTGGAAAATGGCCCTGCATGGCTTGTAGGATTCCCAGCTGTCTGTAAACCAAAACCACTTCCAGAAATTTGGAAAGAAGTTCCATGAGTTCAATCAAAAGCCTGTACTTTATTACGTTCTCAGGGATCATGGCTGACTGGCTGGGGGCTGTGAGTGGGGCAAATCCTGGAAATGATGGGACAGAACCAAGCCAGCCTGGAACAGCCAGAGCTGCAATGCTGCTGCCTTGGGAGTCGGGCAACATTGTCACTGCATACCCATGCAGCAGGGGGGAGGGGAGGGGCAGGGGACAGTGTGCACCACGCAGACAGAGAGGACAAGACTGAACACAAGACATGGCGTGAGCATCACTGAGGGCAGTGGGAGAGGCTACACACACTCCACTGGGGTGGGCGGGGCCTTAAGGGAGCCATCCTGCCAGTTTAGCACGGGCACGGGGATGCAGGTCTCGCTGACGCCCTCCTGGTAGCGCGTGGAGAGGGAGCCCCCACTCTCCAGCAGGAGCTGAGGGTTGCTCTGGACTGTCTCCACTAGAGGTGAAGGGGCCGAGTTGGGCAGGAGATGTGGGGGGTATCAGGGATGGGGAATGTGGTCAAGAAAGAAAAGAAAAAGACAAGGAACAGACAAAGAACAGACATGTAGCCACAAAAAACTGTAAGACAAGAACATCAAGACTCAAGCCCTTTCAGATGTGTGCAGAACAGACTGCATGAATGGGGGGTCAGAAAAGAGGGCTCCAAGGTTGTAGAACATTGTTCTTAGGGGGCTATGCAGGAAAGCTGGGCTACCATACCTTAACCTGTCAACTCTCACCTCCCTAACCTAAGGAACCACCCCCTCCAGCAGGAATGGCTGTCACTGCTAATCTAGGAACACCCAGTGGACACACGGGTTCTGACAGCCTCCAACGGTGAAGCTCTGAAACATGTTAACTATCAGGAAATCCTGGAACTTGCTCATTACTATTAACTTGAATATAAAACAGTCAAATCATATTTGAAATACAATTCAAGAAAACAATAAAATGAAATATCTAAAATATTTTTAAACACAACACACATATGGATAAAAAGCTGCAGGAGAATAGGACTAGACTGTGAAGGCCAACTACAGAGGCAAAGCAGCAATATAAAAACATGAATATGAACACAACAATCTTCAAACACATAAAGCACATGTACTGACTTCTTTTAAAGCAATACTTCAAAGTGCACTGATGTGGCGTCTTTGCAGCCCCTCACAAAACCTTTGGTAAGATTCAATGCTGAATTTTTCTTCTCTGACCTTTCAACAAGTCATCTCTTTGAAGCTGATATCACACATCATCTTTGCTGAATACCATGTCTGATGACCCAGAATGTGAAGGAAAATGCGACAGAAAACTCCTCTGGGTCATAAGGTCAAATGGAACTTTTCTTCCCTGTTTCAGAAATACTGCTTTTGTGCATCAAAAGAAAAACAGCTAAAAGTTCAAAGGTCATTCCAAACAGTATGCAAATGCATGCTTGTGTAATGTACGTATGCGCACAGTATATGTATGAGTCTCTGTGACTTCTTTATTTGTATACACACTTAATGTGCATGCGTGTGTATGTGTAGACCGTGGTAATCTGGTATGTGTAATGGTGAAAGTCTGTGTTTGTATGGCAATGTGTGTTACTGAACAGTATAAAACTGGACATACTTACCCAGCAGTGCAGAATTGCCATCTCCCAGTGGAAATCGCTGGTAGCGGGGCACACTGAAGGGGGGCAAAAGGTGGAACTTCTTCTCCAACAGTGGCTCCAGACGTGATGCTGAGGGGTCAGCCGGGTGGAACAGGTTGTAGACCTGCTGACATGCTGGGCGAAGCTGGGGCACTAGGGGGAGACACTGAGTTAATGTGAGTTTTGGGGAATGCATAGCCATATAACAATGTAGCCTGTCACTAAAAAGAAAGGAAAATACAGGTGTCTTCCTCTTCACACAAACACAACAGAGACTGAAAAAGAGTCAATGACCCTAAACTGATTGAGAGATCTTTTTTTGCTGCCTGGAAACACCTTGGGTTGCATGTGCCTTAATGAGGCTAGCTCAAAGCCAGGACAAAGGTTTTTTTTATCAGGTTTGAGTTGGTTTGATTTGGGGGGGGGGGGGGGTGTTGGGAAGAGTCCTTCACTAAAACACACGGGGTGGTTTAAACTGAAGTTCTTTGCCTGGAAATACAAAGTATTTATACTTTAAGGCACAAGATCCTATAATATATGCATGGTAAATGAAAACTGTGTGGTGAAACACTGATAAAAAACAGCCCCCTGTGCTTATTCCAGAGCATTTCTCAGCTGTCTTCCAGCTTACCGTCCAGGAGTGGGATGACTGTCTTCCTTAGCGCCAGGACCAGGCCCAGTGGGGATCCAAACAGGAAGAAATCAGACACTTCAAAGTCCAACTTCCCCAGAGAACTGCCCTCCAGCATGGTGCTGCTGCTGGACCTGCGTGAGCCGGGGTCATTCCGCAGGACACTGGAGTGCAGGCTGAACACACAGACACGCAGGTAAGACAGAGAGACATGCAGACCCACACAGACAGACACACACACACGCACACACACACACACACACACACACACACAAACACAGACCCAGACCCAGTCCAACAGGCCAGACAGGACCAGATCAGATTAAGTAATGCAGACACATAACCAGAATCAGTCATGGAGACACAAAAGGGAAGAGGAAAGAAAATGTCAGTCTAAGCTTTTACTTTGCTGAGCGCAAGCCATAGATACTCAGTAGGAGCTCATGTTACAAGAACTACTAATTCTAAACTGAGACATGCATCCTTAAACTGAGACAAGGGAGACTTACTTCAGTTAAAGACATCATAGTGTAACTATTAACACTATGTAACAAGCAGTTACAGCAACCCCACACACAGCACCCATCTACCAGCGGAGCTTAATAATTATAATTATTCTTACATGATATTAGAGTCATCATATAGTTATAACTTATTACTAATTATGCTATGAAGAGGGAGTGTATATTAAATAATAACTGTGTTTGCAAATACTGTTCCCCACTACAACAACTCCCAAACCCTCCATTCCCTTTTGCCAGCCTCCATCAGTGAAGGCTTTCCCTGACTGTGCTCCACCTGGACAGGAAGGCTTGGTGCTGTTTGATGGTGTCCAGCTCATAGGTGGAGGAGTCGCTCCTCTTGCGGGGCAGTGGCTTCTTTGGGTCGTCGGGGCCGCCGGAGCGGGGGATGTCGATGTTGCTGCGGCTCAGGTGCCGGCTGCTCTCCAGGGAGGATGACGCCGAACAGTAGCTGCTGTTAATGATGATCCCGGGGGAGAGGAGGTCGTTATCCTGGGGGGCAGAGGTATGGGAGAGTTAGAGGCGGTGCTCAGAGGACCGGTTTCAGCTCCCAAACCTGCGGGTTACTTTGGGCTCCTTATGAAGCTGTGCACTGTAAGTGGATTCAATTAGAGTAGGGGGTAGGAGAAAGAGGAAGGGTAATTGTGTGAGGTAGAGGAGAACTGTTAAAGGAGGTGGGGAAACTGTGCAAGACGTGTTAGGAGTGACATAAAGGGGAGGGGTTTCTGTTAATGGTGATGGGGTGCCTATGAATGCAAGAGGAGTGACAGACAGGAAGAGAATAACTGTGGAGTGTATGGGGTATGGCAGACACAGACAGGGGTAGGGAGTAAGGCAAATGGGTGGAGTCTTACCTGCACACTCACCAGACTGCCCCGCCGGCTGCTGTTCTGACTCTCAGAAACCGTTTGGTTGCTGTTGCACAGGGCGTCAAAGCCCAGGATCCCGCCCACGCAGTCCCCGATCAGGCACACCTGCACAGGCGGGATGCAGAAACAGACACATTTCCTCTGGCTGGGCAGTCACTGAGGCCTTTGCCTTCTCCAAAGGACTTCACCTTAGCTGTTCCAGCAAAACTGCAACTGTCACTCTGAATGGAGGCATCTGCTAATCAAACAACCTCTAATACTTTCTGCCAGAGTCTCGAGTGGACATTCTCCTCTGGCAGCATCAAATTGAGTGCTGTAGAGTGCTGAAATGCTGTCAGTTGCTATAAAGCCTGAATTCACACTGTGCTGAATTTGCGTGCATGTCCCCATTTTGGTTGTATGGCAAACTGAAGTGTCCCAACATGTTCTAGCTGATCTTGCTGTGGTCTCTTGGTTTTTCTCAGTATCCTACAAAATAGTCTTCTGCTTGATGATTTAAATTTATTTAAAAGTATCACATCCTCTTATTTACAAGAATCCCAACAGATATGAACAATAAAAAAAATTACGGGCATCATCCTACACTCCATTGTACTATACAGGGTGGCCAAAAGCTCACGCTGGGATTTTAATAAATATGAGGAAATATCATAATAGACATTCCATTTGCTGGCCATTAACTTAATGACACTTTTCTGTTCGATTAATGTATTATGCCTGAATGCTTCTCATTCGTCTGGACCCTGTAATCATTCTTCACACAGATCAGCAACTTCACTCTGTACCTTTGTTTGCCATCATCACTTACCTGTATTTCTTCCATTTTTAAAATTTATTATAATAATAATTCAATAGCCTTGTGGGGCATAACTTCTGGGTACTTGCACATTTTGCAACTGTAACTAAGTATACATTTTACTACACACACAATATGTGACTCTGTGACTGATTGGGTCATTACGCATGAATGTACACATTCAATTCATCATAAACACTGGTTAAGAAAAATATCCCTGTAAAATTATGGTAAACAGTCTTACACAGTTCCACAGCTATGTACAATGATAAACTTAAGGGATTTTTATCTTCCGAGCCAATCTGTGCTGTTACACTGCAATTTAGTATCATCACTTTCACTGTCATTAGTTATTTTGATAATGAATTACAGCTTCAGAATCAGCAGGACTCTGATTTACTCTCTGACTCACCTGCCCGGAGAAGGTGGCTCCCTCCAAGGATTTGATGAAGTCACCATACACCTGATTGGCCCGCATGATGACAGTCGCCACGGCGTCCTGGTACTGAGGAGAGGATGTGGCCAGCAGTGGCAGAGCGGCCAGTGGAATGTGGTCCTGGCTGTTAGACAGGCAGCCCTCATCATAGCTGTAGGGGCTCAGGCTTCAGATAAGGGAGGATTAGTTATCATCAACATCACAAGCATTGTTGTCATCATCATCATCATCATCATCATCATCATCATCATCATCATCGCCATTCATTGTCCAGCCAATCAACTTCATCAGTACTATCATACAGATCATTACAGCAAATGATCCCGTTAACCAAAAGATGCTGTTATGGTCATCACTGCCATTAATATCTATTTGCTCTAAAGATCCTGTTGCATGGAGACTGAGCAAACAAAGTACAGCCTCAAAATAAAGCACTGAAGCTAAGAAACGGTGCCCATCCAATGACAAAGAAAACCAAACCCGAGGCACAATAAAGTGTGAGTGTGCAGTGTGTGTGTGTGTGTGTGTGTGTGTGCATACAGTGTGTGACAGGGAGTGTGTGAATATGTTAGAGCGTGCAAGCGTGTGTGTGTGCATGCGTGCATGTGTACACGTACATGTATGTATGTGTGTGTGCATATGCATATGTGTGGAGGATGCGCTCACCTGGACACCAGGGAGAAGGCCTCGGCGCAGATTGCGGGGCAGGGCACCAGGCGGATGGCGATGCGGCCCAGCGCGGCGGGGTAGTGTACGCGCATCACCGTCTCGAAGGCCATGCTGATGGTGTTGACGTCGCCCTGCTTGCTGCTCTGGTCGCCGCCACCCGGGTCCAGGATGTTCCCGCCGTGGAGGACCAGGATGAGGACATGGATCTTGGAGGGCTGCAGAGTCGGCTGGGAAGAGCCATCCTGTCGGGGTGGCAGGAGGAGTTACAGCGCTTCGTTTACAACTCGACTACGCTCAGCTGTGCCGTCCAGACACTCACACAAGCAGCCAAAACCATCATATTGGCTGTGCTGAATCATGCTTTTGGACTGACCGTACAGTCACACAACTCAATTCACACAACTCAATTCATGCTTATTAGGAGACAAAACAAACTGAGATAGAAGCAGCCAATTTCAGTTAAGAAGAGCATTTTAGTGGTCCCTTATGATTAATACATCACAATTACACTGTAGTAAAGACTATCAATAGTATCATATAGGAACAAAAAAGCCTGTAACAGCACTCTATGTAAAAGTGAACTGTATTTCCCTTATATTCTGCATTCAATAGGACAGCACTGCTGCTGATATTTTCCCCACGACTCCCAAGGGCACAGATGGGAGAATGGATGAGCAGAGAGCCCAGGCAGACAGCCCCTTCCTATTTCAATCAGCTGTGTGTCTTTGCCTGTGCTGAGATGGAATCTCTGCAATGGGAACACTGTCTGAAACTAACCAACCACCGTGTGCAGGCCAAGAGGATGAGGACTAATGTAATCTGTATAGTATACACAGGCAAAGAGCCCTACCAGGCAGACAAAGGGATGCCAATACAACAGTGTCAGAAGTGTTGAAACCAGTGGCCGTTCCCGCAGTGCAAAGACCTGCCCAAGCAGGTCTCCCTGGATGGAGTGCAGCACAGAAAGCGCATCACTTCTGCGTAACACACTCCATGGAACGTGACAAGTCCCTCTGGAGCTTGCCAGATATGAGAGAAAGGGTACTCAGATGTTCTCCATCCGCAAATAAATTGTAACACATGACAGGTGATGGGCAACAGGTAGGGTGCCGAGATCATCTCAATGGTATTTTATTCAATCTTACTAAACAAAAGATCATCCTACAGAAAAGTTTGCGATGGAGCACTTACCCATGCATAGGCAAGTCAGAGTCAGCCTTTCCACTGTACCACACCACATTATGATTATTATAAAACCACCTTGGTTTTCTAATCTGTCAGCTTGCCCATCTAATTCACATTTCTCAGAGCCACCTTCATTCATTCATTCACTCTACATCAGTGTATATATATAAAAGAAATGTTGTCAAGAATATTGGCAAAAGACCCAGCCTGCTTTGTTGGCCCAGTTCTAACACTCCCATCTTCCAGTCGACAGACACCCCTTGTACTGTAAGGCAGATGTTTTAACAGACAAACATACAAACTGCCTATTTCCACAGAGACCACACGCTTCACAAAGGAAACATGGGCGCTTCATTTAGGGTTCCTAATGGGTTAGTGCCAGGTCTAGGAAGTCTCTGTGCGGCTCTAGCCCACAATGCACTAGGGCCATGCATGTACTTACTGCCGAGGGGCTGGTTACCATGACGCTGGGAACAGCAGTGATACTGGCAGGGCGGTTAATAAAGCCGCGTATCTGAACACAAAGGATAAAGAGGCCATGGGAGAACCCCTCTGTATCTGCCACTGCACACCTGAGACATCCTGCCTGTATCTATGTGTCCTCAGGCTCTGGGAACAGGGCACTGTGAGGCACCCAGTGACATTAACTAATCATAAAGTAAACTGTACAAAATAAAAGTGGTTTGACTAAACTTTCTCGAGGTCTTATGGCATCATGATGATATCCTGGTTAAATATGCAAGAACTACATAATTTTTTTTCCAGAAAATACAATTCAAATGCAAACTATTTATAATAGCTTTTATACTTCCTCAGAAGCATATTTCATTGCCTGATATTTGCTGTGATATTCAAGTGTGACCAAATTATCACTTCATTTTTTGATCTGCCTGCAGTTTTGTTACACCGTTTCACATGAAATAACAGCTGAAAGTGAAAACATTGATGAGGAAAATAGTGAAATTTGGCACTTGTTATTCTTTGCAAGCCTCACAGTTCAAAATATTGCCACCATCCTTATTAGGCTACAGGGTGCAAAAACTGCTAGACTCATGAAAAAAGGTTGTTACTGAGTTTGTGCAACACATCTCAGCTCCGACTTTGCTTACTATAACACAAATGACAGTAACAATGACTAGAGATTTCTAGGTGGGTTGAGCTGAGTTTACAAACCCTATTGCATATTCCCTAAACAAGCACCGATGGAACAAAAGAAACTTTTCAGCATAATTTCAAAAGAGGCTTTATAAGTTTTACTGAAACCCATTTTTCATCAGTCTGTCAGAGTTCGGTCAAATTGGTGTTTATCAATGTTCAGTGATAAAGCTTCAATCCTACCAAGCCCATTTAGGATCCCATATTGGCACTTCTCATTTAATTTAAGGGAAAGTCCCAGTCATGTACCTGTTATTATCCCCTGGACGTACATACCTCATTAAGCCTCTCCCTGCTGCCTGCCACAGCATACTCCCCAGCTGACTCCTGGTACATCTCTCCTGTAATCACAAAGATGACACCTGTGGTTATGACACTACCCTGCTCTATAAACACACTAGTGTTTTACACTCTAAATGTTCCAGTGCTGTGGCTCTGATTGGCCCAATCACTAAAATATGTGGTTATTGGCTGAGAAGCACATCGGTGACCTATGGGGAACCATAGCAGTCACACAGACCTCTTTTTTCTATATTTACAAAATGACTCTGTCACCATTGGTTGGGAATACAGACTTCTCTGGACCTCACACCTAGAATGTACAAAGAACCAGGCGCTAGACTTCAAAGCTGAAAAAGCACACAGGCCTTGCTATTACATTGTACTACTTATCTCAAATTCTCTCACATAATTTTATTAATTACATGGATTTCCAAACTGTTCTTTCTGAGCTAATCCTATTTGGGAACGAAAGGAAGCATGAGCATTTAGGGTTAAACACAAAAGTGGCAACAGAGCTACAGGTCTTTAATGGCACCTGGGCAAGGGCCACACATAACGCCATAGTTCAAATATGACTAATGTGTGAAATGGGCAGCTGAGGCAGTGTCATGCAAAGCAAACACTTTTCATCCCAGCAATTAAGAGGTATTTTTCAATGCCAAAGGCCCCCATCCCTAGCATACCTGGAGCCTCGTCCGTGTCCGCCGCCTCAATCTTGTCCATCAGGTCATTGGAGCTCCACTTGGTGATCTCCTTGGGGAAAACCTCCTCACTGTCTGACAAATCCTCTGGAGGGCGAGAGGGCAGAGAAAACAGCACATATTACCCACTAGTGTGTGGAGAGGATTCTGTCGAGCCTTTGCCACTGTGACAATGTTGACAGGCTATGTCTTAAAAACAACGCGTGAGGCTGCAGCTGAGGCGTGACAAGCTCATCCAGGGTCAGTACTGTCAAAGGTCTGTGACAGGAAGGAAAACGGCAGCACCGAGCCTTTTCATTATCATTTACTGCTACCCAGATAAAATATCAGGCTTTGGAGGATAAGGATAATGATAGTTTAGGGTCCTGTGTTCACTTCTCATCAACAAATCAACATACTGGATCAATAGCTGCCCACCTTGGTTGAGATGTGCACTATTTCCACCACTACAATGGGCTGAAATCAATGCCACTGTTTCCTTTTACAAACCACTGGGACAATGACCAACAGCTATCGATCAATAACCAGTATCTCCAAGCTTACATGAAAGATCCCCTATGCAGGATTCCTGCCAAGCCCATTTATACTGTATTCCAACAGTCACAGCCAACAAGCCAAAAATGACTCGATTCAGTAAAAAGGAGGTGCCTTGATTCTCCTAGATTTCTCCTCCACTGCACATAAAAAGACCTCACCATAAACTCCTTTAAACAGCATGACCTGACACACTACTGTAGCAGTGGCTTCATAATCATTAATACAGTTGGGCACCAAAGGTTAGGTCACCTGGGGCATCTGGTCTTAGAAAGGTCCTTGCCGGGGCCAAGTAAACATCACAACAAAACACACATCTTGAGATATGTTGAATCACTGTGAATATATTCTCTTCTCTCTAAAGCAGCTTCATTACTGTTATTGTTACCAATACCATCATTTATTGATCTTAGCCATTTAGGTGACCTTAGGTGACATTGAGAAACCTTTATGAATGTACACCATTACAGTGACCAATTTCTGTATCCTCATATTGGCTTAAGAGCTTGAGTGTCTCAGACTCTTTAAATAAATTCTTAATTTCACTGTTATACAGTGTAAATCAGAATTATAAATAATTGCTCATTATTACCAGCACAAGGATCCCTGTCCTGTAGAGAGTTAATGGGCCTGGATTTAAACTGGGTATATCAGAAAACATCCATGCAACATTGTGATGATATTTCCTGCAATTACACTGTTTCTTTCCATGACCTGTAATGATATAAAACCATATCGTCCACTCCAGAACAAAGAATGACTCTGTCCAGCCTGAGTGTATTGGCTTTTAGCTGAATGTGAATCCAAAAACGCACGCAGCTCTAGTTATGTAACCATTTCTGTGCAACGCTTGTACTTGTCACAATACTCCCACTGAGTTACACTGGGGAAGTCACAGCAATTGAGGTAATTGGGGTAAAAAGACCATCACTTGCCACTGTGGCCACTCCATTTCATACTAACTCCATAATTTCTCATATGTCAAAATGCATTTCATTTTTACCCAGCATGCATGTTGCTGTTTGTTTATATATAGAGGGAGACAGAGAAGGACCCTCTTTGATATGAGCAGAAGAATGTGATAGATGTGAAGAATACTGACAGATGTGGAGCTGTAGACACTCTAACATAAAGTCAAAAGTCTGTCTAACATAAGCTTTACTAATCAATGCTTTTTTACAGGCACACACATACATGTACTGGAAAAAAAAACTCTGTATTGCGACTCTCTTCAGAACTAGCTGTGTCAACAATGACTGCCTGAAGGAATCATACTGCTAACCATCAGTAAGCAGACAAAGCCAAACTTACTGCAACTGCACGCCCAACACTTTCTGGTTATGTGGGTAGCATAAAAATCAGTCAGTACCCAACAGATGCACTGAGTGTCAGAGAGACACAGCACATTCACTGAGGAAAAAGTAGGAGCCAATTCAATGTTGTGCAACAGACTGACCTAGTGAGACAATGACTGAAGTGGAATTACCATGCGCATCGAAGAACTCCTCATCTGAGCTGTCCTCGGAGTCCCGTGCAATGCTCTGCATCCTCCACTCAGAGATGCTGTGGCGGGAGGGGCTACCTGCAATAACAGACACAAGGGCCTGTCAGACCTTTTCCCATCATGAAAACACACCCAGCTCTTCCCGAGGTGAGACAGTGAATGAGGCAACAGCGCGTTGTGTTATTCAGGAACTTTTTCCTGCTATAAAATGATCCCAGATCATAACACCAAAGCCATATCCTGACACCAATACATAAATAAAAGGTGGATCCTGTTTCAGAATAGGTGCTCAGAGGAAGATTCTACACACATATAATATGTGTATCTTATTGCATGTAACTAATAATAACTAAGCATAGTTGTTAGTAGAACCCCCCCCCCCCCCCCCCAAACACACATATGCACCCCAGAAAGAAAGCAACACCCCGCTGGCTGGTCCTCTGTTGGCAGCGGAAGAGGGTGAGACTTCACACCCTCCCACCCCCCCCCCCCCCCTCCTCACACAGCTAAACTGGGATCTGGAAAGTAGGCCGTGGGCATGTACTTGCACAGATGTCTCCTACATTATTGTTCGGGGGGGGTTCACATCATCACTCACGCTCTGTGAGAGACAGGATCGCAGCTGTGTCTCTCTCCGCTCGGTGGAAGAGCCAGGAGGGGGATTGGTGTGAGGATAGCTGGTCTCCCCTACCCTGCGATGTCAGAACTACTTCTATAAATACTGAGGGGAGCAATGGGGGGCAGGTGGTGTGTAGGAATATCACAGCTTCTGGGGAGCGATGTCACTCATGTAAGGAAATAGAGGCGGGGGTGGGGGATGGGGGGGTTGCATGAATGGAGGCATCATGCTCAGAATCCTGCGCACAGAATCAGTAGAGGTGTCAGACAGCAGGGCCAGGGTAGACCTCAGGAATTCATGCCCGTCTGCAGCAGGTCTTCCCTCTACACCTGCTTTCACAAAAGTGATGCAACAAGCCTGGGTGACAACTGAATGAGATGCATTAAACAGAAACAGAATCAATACTGAACATGTCCTGACACTCGGGCACATGTTAGGTATTGATTTCTGAGTCCTGCGGGGGTGTGGGTGATGAGCGCGGATATTCAGCCAGCTCCCATCCGCCTGGCAGGTGAACGCTTTAATTCTTCGTAGCCCCGGGAAGAGCTGTCAATCATCGCGTTTTAATCAATGTGGAGGACTCTTTTCTTAATTGAATGCAGTCATTCATCAGTGTGTGCCCAGGGGATTCTCGGAGGGGTCGCTCACAGATCACTGCTGGGCAACACAACGCTATGGGACCCAGCCCTCCTTTCCCATCCTATCATCCTCCTCTACACCCTCTGCTGCACAGTCAATTCAGCAAAGCCCACCCTCAATACACACGGACAAACTCATGCAATAATCACCTCTCTCTATGCACAGACAGAGAGCAGCCTGGTTAACATCATATCCTCCATTTCCTTTCCATATCTGTTCCATATATGGACCACATAGTCAGCTTGATATTGTCCACATTGGGAATTATGTCACTGCCATTGCTGAAGCAACAGGTGTAGTGAATGTTGGCTCACTATGAACGTTCTTGAAGGGGCAACGGTCTGAAGCAAAATAATCCACAGGAAGGAAAGAATGTGATCCATGGGAATGCACAGGGACACAGGCAGCACCAGAACCACCTGTTACAACCCGGAACCTTTTAGACAGAGGACGGAAGCAATGAAGGAGCTGAATATGTGGTCATAATAGAACATCTGTGCTGCCACTTCCTTGCGGAGAAAGTGCAGTACATTCCATTCTACCACCTTTCAACCACAGCAAGCAAACCCTCTTGCTTAGTGGATGCTGAGACAAAGCTGAGGCAGACATGCGCAGAAATTGAGCAGAAACTGTACCTCCTAGTACAGTGAGAGCTGTTTTGAGCCCCTTCCTTGGGGGGGAAGCTACACTCACCACCTCTCTTGGATGAGCGGGAGGACCTGGAGGAGGTGGACCACTGCTTGGTGAGAGCCCCGCGGGTCTGCAGGGTGTCGGTCACGCCCACGGGTGGCCCCTCGGCCTCGATGGAGCCAATGGCCTCCTTGGCCTCCTGGTCCTTGTCGGGGGCAGAGGCCCCGCCGTTGGCCTCGGCGCCCTCCTCCGTGCAACTGAACTGGGCCATCTTCTGCGCCAGCATCAGCTGTGTCTCCAGCTCCAGTTGCCGGATGTCGTCCATGGTAAGGCCGTACCACTCGTCCTGCCAGCACCAGGCCTGCCGGTGGGCCCGCACCATCACCTTCCGCAACCCTGCAGGAGGAGGGGGCAGACCGATCAAACGCCTGCCAGTTATGCAGGAGCCCCCGAAAACACCTGCCCCAAAGAGGGAGCACTCCACACCCCTGTCCACTCCTGGCCAACAGAGAAAGGAGTCCCCTAACACACATCTGAGCCTCCAGAGCCATTTATCCACATGACTCACACAGAAATGTAGCATGATGGCACACATGCACCAAAGATAGCAGCACATTTACTTACAATCAAGGACCCCCTCAATTACAGTTACATTACAACAGGGGTATCATAGTTTCATCAGACAGAAAACATTTCCGAAGAGCTGACTCAGACAAGAGTGCCAAGCAGAGCGTGACCTCCCTGATTAAGACAGGGAAGCTGCTGTCTCTCAAGGAGGACATCCTGTCTGGGGGAGAGGGGAGCAAGCAGGCAAGCCCCAGATTGACTGGGGAGAGGGTGTATTTGGGTTCACTTGGCAGCAGACTCTGTCTGGGAGCCATGTGAGAGGCGAGGAAGGCACATTCTGCCATTAGCACTGACAGATGATCCTGGGGTTGGCACAACTGTGGCATTAATGGCTGACCATGACAGGAAGCCAAGGATTACTCCCCAGCTGCCACTCCACCAACCACATCCCCTTTACCCCTTGCTGCACCCACCCCACCCCCACCCCCGCCCTCTAAAAGAAAACAAAAACAAACACAAAAGCGGAGAGAGAACACATTATCTGGCACTGGGGGACCACAGAGCGAATGCAAGGATTCCAGGCGGACAGTGACAGCAGGCAGTTAGTCCGGCCGCTCCTGCGGCGCGATCGTTCGCTGTGTGTCCCACCACCCCGCCGACCCATTTGCGGTAATGAACCCACTGCTGGGGCCTGATCAATTGGCTGCTTCTTCAACAATGTTGGCCACGCTTTACACAGAGCACACAAAGTGGGAGTCAGGCAGGCCGACAGTCACTGAACAGCGTATTTCAATGCCTGGAGGACCCCCCCCCCCCCCCCCCACTACCGCCACCACCACCACCACCACCATCAATGCCACCACTTGCCCATCAGCAAATAAACATTCACCATATTTATCCACTGTAACAACAGAAGTGTCATATTTGCTTAAACACGGGCAGCTTGGAGTATAGTGGTTATCTCCAGGAACTTTACCTCAGTTGCTTAGCAAACTATCTGCCCGTGTACAGAACATGCAGGATGGGAAACTAAGACTGCGCCATGAGACACTCCCTCTGGGGGCGGATACTAAACAAATAAATGAAAAGGAAATCAGAACACATTTAACACCTCTTCATCACCACAGTCAGTTTAATTTGATCATTACGCGGAAACACAAAGCCAATGTCAAGTGGGCAACTCGGCTGTAAAGCGCGGTGAGTAAATAGCAATTATTTTCAACGTTCGCAGTGGCCTCACAGCAGCAATTGAAATTTTTATGCGTTTTCATATTGTCAGGTTGCCCCCAAAATTTAACAGCATTAACATGGCTTCATTTCGAGTGGGTTAATGATTAAGAAAAGGTAGCTAGGCTTTTTGACTGGCCGGCCCCTTGACACCTGGTGCCTGCCTACGCAGGGTGATAACAAAGTCACCCAAGCCTGAAACCATACACCAAGCCAACGGCACACAAGCCAGAGCGTGTTATTAGTGTCTGTCTCTGTTTATGTAAGTGTTCCAAAAGCTGTGTTCTCTTCTGCATCGATCCTGACATTTGGAAGTGGGTGGTGGGCGTGGAGGAAGAAGAGCTGTGTGCGGGCGATTTGAGGAGAAGCCAGGGACGGATATAGAACAAAAAGCATCTCCGAAGTTAGGAGAGAAGGAAAGAAACCGAAAAACCAGTCCAAACGAACCTCGCATGACTAACACTGAGATGATTGTGGGCTTGGAAGACTTCTCCTTCCTATTGCTTTGCTTGTCAGAGGCACAGAACATATTTAAGCTTGAACATTTGAAGACTTATATGTGGTCAGGTTGAAGCACTTCCCTTCAACGCTTACACTCCATATCAAATGGAAGTTTATCTCATCTGTTCAAATATTGATACATCAAATAAGGAAGTTAGTGTCAACTGAACTGCAGAGTCCCAGGCAACAATGCTGCAAGATTACATCAATGACAGAGGGCCACGCAGTAATGTCACAAGATGACATCACTGATCAAGGGCTACAAAGCAACACTGCGATGTGCAATCTTTGTTACAGCTTTTACAATCTGTATGCAGCATCTGTACCAAGCATGGTCTAAATCAACAGGAACTGCAAACTACCAAACTGTGTCCAACCTGCAAGCTGATGCCAATTTCACGCTGTTCTCTGCAATGTGCCAACAGCTGCCTGCGGGTTTGACCCTCAGCATAGCCACAGACAGGCATCAAATACTCCATTGGTGCCTTCTCCAGTGGGAATTGTAATGGGGTCTCCAACAGGTAACAAGTGTGCTTCAAGGATTAGTCGAGGATCATTGAGGGAGCGTGTCTAATTGAGATACAAAAACACACACTGTTTTTTGGCTTACTTGCTTGGGAAGGTCACCCCCCCATTTCAGCTGTCAAGATGGTTTGATCTGCTCATCACTGCTGTCTAACCATTCCCTGTGCAGGTCACCCGAGTGTACGACACCTGATGGTACAGGCCTGCGTTTGCACTGTTTGCTGATGCTTTCACACTCAAAATTCGGTGTGGTACTGGCTGAAAAGGCCTCTTGGTCAAACTAGAACTAAATCTCCACCAAGAACCCCACCCCCACCCCTATCCCCAATGAGTTCAAAGGCTTGCCACACTCACAGGTTGCCATGATGTTTACCTTGCCAGTGTACATACCTACATCATGGATGAAGCGTTCGATCTTGGACTGCATGCCCCAGTAGCGGAACTCCACCTTGCACAGCTTGTATGCGCACATGATGGGCATCTTGCCAGGGTTGTTGTTGAACTCCTCGATCCAGTCCTCAGACAGGGGGCCCCGCTGGGTCTTCACCGACTTGTAGAGCCTGGGGTCCTCCTCCGCCTTGTACTCATGTGGGGGGATGGGGTCCTTCACGATGTCAATTGGGTCTGAGCCAGGGAGAACATCTGTCATTAAATATCAGCCACATAGCCAAAATCTGCTCAAATACAACACAACAGCTGTCTTGGAATGACACTACACTCTGCCCATCTAAAATACTTCCAGATTCCATGTGTCAATATCAATGCATAATGTACACCTTTTTTGTGGAGTGTTTTGGACAACTGATTATTTAAAATTCAATTTTAAATAAAAGTTCAATTTAAATTGCATTACACCCAATCAAATGTGACACAATGAATGATCAATTGATTTCCTGATTCACTGATAGCTTCACAGGACATACACACTTTCACAGCTGCATCCAGCCACTGCTTTAATGGAGGTGCACTACAGTGCCTGCGACACACACGCTTGTGTTTGTAAGTCACAGACACCCACTGGCAAGGTCAGTGCAAAGATGCACAGCAAGGTGCAATGCCAGGTGGCCATACCTAGGCTCCTCTGTCTCCTCTCTGCGGGTGATAAATTGAAGACATCCACCTGGTTCCCCGTGTCGGGCTTGTAGTATGTTTCAATGTCGATGGAGAACTTCTCCACGAAGGGGCAGGTGTACCTGAAAGAAAAACAAAACATCCCATGTTATCACTGTGTTTTTGCATATAAAGAATTTGACTCTATCTTCTCACCAATACACAAGAAAAGCTACAGCCTTCAGACAGCACTGGGTTCTGAGTGCTACAGCTTGACTGGCCTGTAGGTATTTCTGCACTCCTCACATCTCTGTGACACAAGGGACTTCACTGTAAAGATGCATCTGATTGATTGACTGACTGATTGATCGACTTTGATCTCATTGCTTCTTGAAGAAAAGAGCTTATCTCTAATTTTGGAAAGTGTAAGGCGGGGGGTGGGAGTGACCAGAGTCTGCTGGGGCTCTACTTCTTCCCCCCGTGGGTGTATTCTGGGAACAGTGAGACCAGATCCCAGTTGTACTGGTCACTGAGGTAAAAAGAGGCTGACAGAACAGAAAAGAGATAGGGGAGAAATCCATCTGCAAGGTCTGGGGCTTTTTAATCTGCAACACTGTCCAAATACTTCACCATCCCACATATAATGTTGTGTTTATACGATCTTCTTGGATTGAAGGAGCCTTGAAAGAAAGGGCCTCATCAGGATGGAGACAGTATACAGTGAATCTGTGATTAGTGCAGAGTGGACCCCTTGCCGCCACAGGGCTGCAGCCAGTGAGTAAAGCATGCTGAGTTCCAGTGCTGCTGTGCTCACTCCCATCTCAGTTCAGTGAGACACGGAGAGGGCCTATTTATAGAGTGCGCATCTGTGTCTGTTTTAGGGACATAAATGACGACATAATGTATGCCGTTAACCCATTTCAATTGTTACGGTTTCCAGGGTTCAGCCAGCGTAAAACAATAAAGGTTGACATCACTGAGACACAGTTACCTTGAAAATATGTTGTCTTTGCAAATATTACAATAGTTTTATCAACAGTATGATATTTTGAAACTCAAAATATTGAGTTTCATGAGCTCACAAAATAATTAAATTATAGGAGAATCTGAGCTTTACTGGTCTGAAGGGTGTTCATTTCCCTTTCAATAGTCTCTTACAGCCTTACTGTCAACCTGGGTGAAGTCAGTACTCACAAAGAAAATTACAACACAATAAACTGTTAGTTTAGGGGTAAATTTCACTTTCTTTTGCTAAATTTAGACTGTAGGTTAGGCTCTCCTCCGCGTTGCCTACCAAGCGCACGCTTAAACAAAACAGACCACCTTTCTGTTAAATTTGTGTCAATACAAAAAATACCACACAGAAAGTATCAACCTAAAACCAAGTTACTCTTTGGACTTTTTTGTTTTTAGCTTGAGAGCATCTAATCAAATGCTTTGAGCAAGCATTTGATTAGAAATGGACCTCTTTGATTTTTAATTAGCAATATTCATTTAACCAGTATAGAGTAGCAGTTAGAAATTTGCTGCTGGTTAGCCACATACTTGGACATAGAACACCCAGTCTGTATCTACCAGTACCTGTGGCCAACTGTGCAGGTTGCCTAGTGACAGAGTGCAGGGTCAGACAGCTGTGCGGGCTGCATAGTCACAGAGTGCATGGTCAGACAGTTGTGCAGGGTGTTCAATCCTGAGAACTGAGATAGGAGGATGTTGAGATTGGAGGCTTCGTGGGAGCACTGCACAGTTCAGGCCTCATTGCTGAACAATGCTCCAAAAACCACTTTACTGCCACAAATGAAGTGGTGGCAGCAGCACAGATAGAGTGATTTTTTTACTGCTGCACTTTCTCCCTGGCTGCCTTGGAGTTCTTTCTTGAGTGATAAGTCAGCAAGCCAGTCAAGGCATGTGAGGGTGAGGCTGTGGGTATGTGCTAGGTGCCTCATTGGTGGAGTGGATGGGGGTTGGCGTGCCTTGGGTTTGGCATCCTGGTGAGGTGGGTTAGGAAAGCAGAAAAGACAAGAGGTTGGGCAAGGTTGCAGGGGTGGCAAACAGAGAGTGCCGATTGGTCCTTCAAGATGAGGCGGGACAGGTGAATCAGCCAGACCAGCAGTGGTCTCAGCTTGCTAACAGCCTCGTTGGAGCTGGCCAGGGACTCTGCTGTCCCTGATAAACATGTCAGCAGCCACCTCCTGCCTGCCGACTGGCCCGACAGCGGGTCAGCGTGTCCCACTCTTCTTCTGTCAACACCACTGCATCTCCCGTGTGGGACCCAGATCACACTGCGCTCTGCGTGTGGGAGCTGGGGCCATCGGAGACAGGCTATCAGTAGCCATTAAGGGCCAGCTCACTTTCAGTCCTGTATTGATGACAGAGCTCAAAAAAACCTACATTGGTGTTTGGCAGTTATTGTATGAGAAATGTGTTCTTTACAGCAGGTGCACCCAAAAAATATATGAATTTAAGATCAATCTGGACCCATAGGTTTGACTAATTTAATCAGAGCAGTGGGTGGTCAGTAGAGTGACAAAACCTTACAGACAGCAGGTCTCATAAACATAAGGACTGGTCTCAAAGCAGACCTAGTTATGTGTCCCTGGGGTTCTGTATGGTAGGTTTGGTTATTGATCCTGGTTCACACAGAGGGCGGCCTGTAAGCCCTTACCCAGGTATGTAGAGGGTATTCACTGCCTCTTTGCTGTGGGCCCCTGCAGCATCAGTCTAGGTGGTTGTCCAACCTCTCCAGTACAAAGCACCATCCTCAGTGTTGCAGCTATGCAAAATGTTAGCTGACTGGGGGTGAGGGACACAGCATGCCACTCACAGCCACAGGGACGTGCAGGGCATGCAGGCCTGCAGGGAGCAGTACTGTGCTCTCTCACCGTGTGCGGGTGTAGGGGTAGGCGTTCCAGGACTCCTCCTCCACGCGCAGGGCAGCCTTGGGCAAGATGGAACGGAACCAGCTGGGGATGTGCATGCCGATGTGGTAGACCTTGTGAGTGTACTGGCCCGAGCCGCCAGGCCCGTCCGTGTACGGCCGGTTCTCCAGGATCTCCACCCCGCTGCCCTCGCCGCACGTCTCCTCACGGCTCTTCTTCTGCAGGAGGCGGGGGAGGGGGGGCAAAGAGCAAATGTCAGCACACCTTCCCTGTTTCCTTGTTAAAACCCTTACCTCACACAACATTTCTCAGCAATTCCTCCTGCCTGGTAAACAGCAGGAATTCTGCTAGTTCATCTCACCATATTTCTTTATACATTACGTCGCATTTGTTTGTCTAGGAAAATGGGAGCATGACCATTTGATTTAGCAATGCCACCCTCTGAAACTTGTCTGCCCAGCAACCGAGCAGTCTGCTCACAGAGGCCACGCCCCTCAAATTTTCCATATCAGCGAATCTAAGACGGACCTCGGCAGCGGCAGGAAGCGAGCGCCGTGTCACCCTGGGTTTTATGGCACGGTCGTTCCGTTTGACTGCGCGGCCGGTGACGCGGGGCACTTTCTGCCTACTCACGCCTATTCCGAGCAGGGGCTGCTGAGGGCAGCGTGATCGTGTGCTGAGGAGACAGAAAGTAGGCAGAGGGAGAAGTCACAGCAGGACCAAAGGGCAGCCCCGCATGCTTCCTACATATCCCTGCCTCCTCCTCCGCCTCCGCCTCCTCCTCCTCCTCCACTGCCTCACGTGCACTTGATTTTTAACAGCTCTTCAGGTGCTTCTGTGCTGTAACTTGCTGGAGTAACTGCTGCAGCTCTGACCATCAACATCTTTGTACACTGATTATCATTATACACTCTACCCCTGCCCAAAGGAATTAGGCTGAGCCCCAACTTACAATGTTTGATGAACATAAGAACCACATGCCACTGAAAGTCTGGCCAGTATTCCCTGATTCTTCAACGAAACATGAGGCAAGGCCAGCAAGCAGCGCACTGGAGTACCCCTCAAGCCTTGGGACATCTCTTTTGGTACTTCTTGGCACAATTCTGAAAGCCCTACCTGGTCAGAGACATCCACAGTGCTGACATGTATCTAACTCCCCGCCACCTGGGTTTAGTTAATGATTGACCATGCCAGGTGTCCTAGGGAGGGAGCGACTGCTGGCCAAAGTCCAGGACCACAGAGGATGAGCTGGCAGCAAATCTTCAAGCAGGTTGTCAATGCCTAGACACCAGCAGCGATCCTGCAGCGGCCAGTTGAGTCCTACCCTGCCGTCTCACTGCGCCAGTAAACGTGTTCAGTCTGACGCCAAAACCTCAGCCATCTCCTGCCTGTGTACTTCCCACTGCTTTACAAAGGCAAAACACTGCCAATGCCATGTGCTGTACATTATTTAAACTGCCACTGCAAACATTGCATGGCCTATGCATAACTTTGCATGACATGGGTGTTAATATTGCCTATACTTTGTAAATAATTCAAGACTAATTTATACTTTGAGGACAAAAAGTGTTCTTTAATGCCGTTCACATACTCCATTAGTCCTTTATCCATCCAGAAAAGCAGAGTTTTTCATCTGCTCTCGCTTATGCTTTCAGTTGTTAAGCAGTCAGCTCTCCAGAGATGGAAGCAAGCACTGTCTGCTGGTGGGTGTACAGTGAGCTGTCAGTGGGCAGCTGCTGGAGACCATTCCCTCTGAGGTACAAAATATCACCGCAGTGAGATACAAAAAAAAAAATCCTCTCCGTGGGATACGGTAAAATCATTTCCGCAAGATATCAAAAATTATTTCTGCAAGGCACTAGCAGTCAAAACGAATTCCTTGTCTGAAATGTAATTGCTTGATAATGGAAACGTTGATCAACACAAAAAAAGCAAACTAGAAAAGAAAGAGAAAAACAAACTCTACATTGCAACAAACACCCCCTTCTTTGGTTGAGTCAAGGAGCTGTAGCAGGGACAGATACTGAGACTGGAGGACGTAGGACAGGAGGTTAGTAAGGCAGTGATTTAATGGCAGCGGCTAAGCTGGGGACCACAGCCCACAGGAAGTGGTCTGACTATAGTCGCTTACAGGTCACCTTGCAGCCTTCTCCTGTTTGATGGCTGAAGCAAAGAGGAGGTGGGCTTGGCTAGTTCCTGACTGGGAGCCCTCCTGGGAACCTCAGGTTGCTAATGGAAGTGGTGGTGGTTGCCAAGTAGAGAGCAGGCTTCTTTCTGGAGAAAACTGATATCCCAGTCTAACGAAAAAGACACTGGGTTGCATGAAATAACCTTGGATGAGAGACTGAACTGAGGTCCTTATTCGCTGTGGTCATTAAAGATCTGATGGCACCTATTACAAACAGTAAGGTATTGCTCAGAGCCCTGGCACAAGTCACAATCTGGCCATTTTATCTGCTCAGTTTATCTTATGGGGTGAGCATTCTGCACACAGAATAGCTGCCATGCATCACCTAAGTGGGTGCTATACGTTGGTGGTTTTTAAGATGAGTCACCCCCCACCACTGCAAAGTGGTTTGAGATCCTTAAAAGGTTCTGTATAACTGTAATCTGCGACTCCTCTCCTAATGATGGACTCCCCAGGTCTGTGCTAGGGCAGGGGGAACCCCGGTTTCCCTGTCGTGCCTCATCCCATCAGCATATCCATGGGACAAATGGCAGCACAGATCCCACTAGCACTCTGAGCTACGGGACGGGACCGTATGCAGTTTGATGAAGAGCAAGCTGCAGGTTACATCATGGCCTTCAGTGAGATTAGGCTAGCGGAAATCTCAAATGAGTATGGATATTTACAGAAACATCCTGCCCAGGACACAAAAGTAGTCCCTTACAGGACATTATAGGACCAGCTCCTACTGAATATACTTCCATAACTCTTTTACCCACATGCTATGACACCATACTGACAGCCACTGCCATGTCTTATACTTATACATACTGATTATTTACAGCATCACTACAGAACATGGGAGCTCTCTATTGATTACTGATTAATGGATGTCTTGTAGCTGCACTAACTGCAATGATGTGTTGCAGTGCTGGTCTGAGCTCAAACACATGAGGTCCAACTGCAATCTGTTGTCTTATCATACAACATTAACATTATTCAGGACCAGGTGGCTATGTGGTGGTGGCTGCACTCCCTGTAACCCAGACTGGGAATGGGTCTGGGCCCAGCACTGGAGGGTGCAGTTCCTGTCATCTGCACCCCAACTCCCCTTCTCATTTCCCCCAAAGAATCCTAACAGTCTACAGAACTCTTTACCCAAGAGATTTCCTATCTACCATCCCATGGAGAGAAGTCCCAAGGGAAGGGAAGGCCAGGAGGGAGGGAGAGAGAAAGAGTATGACACGGAGAGAGAGAGAGGGGAGGAGGCCGCGTGCACAAATGAGGCAAATATAGATCTGCACAGACAAGGGCGAGACAGTGGGGAGTTTAATCTAATAAGGGAGAAAAATGGACTGAGCTTTTTTTCCAGTCTTCCTCAGCAGTAAATAACTCCATAATGTTGTACAGTAAGCTACCCTGGGAGGAGCAGCCTCCCTGAGCGCTCCCACTTTCCGACTGGAGAAGAGCCGGCCCTCCAGACACAGGTGCCTGCTTTACTAACAGGCAATAATGACCATATTGCGCTGACCTGGAGGAAAGAGGGGGGGGGCTATTTCGAAGTGGTGTCAAATTCACCTCACAAAATGAGCTACACGAAGAAAGATCCGTCCAGGGAAAGATCCAGAGAATGAACACACGTGGAATTGTTAAACACTTGTGGCTTTACAGCTCTGTCTGAATAAAGAACTGGCAAAGGATGTGTGTTGAGGGTACAGTGGTACTTGCAGCTTCACTTTAGTCTGCAGAGGTACAAGCCTACAGGAAATCTGAAGTGCAGATTTCATGTATGCTTGTAAACCCAACAGATGTGCATGTGGAACCCTGTGTGAGGAGGGTGTATTCTAATTAAGAATGCTTGTGTTCCTGGTATACACAGAAAGAGCTGGAGGCACAGAGGATGACTCTGCAACCTTACTGACTCTCTCTTTATGATGGTGATAAAGGCCAAAAAGGTCAGCTTTTAGTAGCAACCCCTCTGTTGTTTGACTTGTGAATATGACAGGAAATACATCCTCCACCCTCCGGCTTAAAAGTGAATTAATGGATTTTTCTGGAAATGGACACGGAACACCCAGCTAAATGCATTATACTCTAACATTATGGGTATGCTGTAACATTCTCCTTGTGACCCAAGGAAGACCCAGCTGTCTGAAACTTTATTTTCAGCAAACTTTGAGTACAATGTAACAGTGTATGGGTATTTAGCTTATGTTCTCACTGTCCTTCTCACAGTAATCACCATCTGTACAATTATCTGGATGAACTTATATTCTCGTGATACTACTTATATAAACTGTTGTACCAGTCCCCTTCATTTACTTACATTTATCTATGTCATACAGCACATGTTACTCAAGGAGAAACTGAAAACCACTGAACAAGAACCTATAATTCCAGTAAATCAAATATTTGAAGTATAAAGAAACAGAACCACTTAAAATGACAAACTTTTGAGGTCTGTTTGGCAGGATTTATATAAAATGTAGTTTTTATGTTTTGTAAATGTCATACAATTTACATTTTACTTTAGGTTCTTCATTAACACTTTTTCAGACAGGATGCATGCAACTTATACAATAAGAACCAATAGTAAATTTACTGGTTCAGGGTATCCACACGCACACACTTGATGCAATGTGAGTTATGCAAGTCTGTCTCACACAGATCCTGGAGCCAAGGGTGACACAGCGGAGCTTAAAGGAAGATTACCCAGCTGGTGGCAGCGTGCTCCGAGCATGCCATGGAAGAGTTCCCTCACCATGTGTGGCAGGGCTGCACATAGAAAACGCCACTAAGGACTGATTTAGGGTCAGATTCCTCTACTGCAATTCTATTCCTAACCATTATAAGATAAACAGCAAAACTGATCCGAGATCAGCACTTCAGGGACAACATCTGCCCGGAGCTGAGGCAGGGGTTGGGGGGGGGTGGTGACTCTGGAGGCCATGAATCAGCGGCACGGGGCGCGGGGCGTCAACCTTTCTGCCTTCATTACTTGTGACAGGACCATTCATTAGCCGGTGGCCTGCTCTCGGTGGCTGGGGAGCCTGCGCAGACACAGCGCAGACACAGCGCAGGCCCCACAGCAGCCACTGCAGCACACGGCACTTCATTAGCCCGATGACAGGTGCCACCGCCCCAGGCCGACTGGCGAACATCAATCGTCCCCACCTGCCGAAAGATTTATGCCTAGGGTTCCGAATGAACGAATGGAGGATTAAATTGGAGGAATATCTCAGCCCCTCCTTCCTTCTCCTGTCTCTTTGTTAGCTGTGGATGCTCTCCTGGCTGATTCCCTACTGCTGGTGCCACGTCAGACTCCATCGGCGGTGTGTTGGGAGACAAGCTCAAACCAGACAAATAATCTTTATCCTACATCTTCAATCTCCTTCACGTGTTCACAGAGCAGCTTGCAAGAAAACTTTGACTCACAGAATCTACATCAAATCAAATAACTGACTTTTTTCCTAAATAAAAAAAACACTGATGTAATACGTAAAGAATGTGTATGTCAAAATCTAGGCCAGAAGCAAGTATTAACTGGAGGGTTATTGACTTATCTATGAAACAGCATGCAGCATGTTATAAACAGGAATGCCAGAAAGCATTATAGAAATGTATTAAACAGTTCAAGTCACATAAGCTCTAAAACTATGTTAATGAAAGAAGAAAATGTAATATACCAAAGCACCCAGACGATAGCATTTGACATTTTACAGCTCATGTGAGATTTGCCATTTGTTTCAAACAAAAATGGACAGTTACGCTTTAGCAACAGGAGCCATTCTGGAACCACTGGGTATACCGCATTGCTCTCTGAACCATTTGTGTCGAGACACTTATCAACGTGCTGCAACAGAGAAAGACACCACTGGGCTCCAGCCTTAATTGACTTACAGCCACTGCTTGCGTTGTCCCTGCAAATCCCCCCGTCCCGATAATGAATTTGCAATTAACTATTAATCACCGAAGCAGTGTGAGAAAAGGCACACGGGAAAATAAAAGGGCTGTCCAGGAGGCAGCCGGGACTGGGATCTGCCAATCCCGGCCTCCACAAGCAAAGACACAGCCCTCATCTCCCCTTCCAACCTGAGGTGCTGCTGCTTTTCAACCCCTTGTCACCCTTGGTGACACCTGTACAGAGGAGCAACAAATATGGGAATGGGCAACGGGTGACTTGCTGCGCATGCTTCATTTCAGTAAAAACCTGACCCCTGCCTAGAACTGTGGCCAATCGGCATGAATGCGGCACCTGCGTGGAGCACAGTGCAGCGGAGGCCAGGCAGAGGGTCTCCTGCGGAAGGCAGCTCCTCCAAAGGAGCGTCCCCAGCTCACAGATAACGGCTCGGAAAACAGGGAGGCGGCGATGCGCGGTTGTCCCGGCAACGCAGCTGCATCAGAGACCCCTCCCCTTACCCTCCCTCTCGCTTTCGTCTGTCCCCCTCGCATGGTAAACAAATCATTAATGTGAGCGCCACGCTCCTGCTGATGTCACCGGTAACCATGGCACCCCAAGTGGGGTTTGCGCTATGTCCTCGCAGTTGTGACGTTGCGCAGGGAAGCTGAGGGGAGAGAGAAGGCAAGGGGCCAGGCAGGACTCGAAAAGCCCCGATTCTGCTCCAACACCTCATGGTTGCTAACACTGTTCAGTTTCACTGCTTTCTCAACAACCCCAAATATAACCACAAAAGTGATACATAGGATATATCACCTTCGCTAGCTTTGGGATATAGGAGTACACCGTGCGCGATACGTTGATCAGACCACAGCTCTAATCACTTAATTATGCTTTTAATCAATGCACTTCGTGTTAGCAGTGCAACACCTCTGGCAGAAAATCTAACATAATATTATTTTAAAGGTGACCTAAAGGTGCTGGCCACATTAATGCTGGGACTAAAGGCAGTCACAGATGCATTTGTATTGTATGGACCTGCGCATACCTTCTCTTTTCCTTCCTAAACTGTTCCCAACAGAGAAGCCCCTGGGGAAACTGACCATAATGTCATTGGAGAGAATTAGCAAACAGACGCAGACATGGCCTTTGCTCCCTGAGACCGGTGACTGGAGGAAGCCAGGCAGCAGAGAGACGCAAGCCTTGATTCCATCATCATCTCCAGATCCAGTTAGCGCACTGTCAGTGCACCCGGCGTCCACCCTGCTCATGCCCATTAGAATGTCTCCAGCCAGGCCCAGGCTTGCAGGCCAGCACAGCAGTCCATGTCATTGGGAGAAAAACAACCGTAATGCGGAAAACATCAAATGCTGGCTGTTCTCCAGCAACATCCACCGGTAACTTTAATCGCCCATAATCTCCCATGTTTAAACCCTGCTTTTGGTCATTGCGTCCTGAGAAATAAGCCTTATTATATGGAAATATTGCTGAAACTAATCTGTCGTAAGCCAGGTCACCGGCAAATGGTATTCACTGGGGAGGGGGGCCATCTTTTGCTGCACAGAGTGAAAGGGCTGCCATTATCCAGATGTGAAGTGGGAAGTGAGATATGGTTACAATACGCAGTACCTGCGTAAAGCACAGACAAATAAAGTCCACCTGAGCTGACAGTGCCCTGCAGCTTTGGTGATCCGACAAGTATCAGAGAACCTGAATCTCAGATCTCTGTCAAAATGACACGTTCAATTAACCATTAAAGAGCCAATTACAGACCAATCGATCTGGCAGGAGAGGCTATCAGTTCTACTGTCGTCACAGGCTGCCATGGTGCTGCTGCATTAAGCCCCTGCACCCGAACACACCCCCCATCTGGAGGGGCAGAGGCAAAGCCCCAAAAGGCAATAATCCACAGACTAACACCGGGCACTGTGGCTTAATCCGCCACATTGTTCGCTGCATTACCGGGCACTTTAGAACCCTGTCCTTTTGTTGTTTTCCCCCACATGGCGTCTGATTCTGGAGCCGGCTTTGCTCCAGAGCCGGCTTGCAGCCCTCACCGGCCGGCAGGGGCCAAGGCAGCCGGAGGCCCGGCCAAAACGCACCGCGGGCAATAGTGTGGTTTCAAAACCGACTGGCGCCGCCGCGCGATTCAGAGGCGGCCCTGCGGTTACCGCCAGAGCTGAGCTGCATGGTGAGGGAGGTCGCGCTCACCTGGATCATGTAGAGCTGTGCGATGCGGTACTCATCCACGCTCATGGGCATGGGGATTCGGTACTCCTTGATCAGCATGTTGAGCAGAATCTACCGGGGGAGGGGGGGGGCCGGGGAGGGGAAGGGGAAGGGGGGAGGTGGGGGCGGCTTCTAGCTGTGGCTCCTCAAACGGCTGCGGGCGAACTCATCGATGGAGCCTGCGAAAGGAGAGAAACAGAAACGGCGGTGAGTGATCCTGCGACACCGGATTCTGCGACACCCCACAGTGCATTGCATGGTACTCCTTCCAGCAGCATACTGTCTGACAGCATAATGATGAGCGCTCTGCACTGCTTCATCCTGCAGCAGAATGCTGTACCAGCACTCCCTCGCACCGAATGCAAAGGCATTGCAAAGGCAAATTCATGTCCAAATCCCTACTACCACACCTGCAGTGTCAATCTGTTTTACTTCCTCTGACCACGGGTCCCTAGATTTGCATGAACAAAACAAAGTCAAATAAGCCTTTGACAGTAATTACTAGAAGTGATAGGGGGAGTTTGTCTGATGGTCATTGCTCCAAATCACTCTGAACTTACAGTGGCTCTGCGGCCAGCCCTGTGGAAAACACGTGTACCTTCCAGCGCCAAAGGATACCAAACCGGCAGCACAGAAACATCGCAACAAAGGCGGGCAAAACTTCACGGGTCTTTAACTGTCTCACACAGGGCCTCGCTGAGAGTAAGAAGGATTATCTGGGGAGGGGGGCGTGCATTACAAAGCCCTTTCTTAAGAGCTACAGAGCGAAGCAGCAGGAGAGGTGTGTGTACGTGTCTGTACGTGTGTGTGCATGTGTGTGTGCAAAGCTGGTTTCTGTGGGGGTCTGCCCTTGCATTTAGGCCCACCTCCAACACCTCCCCTCTTCCCACCCTGCTCTCCCAAGGGCAACAGAGGGCAAACCTTGCGACCGACAGCTCTGGCTGGCATGGGCTTTCTGCGGTCACCAGCTTGTAATTACGGCACTGTTGTGTAACTAGGCACCGAAAATCATACACCCTCCAGAGCCTCCGACCCCTCACTAATCAGTTAATATTCCTGACCTGCCATGTCCAGAACAAAGGCTGGCATTAAGAGGGGTCCCTTTTGGCGGCCCTGCATTTGGGCAGGGGATTCGCGGGGACCTGATACCACCGGGGTACAGTGACACATTCTCTCAAGCGAGTGACTGTGACGCACGGCCACACGAAGGGCACGAGGCACCCGGCCCCTGTTTAGAACCCACGGGGTTCCACTTTCCCAAGTTACGGAAACAAATTCGTAATAATGTAACACAATGCCGTGTGGCAGCAGCGGCGGAGAACAGGAGGCCTTCTGTGTGGGGGCCAGTTCTTCTCAGCAGCCTTCCTCCTTACACAATGTGGCCCTGTGGATCAGAGAATGCGTCTTCAGCAGCTCTGGAACATCATGCTCCGCTTAAAATAACCAGACACTTGGGAAATACTTAAAAATAAAAGTGGGCTAGAGTGCACGCAGGAGGCTAGAGCGAAGGAGCGCTGCCGTGCTGGAGGAGGCGGGGGGCCGAGTCAGGACAGGGGGGTAGGCTGGGTAGCGGGGAGGGGCTGAGAGCGGGGGCGAGGGCAGGTGAGCAGCATCCCTGTCCCGCCCCTTCGCTGTTCAGGCCGGGGGTGGAAAGGAGGGGGGTGGATAGAGCAGGGATCAGGTGTCAGCAATCCACGCGCTGAGCTGGTTTTTTAGAGACACAGTTAGTAGGAGGTGATGGATTCTCCTCCTCCTCCTGTCGAGGAATTACAGAGGCTGCGGTGCTCCATGGGAAGTGAGGAGGAGGCTGACAGCTTTTCTAGCAGCAAAGAAATGGCAGCTCTCCCAGGCTTGCTGATATGTGAGCAGATTAGTAAAATGACAAAAAACATCCTATAGGACAGGACAATGTATCATCGAGAGGTTTCCTGGAGTCCAATGATTGCCCAAGAGTCTGAACCCATTGGTGAGCTGTGAAGGGTGTCAAAAGTGTAATGAATGTAAAAGGCAATTCATCAAATATTGCACTAACATGATTTCTTTTCAAATATAACACATTTATACTACTCACATATAAATCTATATGATAATAATTTTTTTCACGTATACACTAATTAAAATGCTCACAATTGGCCCCAAAGACAGGGAGGGTGTTTAATTGCAAGATAAATAATTGTAAAATAGATTACAGGATTCTACCTTTGTATGACTGTTGCCTCTAGGGGTGTAAAGGGCTAGAAAGTAGGCACAAAGTATATCACTCACCAACAATTTCCCACAGACTGCAGTGCATGTCCTTTAAATGAACTTATTAGGTGTGTGTCAATAAGTATGTGTGTGTGGTTGTCTTTGCATTTGTGAAAAATGCTTCTGAATCCATGTGAATGTGTGTGTGTGTGTATGTGTGTGTGCATACAGTGCTGAAACACAGTAGCCGCTTCAGTGACAACAATGAGTCTACACACACAAACGACCGCACCACACATTCCTGTCTCTTCTACACTCCAAGTTTGCCTTCTATGACCTCATGCTACATCCAGTGACGCTGAACAACACATGTTTTTGGCAAGCCTTTCGGGCACGGGGCAGCTTATTTCTAAACTAGACAACGACTCCAAAGGGAAGGTACAAGGTCACCGAGCACATGTCATTTAGAAGCTATTCAGAGAAATAGAGGAAACCCCTTGCTGATGATAATTAGCGAGGAATCATTAGGCACTAAGGGGACACCAAAACAGTTCTGACACTCGCATACCCTCACAAGCGCTGCAGCTGTGTTTGGTCCGGCGCTGGTGCCTCGAATGTGGAAGCCCCATGCCCTTGTCCCCACACGTCTCCTTGGCCCATATCCCCCCAGAGAGGTGGCTGGGGTGTGGTTCGGCGCCGAGCCTGCAGCCGCGAGGGACTTGACAGAAGCCACGCGGTGTGAACGTCGCAGGGGTTTGTGCTGATGCATACGGATGTGCCCCTCAGCCTGCTTCTCAACAGCCCATCCAATGCAAGATTCATGAGCCGTCAGCTAAAAGCTTCCCTGTCTGGGGCCTGGCTCCTGAAATGGGAAGTTTTCCGAGCGCTGAGAGATGCCATCACAAGAGATCATCCCGGAGTGAACTGTGACTGTCTATTTCCCCTAAAACTTAAATCTGTTTGTTTAAGCCTACAGGAATGGCCATCAAACCCTTGAACAGGACGGTCCATTCTCAGGTCAAAGCAGGAGGCAGGAGGCTGGAAACATCTCCTGCACAGCGTAGATGAATCTGTGAGGGACGCAGTGCCGAACAACTGCACACTAGGAATGACTGCATTTCCCAAAATATAGTGAAAAGAGACATGGTTGAACAGGTTACAGGCTAAAATGGTTGAAGTCACTGAGTGCTGTCTCTTAGAGCTAGACCACACACTGTAGCACATGGTCCAAAAAAGGACCACTGTTTTGGCCTTGTAGAAGATTCTGCACTACACAAGCTGCAAGCTTACTGCATAAGAACAAAGCTTGCATGATCTTTACAATTAGAAAAAAAGTATCTGCAGTTTGATTCTTGTCATACATAACACTGAACATGAATGACTGCACTCCTTTCATTCACACAGAGGAGCAACCTTCACAAGCTGCATGGCCAGTGTGCTTGACCTAGAAAAAAACAAACCCTATAAATAGACCGGTCACAATAATCCTGACAAACACATGCAGGGCCTCTGGTGTTGTATGCTTCATGAACATGCAGCATGTATTCTGAAAACACAGGAAACCTTGTCCCTGGCTAAAAAAATGCAACGAGGACTAACCCTCCACAAAGTAAACAAAATGACCTCTTGGAGCTGGGAGACACTGATGATGTAGCACAGCCAAAGGTTGGTACTTCTGTTTTGCTGCATCTGCATCTTTTCTTCATACGTTTTTCTGTATTATTCTTAGATCAATTAGAAATATTTTTGTCATATGTCCTTTTAGTGGTTTTTTCAGCTCTGAAAGTGAATTGAGTTTTGCTTTTGTTGTATATACATCACCTTGTTATATACATAACAGACAAGTTTTTGCACACCTGCAATGAAACCTTCAGAATTTTTTTCAAAAAGCCACAATGTGATCTTATACTTACTTTTTATTCCTTCTCCCAGGACCAGCTAAAACAAACAGCTTCAAAAACAAAGCTTCAACAGGCCCGTGTGGTGATTCACTTCTGCTAAGCGTCTTATGGGGTTAAGTGCCACAGACAGGGCTTGGCAGCGTCGGACAGACTCCTGAGCCACGGCGCTACTCCCCAGCCCCACCGATCCCCAAAACTCCCCCCATTTTGACACGTTCTCTCTCCGCTCGGCCTCTCTGGCACCGAGGCGCTGTCAGACGGTTTTACGTGTCTGTGGCTCCGCGATAATTTTCACTCGAGCGTGCTCAGTGTGGCAAGAGGCAACACAACTGAGATTGAAGCCAAACTCGGGTGGGATCTACGGGGAGGAAGATCAGTCACATTCAAAATTTTTAGTTTTTCAAAAAAAAAATCACGACTGCAGAAAATATCTGGCTCCCACATGCCTGAAGTTTAACATGTCAGAGCACTGTGGTTGTTTTGTGCAGATCTCTTCTCAATTATGAGTACAGTATTAAATAAATTAGTATAATGGGACACTGGCATTCATAAAAACAATAATAATTTGATTGAAACAAAATTAAAAAAGAGTTCAGACGAACATCTGACATTTTGGATGGAGCCTGGCAGACGACTTGCCAGCAATTATTAAAAACTGATTACTGACAATAATTTATTTAACCCAATGCAGCTACTATTAACTGAAATAGTACTATTAAAACTGAAAGGCTACACCAGTACAGCTTAATACTGTACAAGGATTGTGAAATGTCCACACAAGGCAAACTGACCTCATCACCTTATAGCTGTATTTCCACCTCTTCTAGTTCACTTTTTAATGAATAAAAAGGGTTTAGCATGCTCCTGTTGCACCTTCTGCTGCAGAGCTCTCCACCCCCAACCAGCGAGCCAGAAGCCTGTTCTGAGAAGCCCTGCGGCACCCCCGCGTACTGCAGCCCAGAGCATCGATCGCTCTCCTGCCCAGGGGGTGCACTGCGGGCTGGGGTGTGTGTGTGTGTGTGTGGAGGGAGGGTGCTTACATAAGCAGAGCTGGCGAGCTGACAGGCCCCGCGGCAACACACCGGCTTTCGGCTCAGCCTTCCAAAAGCGCAGCCCACGTCCTCGGCGCTGCGGGGAGCGGGGCGGCATGAGCGTTGGGGAGGAAGCAGGCCGGCCTGCGAAGGCGTCTAAGCAGGCACCCTCCCACGGTGGCCCTCAGAGCGTACGCCCATCGCGCGCGGTGCCCCGGGGCTTCAAACAGGGATGGCCACCCAGGGTGTCACAAGCAAGGCCAGATTAACTCCTGATGCTCTGATTGTGTAACCCTGCTCTATAAAAACACATGTACTCAAAGAAACCCGTACCGGATCTACGGCAACCATTTCTGAGACCGACAGTTTGCACTGACAAGCAAGCAGTGACACACCTGGGACATCAAAGAACAAACCAGCAACAGCATCTGAAACCACAAACTACACACTCCCTTTACTAGTGAGGAGTAAAGGTAAGCAAAGGCTTCCAGGAGCCTGTAAACACAAAGCCTTGTTATCACAAGGCTTGGCCGTTGAAGAGGGCTGAACGTCTCCCTCATGGTTCACTTCAAATCAATCTCTACTTTCGAGGAAGCAAAAGGTTGTTGTCATGGGATCTGGCAAGTAACTATAGCTGCTGTGGACCCAGCCAAGGGGTGAGCGAAAACAGCAAACGTAAGCCAAGCTCCCAATAACATACCGCAACTACTGCTGGAACTGGCCCTCCAAGAGGTTTAAGCACACAAGCATCCATGCACCTGGCAGCCAGATCTGCTGTATACAGATACACATATACACATGGACACATGCTGTACAGAGGATTACAGCACAGCGTTGGCTTCATCTGAGTCTTCAAGGCACTTCAATTTACCCCTCCCCAACTCCCCTGGAGCCTCATCCCTGAATCTCCCAGCAGTGTTAATCTACTATCATGACCATGTCACTCGGTCAGGCCCTTGTGTGCTGGGAGCTGTCAAACATCTTCCCTGTCTCCCCTCTTTAACCCTTCTAAACACTCTCACTGGGGCCTCACCACCTGATCAGCATGGGTTCAACAGGTGTCTACTTCTCACCTGACGTAGCCCCATGCCCATCAACACTAACTGTGGTTGGAACTTTGTGGGCTGGGTTGTGAGGGTCTGTATCAAATTACTATCAAGTAAAAGGTGCATACCCTCAGCATAACAACCTATCTGATAAAGACTAGCACAATCATGTCTGAATGGAAGCAAGTGGCACAGCAAGGCTGTGACTGAGTGCTGGGTGTGAGCACAGAGCTCAGTGTGAAGGGGGCCTGGCTTTCACACAGTGATGCAGCTCCTCGACAGACTAACCTAACAGAGCCACAGCTCCTCCATTACAGGAAATAACCGAGCACAACCAACTGCATGCTTGCTGATTAATCCTTCTCTGACACAGGCTGTGGCACAAAGGAGCAAAGTCACTGGGTTACAGTACACAATGCCCGAATGCCACCAGGCCACAGCGTTCTCATGCCCCGAAGATCAAACGAGACCTTAAAGCCAAATCAGCCAAATTCTGTGTTCCCACCACGGAACGCTTGATCTTAAAAACAACGGCTCGCCAAAGGGTCACAGCAGAGAGAGAATGGCAGTTATTACAAAAACATGTGAGGGAACAATTGTTCTAGCAGCTTTGTTTCTTTTGCGCCTTCTCTCCATCCTGCCATGAACACAGCTGTCCCTTCACTGCATGCTTCCACCACAACGACCTGTCACCTTTTATATAGGCACACCCTCTCTTCATGCAGTGCCCCACTGCTTTTGAGATAACTGCAACCCTTTGTGTCACCCACCTCATGCCCTTTTCTTCCTTGTCACTGCAGAGAGAATCACACACACGGTGATGTTGTTGAAACTACACATACAAAGGGAGCATCAGGAGGCTAGGGCCCCACATGCATCCCTTGCCTGGTTGGTAATTAAGTCGCCCGAGAGTCAGGGTGTCTTTTACAACTCCCCCTGAGAGCCTCCTCACACAGACACAATCCTCAAGGAGCAGTGCTTTTGTTAGAAAACACAATTAGAAGGCTTTCTCACATCCAACATTTAACAACTGGCTGCTGTCTGTGGGACAGTTTCCCAAATAACGCTCTGTTACACGAAAGAAGAATACCAATTTGTTCAAAAAGAAAAACATTTTGATCCATGAGAACTTTGGATTTTCTCACAACACAAACATGCAAACATGGCAGTGTGTGTGTGTGTGTGTGTACGTGCGTGTATGTGTGTAAATACATTAAAAAGAAGTAGTGTTGCTGACTTCATTCTTACTTTATTCTTCATTCTTACTTTATACCAAATTGTTTTATACCTTAGGAGAGAGATGTAGGCTGTCAGCCCAGTGACACATGCTTGTAAAGCTTCCTACAGCCTTGTTCTGCATTCATCAAAGTGCACTTTTTGTAGGACCCTCTGACCTGCAGAAACAGTAGCAGTACCCAGAATATTCGCTCACACAACCAGGCATGTAACGGCGCAACCTCACTCCCATCAAAACCCAAGGAGATATAATTCTCCCACACACGTGCGCACCCTCACACACGTACGCACACTCCCAGGAACACGAGGCACACTGCGTGTACCCCAGTGGAGAGACAGCTGGCCCAGATGGGTGTCACGGTGACGTGCAGAGATGAAACAAATCCCTGGGCATGAGGTGTTTGTCATGGGAAGTATTTTCCAGAGGCCACAATAGTGGAGGGTCTGGTAAATTTAGCCCTGTACTAAAGGGGGAGGGAGGCGGGGTCAGGTTGTGATGGCATGGACACATGCGGGGCTGCTGTTGGGGGGGAGGCAACAGATGACCTCAAACCTGACACCAATGGAAACCAGCAGAGACCCTCTAATGGGGCATAACATTTTTGCAAACAACGCTGTATTGCTGTCGCCACGTTACCACATGGCAACAATGTGAAGGCAATGTTAAAGATCTGTACGCATTTACCATTGATTATATCCTCCAGAGGAAGGTAGTGAATACGATTAAGAGGGGTCAGCGCATCATCTAATTTGTTTTCCCCTTACAGCACAAAGCAGTCAGGTCTGTTAATCCCCAAAAGCTTTTCTTGCTTTTATTTATTTATTTTGTCTATCTTGTTAAAATGTCAAAGGACTTACACTAAGAACATTCATTCAAAACTAATCTGTCTGGACTAAATTTGGCAGAGATTTTGCAGTTTGTAGTTCTCTCTTGTCTCTGTTTTCCACTGCTCTAAGTGTTGTCTTTCCATCTTCACCTACAGTGTGCCACTTGCGAAGTGATGTAATTCCTCCTAGGCACATTTTTTCCCTTGCCTCGAAGAGCCCTTTCACTTTCAGCATTCAAATTCCAGCCGATCACTGTCAGGTGTGTCACTAAGGTTCAAAGGAGGCATGGAAAGATACTGTACATGACTACAGTTCCCAGCATGTAAATATGGTGCTCAGGATTGTTTCATTTGTGTGATCAAATAGCTCACTGCAGGCAGACCCATTAGTTTGTTGAAAAATGAAGCCATCAGAACCAAAATCCAAAGCTAAGAGGAATACCAGCCAAAATCATGCTTTGTGCAATGTCTGGACAGTACTACACTGCTACGTTACACTAAGCTCTGCACAGCCAATGCAAATGCAGGCCAGTTCAACACTGTGGAATTACAAATGTTTCAGTATCTCTTTTCACTAAGCATTTACTATTCTGACAAACACTCCACAGTATGACAGTAAAAATTCTTTTTAGATACAAAACATACAAAAACCATGTTTTTTTTCAGAGAAAAACCACTAATATATAGTTCAGGGCTTGTATTTGAATGCTTTGGATAATCTTGGGTTTCACATTGACCCCAGTATCGGCATTCAGAGTGCTCACAGGTCTGAATGCTCTGAGGTTATGTGCAAGCCCTGTAAGAAAAACCAGCTCCTGTTCTACCAGCACCCAGCCCCTGTTGTTCCCCAGGGGAAGACCTCTGTGTTGCTCTCCCTCACTCCACCACCACAGCTGCCCTATGCTGCATGCTGGTGCCCTGAGATTTTCACATTCCCATCCATACACACAGACGCATGCTTGAAGCCAGGTGCTGTTCCTGGAAGGAGATGACAGAATGACACACAACGCTACAGAGATTCCACAAAGAGACGCTGCTTAGGGAGCGGATCTCTGTACTTCACCATTCATTTCCCATATGACAGACAGATCATAAATGCTATAGAACCTATTATATGCTTTGTGGTTGGTGCTATTTTAACACAGAAGGGCACAGAATTCATTACTGTCCTTATTGCAATACTCAGTATCACCCTGCACAACTCCTCTCCTCTCCATCATTCTTTTGCTTAGCTGAGACATTTTTATCTTTGCAGCCATGGATTACTTAAATTCGACACACTATCCATTTAACCAACTAGATCTTTATTGAGGCAATTCAGGTACCTCGGTTAAGCACACAATAGAAGAGCCTCAAGGACTGTGCCCCGCAGACTCGAGTTACAGGTCCAGCTCTCCAACCGCTGCACTACACAGCCACCCTGTTTATTCAACGCCTTGGGGGCACACGCAGACTAGGTCTTCTTTTCCTTATTATTTCTCAATGTGGAGGGGGGGGGGCTATAAATATCTGATGCCTGCAGAGAAAACCGTCCACCTAGTGCCTTCTCCCCGCAGCAGAGAGCAATTCTCGGATTAGTCGTGTTCGGTGGAAAGAGAGCACACTGTTGATATCGGGCAGATTCCGCTAAACCCTAAAGCCTCCAAAGCCCCAACGGGCAGCAGCTGCTATTATTACCGGCTGCCGTGATCCCTGGGACATCAAATCCGTTTCCCCGTTCACCGCCATGTTTCCCGCCCCGCAGTGGCCCGGGCGAAACAGATGCCGCTCTTCTCTGTGGTGAGGGGGGGGTTGCGGGGGCCGTGAGCGGGAGAGAGGGAGCGTGATGAGGGCAGGAGTGGCCAGAGCGCACGGTCAAGCGACCTTCGGAGCGTCGTATCAGATTTTCCAGTCACGCCTCCCCCTCACTGCCATTCAGCGAGTGGCTGCAGCCACACACAGGAGGATCCCTCAGCCTCAGCGATGCGCCAAGCAAGAGGGCAAGGAGAAAGGGGGAGGGAGAGGGAAAGAGGTCACTGAAGCACCTCTACAATAGGTGGAAATCATTTCCACAGGTGCCTCATAATGCATCTATTTGTGAACAGTGCCCACACAGGTAACATTTTTTTTTTTTGCTTTTGCATTCTACTTTGTTGCCTGCATTCATATGTGAACAGTATGTCTAAAACCAGATTTATTTGCTGGGCCAGTAAAGCTCAGTTTGAATTATCAGAGAGTGTCCTCCCGGATCTCCACTTGGTCGCCCACACTGAGGACATGAAGGGCGGTCTGCCCCATTACACTGCGTCCCACGATCCCCCGGGGCAGCCGCGTGACTCAAATCCACTTCAGGCTGAGCGTGACGTGCTGTCTCTCTCTCCCTCTCCACCCAAAGGCTGCCCCCCCTTTCAGAGGTCTCTGCACCAGAAGAGACAGGCTAGGGTTATTGACACCCAGTCAGCATGGAGAGCTCTTGCAGCCTAGCTGCTCTTAGCTTCACCCACCATTGTGGTCCACTAAAGTGAAGGAGTGACACTGATGGGACAGGGGGCATCTGGTCCCTCTTGTTCAGAGTGGCCAGACCTGGCATGCTGACAGAAATGGTGGCTGCGCACCAGCAATTTAATGCTGCCTGGCACGTAAGATGCATTGCCTGTAGTCGCTATGTTTTTCACAAGGTGTCAGGTGCTAGTGAAGAAAAAATAACTCAGAGACACACATTTGATGGTAGACTGTCACTGTGTAAAGGGCAAGGCATACACATCCAACACCACCCCTTGTCTACTGCCACCCCCCTCCAAAATGGCACACAAAAACAGACCTTAATTAGCGTGAGGGCATTGATTACAATGAGCTCCTGCTGCAAGAAAACAACAAAGGTGTGCGAGGAATTGATTTGTGCTCAATCTGACACAAACCAAGGGGGCCAAAAACCAGAGGTGGGCAATTACATACTCCGAGGTCTGTCATACTCCTGAGGTGCATTGCAATAAGCAACTTCACACCTGCTCACAATAGGTGACTCGCACCTTCTGTCTGCTTTTGGTCCAAAAACAGCAAAAAAGCTGCCGAGATCGTGGGTCAGTCGTCTGTGCTCCGGTGGGTCAAGCCACTACACTTTAGCAAGGTCAGCCAGAAGCTCAGCTACAGTGACAGTCAGCAGACTCTGCATCTCTGCATGACTGATTCTTGTTAGGGGTTGTTAGCTGCATATATAATGTCTCATGTGAATACAAACTTCTCACATGAATACAAAAACATTATGAACAGTGACTGTGAATATGATATGCACCAACAGGACCATTTAGTTTCTAACTGGAAAAAAAGGGCAACCAACAATCTTTTTAGCTATGGGAGAAAAAGAAACAGAATAATTACCACCAGCCATGACATCTTGGAATCTGTTCCAAGTAAAGAGTTTGTTTCCTCTTACTTTATGCTGTTATCAGTACATTTTACTGTTATGAGGACACCCTGGAAGTGCCCACTTTCTACGTGGTATCTCTGTAGAGTAGTAATGTGCTAATACCCACATCAGCAGAAGAGGAGAACGTAATGTGTTGAAAAAGGACAGGCCTTTTGCACAAGTGATGTAAAAGAGCATCCCGTATAAGTCCACAGCCATTTCATCTCAGTGCAAAATCAAGGAGACCAGATGGTACAAGCTCTCAGAAGCTGCTGACATCACCAGCCCTCCACACATGAAGCAAAACTGTATTTCGTATCAACTTGACTAATGTTGCTTACAATATAGGTACTATCCATCTGCATAAGTGGGTGCAACCACTCAGGTTTTGGTACTTCACAGAGTTGAAGAAAAGCAGCGTACCGCTGACCCACGGTTGAACCCACTACTGGTCTGTGGTCGCTAACTTCAATTCTCACCGAATCGAATCCTCACATCCTTAACGAATCTCTGCAAAGCGTGAAAACTATGACCACACAAGCCAAGAGTCTGCGTGACTCCAGCTGCTCTCTGCTTGGAGCTGAAGAAAAACAGTCATCTCAACAGCGGCGACCCTGCCTAAGAGAGCCTGGCGGCACATGCACGACATGCTCCCTCTCAGTATCTGTTTGAGCAAGAGTTTTAATGACTGTTTCTATACACACTTCCACTCCTAGCCTTCCCCCTTACTGCAGCTATCCTCTTGTGACAGAAAGTGACAGTCTCTGGCAGCCGTGCTGTTTGTCATAACGAGGGAGACTCTGACACACGAGCGTTCCCACACCAGTCGGTTCCATTCAGTTCGAAATATGGATGACGGTTGTTTATCACAAACTGCCTGCATTTCACTCTGGCTGTCACTCCCTCCGAGCAGCAGCAGGAAGGATCTCCAAGACACAGTCCAGTGACTCATCTATGTTTTGGTGTCAAATATGTCAGGAGATAAGCCACCCACCCCCTCCAGCCCATGATCCCTGCAGTTCATGTCACCCACAAAATAATGACAGCCTTCACATGGTCATGGAAGAAGGTGTGGGAGTGCAGTGGTGAAGGATCGGAAGATGTGACTTTCATGATATCCAACAGCTGTACCTGTCTCTAGATATTCAAATCCCCCGTCCCAGACTTCCTAATGATCCATCTGAATAGATTTTTCACAGCATGCTCAGTACAACAGGTTTCAACTGAAATAGTGAAACAATAACATTTGTATGTTGCTACACCTGCACACATGCACACACGTAAGTAGACACATGCCTGTACACACACAATCACACACATACACCCATAGGGAGAGTGCCAGCACTTCTGCAGTATCTGCTGACCAGAATACTCTAGCCTGTGTCTCCCACAACTCCCCCTCGAGGCCTGAGAACTATGATGTGGGAGAATTACCTTATATCCGGCACATATCCGTCCACCCTGTACACCCAGTTCGCTCCATGTGGAGCTTAGGTCTACGTCTGGCCTCCCCATTACATGCAAGTGCACCAGCAGCTCCCCCTCTTTCTCATGCCTGGCTGGAATTTCGCTGTTGTTTTTGCGGTTAGCAGCCTGGTCTGGGATCACACTCGGCAGGAGGGGAGAGAGCCGAGACTTGCATGAGACGGCGCGGAAGCGCAATAATGGGCGGGTTGTTGATATCGCTGATTCTTCTCTATCCCTTTTTTCTCTACGCCCCCCAACCCTTTTTTTTTTTTTTTTTTTTTAAACTTCCTCTCCGTCTCCTTCTGTGCCATCTCCACCTACGAAGCCGAGTTGCCATGGAGATGTGGAAGGCTGTGCCGCGACTGGCTGGCAGTGAGGGGGGGCAGAGTGATGCACAGAGGCTAAGGACAGCCCACCAGCAGATCTGAGCTACTGCACTCACCCTCCCACTTCCCCTCTCTCCCCCAACTCTCCTCCGCTGGGTCTCTGCTCTACCTGACTTGTGGCTGTATTTTTGTTCAGAGCCAGAGCAGAAGAGCGCAGGCACTGGCCTGTTTTGTCTGAATGAACCCCTGCTAACGCTTCCCCAGGTTGTTTTCTGGCAAGGGTTTCCTCAAGAAGCTGACCAAAGACCACTTCTCAATGGCTACCACAGATAACACATCAGGGGGTCGTGTCTCTGGATGTATCTACAACAGCAGCAAGCAAGGCACATCAGGACTGAGCTCAGCACCTGTTTAGAGTGGTCACACACAGTACAGCAAAAGATAACCCCCCCCCCCACTCCAATCACGACTACCTCTCTCTTTACCTGTGAGCTGTCAGCATGTATTATCACATAATCTGAACCTGTGCATGTATGCATAGGTGGTTAACAAAGGTCAAACAGATAAAGTAAGAAGAAAGTAAAGTAATACTGTAGAAGTGGCCACAGTTACTGAGGGCGTTGAACATTGGACTATTCGCACAGGAGGTCCGGTTTCTGCAATTAAGGGAAATCGGAGAGCATCTGAAATGATTAACAACCTAAGCTTGTTTGGGGTTAGAGTGACAAGGAAGCTTTCAGTACATTCCTACAGCCCTTGGATTCAGACATAAGGTATCAGGAGAATTATAGTCCAGTTGCTGTGTCCAAGGCAAGCTACTAATGAGGGAAATGAATAAGCAGAAGTGACAGTGCAGTGGCAATATGTACACAGCAATCTCCTACAGACCTGTACAATGTCAACAGAGTGAGTGGATCTGCCAAACAAGCACAATGACTACTCTTGTGAGCAGACAACGGCAGCCGCTGGGGTGGAAAAAGTTGGACGGAGCTGCCTGGGTGTTGTCCAAAAAGAAACGTGTGATCGTTAACACTAACAGAAGACAGATCCATACCAGGAAGAAGAGAAGGGGAAAAACAGTAATTTTCCCAGTCACTCAGCTGAAGCCCTGGATTATGATTCCGCAGTATCATCTTCTAAAGATTAACCATGATTTTTTATTCTTTTTTATTTATGTGCTGGCCTGAACTGTTGCAAGAGTTTCATACCAACAAGTTAAGTCGAGAGCTTGGCCAGACCACAAAAAATGACATCTTAATAATGTTTTTGTTTAAAATATGTCCTAAAGCACAGCTCACTGACCTTTGCTAAGAGCTGAATTTGCTGTAGAAAAAAAGCAGTCAGTGAAAAACAATCTTTAAAAACTCAATTTGATTAACCTTTTAGAAAAATTGATAAAAAAAAGAATCCCTAAAATCCTTACAATTGATTGGCAAATTTATGCACTTTACATATCCATAAACAAAATGCTATGTTCACTAGCAGAATAGTGGCTAGGCCAGTGGATTCTTAACCCAAGGGCTGGGTCACTGTTTGTGCTTTGAACACTTGAACCAAACACCATAAAATCTAACCATATAAATGGGTAATGGACTGTAAATTAGGTGTGGAGTAGGAACATACTTCATCAAGAGCAGCAGTGTGGTGTAGAGGAAAAGACTAAGGATTATAACCCAATGGTTAATTGTCTGATTCTCCAGTGGGCCACAGTAAATGAATGAACTGCCTCAGTAAATAACCAGCTGTATAAATGGATAACATGTAAAAATCTGTAGGTTGTTCTGGATAAGAGCATCTGCGGAGCAAATGTAATGTAATGGAAACAAATGCTGAAATAATATTTATCTTACTCTAGGTGAGCAATGAAAAATGCTCTACACCATGTGCAATCTACTCTTGGGTTTTAGCATTCACATAGGACATTTTTTGAGGACATTTTTTGTGTGACAGTAGGCCTGTGTGAGTTGACATTGTGACAGCACCTCTGTGAGAAGAACATTTAATCAGTCTCCACCCAGCAACCACATACTGAGTGCCCATGACTCATCTGTTACAGCTACACCCTCACACGTGTGAAACAGGCCACAATGGCACAGGACACAATATACACAGCAAAGGAAGAGGACAAAAATGAGGGGAACATACGGAAGATCTTCTAATTCCCTGACATTTCTGTTTCCCCTCCTTTTCCTCAACCTGCAGGGATACTTCATTTCAGAACAAAAAGCTCACAGTAATATAACTAAAACATACTTGCAAGTTTTTTTTCAGGTTCTTGAGAAAAAGCAGTATATCACATATTTACCACATATATACCAAGTATCCACACACTATTTGTTCCAAAAAAATCAAACAATTTTGGTCGTACACATGAGACAATGCTTTGATCCAAGGTGGATCTTCACCCGCAAAGAGTAGAGATATTTGGTTCTTTAATATTAAAATATTCTACAGTGTCTTCTTTCAGACAGACAGCATCTTGTACAATTTCTCAGAATTGTCCATCTGTGCTGGCCAAACCCAAAGATGGTGCCTCTGCTCTGGGGAGCGGCAACTAGGGCAGGCAGCATCTTCCCTGGTCCAGTGGCCCCTTCTTCCCTCCACTGAATCACCACATTGGGTAACAAGAGTCATGTGACATACTTCAAAAATTCCACACTTCCATCACTGCTTTTGGCCACAGATTTTCTCTCTCTATAAATGGCATTATCTTGTTTCCATTATGGCATTTTACAGATTTCTGCTTTCTCTGTCATAACATCATACCCAGGAGAGGTAAATCAAACTAAAGTGGGCCATCATAGGTATAGCATACTCACACTGCACTGCCACCAACCATGTCTTCTGGAACGTCAGTGTCCAGCACCTGAAAAGGAGAAAAACACAATATTAAAGCATGTAATTAAAAGAGAAAGGTATGTAATATAAGACTTTGTGTATTAACCACATCCTAGGCACTAATAAACTGCTGTCATCCTGTAGCTCACATGAACCCAGCACTTTCCTCAACGAGGTATTTGTGCAGACTCAACCAGTCCTCTTTTGGTGGCACATTCAAGAAACCCTACAAGAAGACCAATATTTCCTCCTAAAGGGTGGGAGCACTGGCTTAACAGCAATAACAAATGGCTCTTATAGAAGCTGAAATGAGTGTTTGTGTATTATTCTGTAGCACAAGGGCACTGCACATTGCCGAGGTTGACATCCAACAGCTAACAGGCGTTTGTTACAGCAGTGGCTTAATGGAAACCCCGAACATGTCATCAGCCTCTGTAAGATCCAGAAAGCCCCGTGAGTGCCAAGATGGAAACTCTGATGTCATGAGCGGGCCTCTTCCACGACACTCTCTCCCTGACCCGTCTCTGCCCTCTCCTCGTGCTCCAGATTATGCCTGCCCGCCTCTCTGTGTGCAACACACCATTCCTTCCACATCCCTGCACGGCTTGCTCACCGACTCAAAACACAGCACCCACACAGGGGTTGATCACATTTGGGGGCTCCTAGCAGGATGGGGAGGGAGATGGTGGTGGTGTTGAGGGGTGTTAGGGTTCACAGAATAGGTTTGAAACATTCCAGCTCCAGCTTTTTCTGGAGGGACGGACGTGGCATGACCCTCGTTCCCACGAGGCTTTGCTATTTGCACTGAGGGAGGACTCATTGATTGCCAGCCTTGTATAGGAACCTGCATCCACCCCGAACCCTGTTTTTTTACACCTCTGTAAGAACGCCGAGCAGCAATCCGAGAGGCAACGAGAATCCCAGCAGCGCTCGGATCGATCCCGGGCCATTACCAAGTTCTCAAGCAAAAAAAGGCACAGGACTCTGAAATGGTCTGGCTTTATCAAAAATGACAAATAAATAAAGGAGGAGTGAGGTGAGAGACAGAGCCAGCCCTTGAAGCGCTGGCAAGGAGAGGGCATTTTATTTATAGAGTAGAGAGCTGATGGCTGCGCGCCTCTGTAGTTGTTCCTTTTTAAATTACAGTGATAAATCAGCCACCCTGGAGATTTGAGCTCGGAGTGCCGCCACTCAGGGCTATTAAAACGCGCGGTGCAGGACTCCCGAGGTAAACACGGTACATTGGATCAGCAACAGCAATTCCGAGAGTCAGGTGTGCTGCACCATCCCAGCAGTCAGGTCTTTGGACCGTGTTTGGGGGTCTAGTCTCCAATTCAAGGCTCTCAACAGTCAGACGGTGGCCATTTGCTTGAGGCAAGTAAGCATTTCTTTGAGTTGCAGGTGTAGGCATACCAGCACTGCAATGTACTGCTTAAGACTGGATCTAAATAGGCTTATTTAATACACGTTTCTGAACTGCCGTGCATTATAACACCAGAATTAGATCTTGTGGGACTCATTACAATGATTGGATCACCTGACTTCATCAATTCAGTGTGAGGCTGCAATCACATTTTCCATTAGAACTTAAATTCAAATGTAATTGCCCATTATGCAATCGATGGTTTATCTTTTCACTGTTGTTATTGCTTGCTCTTCCTCTGTTCTTGTTCTCTTTCCATCAAATTACTCATGTTCAGGGTAGGTTGTTTTTTTGGACTTGTTTCAACTGCATTGTCTTTTAACAATCAATTTTACGTGCTGTAAAATGTTGAATGCGAGAGAATAAAATAAAATTGGATTTACAGTAGTGCCATGACTTCCTTGGCAGGGGAGTGGATGGAGTTGTGACGCAGGATGTGCACTGAGCCACTCACTGTCCTGCCTCCACACACAGAGACAGTGACTGAGTGCTCCTTCAGGGCCTGAGCGACAGCAGATGAGGGCTTTGCTTTGGACCCCCCCCCGGGACACAAAGAAACTGGAACTACATGGGCTGTCTGTCAAGGCACTTATCAGAATGCAGAAAACATTTATCTGCAAAAAGCAAACAGACATCCACAAGGGGCAGGCTCTTCCTGTTCCTGTTGACTGCGGGCTTTAGTGGAGGCCGGTACGGGACCAGGCACCGATCACCTGTCACTAAGCATTAGCATCCAAACCAGCACTCCGAGAGGCGTCCCGCAGAGCACATTTGAATGTAGAGGAAACGCAGCCCCAGCCCTTCCCACAATGCATCTGGTTTCACAGACAGCCACTGAAGATACTTGGGACCACAATCTCCCAAATCACTGCACTCGGTTCTGTCAGGACTCTTCTCTTGCTCAGACAGAGCGGTCACCTGCAAAAGTATCACAAAGGCCCAGAGCAAAAAAATACCTGGCTCCCATCCCACAGAATTTAGAGAAAAACTCACTGTCAAGCATGGTCAACATAGACATCAGTCTTTGACAAATCCTTTGGGCGCCACCATCCATAAACGTCTGCTTGGGAGACAAGACCTCCAGCTATATTCTCCAGGAGGTCTCCCTCTGTGACGCAAAGGAGCAAAGCTGACGCACTCTTTTTTTTTCCTGCAAGTTGGAAGGCAATGTGATGCAAAGCATAGGAGTCGAGACAGATCGATCTTTTCAAATCCACAGACTTACAGTGCACTTCAGGCTCAACGGCGTGACGAGGCAGTTCCTTCCTGCTACAACGCCATCGCCATTCACTCGCTGGCCATGCAGGCTCATGCGTCACCAGGTTGCCATGGAAACAGACAAGGCACGGTGATGATCCCCGAGTTGGGGCAGTGAGAAAGAGCAGACTCTTCCAATTGGGTTAATCAAAGGTCAGGGGGTGCATTCCTTCCACTGCCTAACCCTGACCTCTCATACAGAGAGGCATGCAGGCAATACCTCAGAGGTGGTGGTGGTGGTAATTGGAGAAGGGGAATAACTATGGGCCAACTACGGGCCCGGAAACGAAGCGTTCAAGGATCATGTTCTTGAGAGAATTTTAAAACCTACCAAACAACAGCAAAGCAGCCAACAATTTTTCTGATTACAATAAATATATTATGCACTACATACACACATACATAGCACATAAAGCACATCTCATACAGCACATCACTCTCTCCCTCTCTCTCTGTTTGTCGATATATACATATATATACATTTATATTTTTCCTTTAATTAGATATAGAGAAAGAGAGTGTGAGTAACATATATAACTTATATGGGTATATCCAGCTTTATTATTATATTGTTATATGTTATATTATATTATACTACATTATTATGAAATAGAACACCAAAAGACAAATATGCAGCCAAATACAATTAAACATGCATCTGCCGCACTATTTATAGCACTAATGTTAGCATAACAGTTATACCGTGTAGGCGGGTCTCTTCGTTTTGTCTGTACTTGAAGATTGGACCCTAACAAAGCGAGCAGTGTGCTCCACGGAGGGATAGCCTTGCATCACTCTGGTCATTACTCATCACATTTCCTCACGCTTCATTGGAGGGGAGGAGGTTTGGGGGGGGGGGGGGTTGAGGTAGTGCTGCCTCCTAACTGGACATCACATGGACGTGATTAGCCACTGCCCGGACTGTGTCTGCTTGTCAGGGAGCCCCGTGACGCTGTACCGGCAGCAGGCAGAGACGCACAGCAGCGTCGTCACGGTTCCAGGAGCGTGCTCGGCAGGGTGGCAGGCTGAGTTGCTCCGTCTTGTGGGCCAGAGAGCATCGGCCTCCTGCTCTACCATAAAAGGGCATTTTCAAGCTTCACTCTCTCCTCTCTCACTGCCTAATCTACATCAGTCTGACAGTGTATATTTTTTTTTATTTTGTTCTCCTCCAGCACACCGTTTTGGGAACAGGGGTCCCCTGTGGCATTAGCAGTGAGAGCAAAAAACACTTAAAAGCTCAGAGGGGCATTCTAGCCCAGGCCTTGGCCTCTGGGACATTTTGGCACTGGTTATTTTCATCACACAATGTTAAACTGCTGGGAAGCTGGAAACTGAAGGCATGTGAAGGCATTCACTCATAGAAAACTTCCACAGCACAGCTAGCTGATCCAGACCAAGTTTTAACACCTATACCCTGTATAGCACCAAGGAAGGCATGATTACATAGGTTTCAATGGTGTGATCCACACAGGTTTCAATGATAATGAACTCTCAAAAGGACACTCAAAAGTACCTTCTGTCCATTCCTTTCCCTCATTCCTGTCAGAATGGGGGCTGGGTACAGGGTATTTTTGCTCTATGACGACACCCAACAGTGCAACTTTACCTGTCATATTGCCGTCTCTCCTCTGGTGATAACTCTCTTTGTATTTCATGGCCATAAACCTACCCTCAGGTCCTTGTGCATACTTGTTGTTCAAGGCCACTCAAGGCCGGATCTCACCCCCTTTGTGTTCTCTCTTATGACCACTTCCTTGTTCTCAGGTCGTTTCCCTTGACATAAACTCGCTTGAAATATTGGCTAATGTTAAACGGGGCACACCTGAAATGATATATGATATGCAACTGTGCAGGAGGCCAGCCAAAGATGCAGAGTCAGTGTGCTCTTTGCTTGAGAATCAGTTTTTTTTTTTTGAGATTGCAAGATGAGTGCTTATCCCACAGGTTCAGGTAATAAACCTGTACAGTGCTTTGACCTTCGGCAGGTTGCCACATTTCCTATTGGTCAGAAGGACAGGATCATTTGTGGTAGCCTCATGCTCTCACTGTGTAGGAGTGTGTGGTATTGGTCAATGCAACACAGTGAAATCCTTCCACCTTGCACTCTCAACAGTGTACAGGAGTCTGGGGCAACATTAGTGTTTGGTGGCTGATAAAGTCTGTAACCACAGGAAGCTATCAGTGTGAGTACAGCACTGTTCAGTTGATGCTCGGCGTCTCTCACAACAGAGCACACTGCAACTCATATAACAAGGAGAAATGGTTATTTTTTCACCCCGTGTCTGTGGTGTTAGATCTAAGGATAAGATCTAAAAGATTTCCCTCTGTTTAAAGGGAAAACAAAGGACTTTGGCCACTGTATGCATTTGCTTACTTAGTGTAGCCTTATTCTTGAATTATAGTGCATGCCATAGAGGTGCCCAAAGCTGACTGCAAGAGAGAAAGCAAAAGTGGATGAGGAGGCCTGGAGTTTGAGCAACTACAAAGTGAGAAATAATGGAGGGTGATGACACGGATTGAATCTGGAGGTGTAGGGTATCGTGTCTGAAGGAGCACAGAGGTGACTTACAAATGAGGCACCTTAGCATGCTGGGTATACAAATGAATCCCCACAACGCCCCTGGGGGAAAAAAAAACACTGCAGACAGGAGTCCATGCAAATGGAATGGAAGCTAAACACACATCGTGCGCATACACACTGTTCCACACCACAGACAGTGCTTTGCTCACAACACTCTGAAGCCTGAGTCCCAGAGCCCCAGATGTGAGGATGTGCTCTCTGTCTTGATAACCTCTGGTGACAGCCACCAATAGGGACACACCTGTGGGGCCTCACTTCAGACAGTAAAAGCACAACGATGGCCAGGGACATGGGAGGATGGGTGCTGAAGAGCTGCACAGCATGTACCATCTCAGTGTAGCTCAGCCTTGAGACAGTAAAACATTATGGTACTCTCTCTATCCATAACACCATACGACATTAACCAGGAGTGACACCTCCCAGGTACAAACGTGAGCAAAACATTAACTTCACCTGTATGCATGTGACTTTAATGGCCAGACTTTAATAGCTGAGACTGCATGGGAGAAGTACAGGTGGGCCAAGTGGGTGTCCGAGACAGAAACTGACAACACAGAGTGGTGGTTTCCATTTCGGCTTGGTCCATAACCCCAATCTTTGCGTATAAAAAATTTATACATCAAGCCGACCAAGGTGGAGTAGCTGCAACCTTAGGGCCTTAACAAAGCTGCACTTTGAAAAAGTTGAAAAACAGGCACAGCTAACTACCTAGGTATCTGCAGCTGTCCTAATGCTGTTAGCATGCTTGATGCAATTAGAAATTTGGCGAGCTAATTTAAACAGTGGTTAGCTACAGGACAGGGTTACTTCGTTTGAAAATAGCTTGCTGGGTTGCTAATGATGCTGTCAGCAGGCCTGGTTAGGAGATTTCCAGCAAGCAAAAAAGTAGGCCTACACTTGCTCAATAGAATCAAAGTGTCAACATTAAATTTGTTACACTATGTACTATGAGTAATATTGACAGAGATCATGACTTGTAACCAGAACATTGCAGGTTTGATTCCCAAGTGAGGCAGCACTGTTGAAAACATTGAACACAGTGCTGCCTGAGTTGCTTCAGTAAATATCAGGCTGCATAAACAGAGAATATGCAAAATGGAAGCAGCAGTATTCACTCTGGACAAGGGTATATCTAAGGGGTATTTCGCAGAGCCAGTCAGCTTCTGTAGGTATTTTCAAAGGGCTGGCTTTCTGAGTTTCAAAAAAAGAAGCATGTCTAGCCAGACCATTAGGACCGATTTTAAACATACTACACAGCTCACAACTTACATACTGTATGTATAAAATCACGTCATTATTCTTTATCAAGAAACTCACACATCATGTTTACTGTATTTGAAATTAGCAGAGGACAACATAGTGATTAGTTAGGACAGCTGTCTACATATTTCAATTTGCAAGAACAAAGCATATCAGACACTAGACGAGTCACTTTCTGTCATGATACTGTCACAGCTCACAGTCATATTTTTTTCTAAGCTGAGCAGTTTGAGGAGCATGTTTGAAAAGCGGAACTGTTATTTTGCATGAACTGCTAGATTACTCTACTGTACTGATCATACCATCACATTTTGATAGCATAGCACACACTACAATGTTTAAATCCCCGATATTGCATTTTTGCTCACACATACTTTGTCATGTTGTGCCCAGAGGTTGTTAGCCACAAATATTATATTACAGTGTATTGCTATTCCAGGCCTTCCCTTCCCTGCCTTCAGTGATTGGTATCTGTTGCCTTACATGTTTCTACCTTTATTTAATAAGCCTGAGTTTGTGTTATCATATTAATCTGAAACAGGGGTCGTAAAACTGAGTTAACTAGCTAATAACAATTGAGTTAGTTCAAACCAGATAACTTGTGCTAATCCTTACTCACTTAAACCACCATTATGAAATACGCCTCTGTTCAGCAAATAAATAGCAATTATAAATAACGGGTGCGTGGGATTTTTTTCTTTTGCAGCCTCAACACACAACACTGCCATGTAATGATGACTACAAAAGTCCCAAATCATGGTGGATACAGTGGTGAGTAAAGAAAATGTAAAAACACCTATGTAGATATGATTTACAAAATGTATCTACTATCTACTTTTTTTCCCTGTTTCCTTAGCAACCTGACCAAAAATGCTATGCAATTTCTGCAATTTGAGTGGAAGCCTATTACAGGAGCACCTGGAAAGTCTCCCTGTCCCAGCAGTAAGGTGACAGCAGTGTCAGAAACGAACAAAAACACGGCATTGTTCAGCGAGGGCGTTCCAAACGTGCGGCCGGTGCTCAAGAAAGAGACGATCAAAGGCAGCAGACAGCTGCAGAAAGAGGAGTGCCCCGGCGCCCGATACCATTAACGCCTGGACTGACTCCAAAGCCCTGCCACCGGAAAAAAACACACATACGGGAACCTCTCACGGTAAGAGCACCGCCGCGTTGCCCGTGGGCCCCCGGCATCAATGTGGGCACTCTCCTTTCCCCGTGGCCGTCTGTTACGAAGATTAAGCATCTATTAAGGGCAACTTCCCATTTCCTGAGTGCATTCATTAGTGACAGTACGCTTGCACCGCGAGGAGGGAGGGGCAGTCTCTGCGTCACTGTCCACACCCCGCTGCCTAAAGCGCTGCGGGCACATGACAGAGGTCGGCACTGAGGAAAAGACACCGGGGCACGGACTCCGAGCGTCAGGGGCTATTTTCAGGACCGGAGGGGAAAGAACTGTCAACGTCTGATGGGACTTTGGAGCTTTACTTGGCTTTCTTTACAAAGGCACGGCCGTTATCCCGGGCTGCTCCGATACCCCGAATAGAGCGCTATGTTTGGCGATGACATGAGGTTTGAGCCTCCCGTCTGTCTTCGCGGCTCGATTTTCAGTCAGCGTGAAGTGCAGCTCCATCAGAGAGGACCTCTGCTCCGTGGCAGCATCACTGGTAAGAGAGGCCACAGAGACCTATCCTGGAGTCCTTCCTCTGAGAAAGAGCTGACAGCACCCTCCTCATCGTGAGCCAATCGAAATGAGCAGGGGGTGTTCGTGAAAGGGGAGGGGAGAGGCACCAAGCGCGCCACTAACTAATGACAAGGCCGGAGATAAGCTGGTGCAGGGATGGCATGGCATGTGAGGAAATTAGATCAGTACATTTCCATGAGTCTCAGTGGAAACAACATCATAGCCCTGAAACACAGCAGAGACTGAACTGCAAAGAACAGCATTCTGCAACATTAGAGTGTCAAAGGGGGGGTCCAATAGCAAGCGGTCTCAATATGACAGCCTATGTCACACTTACCCCCACAGGTAGCTGCTCCCTGCCACACCCCCACCGCCCTTCCAAATGGTGACGGGAGGTTTTGGATGACTGGCCCTGACATTAGGCGCAATGGGGGGGGCAGTCTGTAGAGACTTGAGACAGCTATACACACCTATGGCAAAAAAGACAAAAGACGGGGCGGGGGGGGGGGGGGGAGCCTGGCAAAAAAGTACTATTTTTAGCAGTTTGAGAAGCCGGGCATCAGCAGCCGGTGGAAAGAGCGAGGGAGCTGTAAAAGTAAGGGAAGGCAGTGCTGTCACTTTTATTTTACCTGATCCCTGTGAGTCACAGCTCACACAGCAAAGGATGTGGCCTCAACAGCTGGGCCGAGGAGAGACAGACATGCACAGGCACACACACGCGCTGGTCATGCGCGTGCATACGCACATACATAAAAACACGATCTTTTCCATTCAGAAGGGGAGCACAAGCATAACTCATTCAGCACAAAGTACGGCAACCTCTGACTGGATTTGTTAACAGTACCTCTGCAGGGTTTGCCTAAGAATTTGATTTTTTCCTCCTTTGGAATGGACTGAGCGCATTTTTCTCACTTAATAACCATGCACTTCCCCTCTTGTCACCAAGCTCACGGCCTCTGCCCTGCCAGCTCTGCTGAGACGCAGGACACTGTGATGGAGACCAGACCCTTAGAGCATGGCTCACCTCTCAACCTGCTCTCTCTCTTTGGGCTCCACCAGCCACCACTAAGAAAACATCTTCGACCATTTTGATCATGAATAAACATTGTGCAATAATTTGTTCACATATTCAAGACCTCAGCAAATTGTTTAAACTACTGGCCAAAGGACACAAACATTACTTCACATTTGCTTAACTAGATTAACGTACACGGTTCACATTTTTTTCATGTTATTCATTTATAAAACTGAATATTTACTGAGGCAGTTCAAGTCATTTATGTACCTTACCCAACAATGGTAGTGCACCACCAAGGAATCAAACTAGCAAACTGTTCCTCACCACTACGCTACACTACTGCATTGTAACACAGTGGACTTTCACCGACTTCAAACTGGTAATATATCCATTTGGCCAAATACCAGCTGTTTTCTCCACCAGCTGTGAACCAGCCATATCTTAACAATTCACTTCCTTTATTTACTTAAGTATTTACTGAAGCAAAATATTTACTGAAGCAAAATATTCCTAACATAGGCCTTAAATCCTTAAAAAGAAGAAGTGAGACCCACTAGCTTTTCAGAGCTGCGTCGAGCAGCCATTTAAGACATCTGACATTAACTGGCCGGCTCATTAGGGACGCCCATGGACAGGTTGTTCCCTCACAGCTCTGTCATCAGAGCTGGCATTTACATCACCTGTTCTGTGCAGCGGAGGTGACAGCTAGAAGGCCAGAGTATAACCGCGGGGGCCGGAGAGGAAGGACACGTTGTTCCGCCCCGGCGCTCACGTTTGAACGACGCCAACAGCGGCAAGCACCATCAGGATGCACTTTTTCCGAAGACCCATACTTATGAATGAGATGTCACGTTGAAGTACACAGAGCAGTCGCAAATGACTCTCTCAGGGGCTGGAACATATCAGAGATGGAAAAAGTGACGATATCATTAATAATCGTGGTTTTCCATTATTCATCATTACCATCTATGGCTCGCCGGCCATGGACATACATGGGAAGCTAAGGCTGGGTATTTGGAGTGGATGGACAGAGGTAGACCTGCTTTCACCCTTCCCTGCAGTCATCCCAGTACAGTTCTGTCCTGCTGCACAAACAGCACATACCTGAGTGAGCGACCGCGAGGGCTTCCCTAAGCAGTAACAGAACAACATCACCTCACATTCTTGCTCTTCCAATTGTGGCCAAAATGATGGCTGCTCAGAGGGAAGTCACTGGGAGTCTGTACTTTTCCTAGGGGCTTGAAAAGACAGATCTTGCAGCTTTCTCAGCTAACAAGCACTTCAATTAGCACTGCCATAACTCAAATTGACTGCAGCTGATCTGCCAGTTAAGCTAATTGTAATTGCCTTCTGGAAACGTGTGGAATGGATGGACAAAAAAGCTTTTACCTGTTACCCACAGGAAGGTGGAGTGCACATGACTCTGAGCTGGGGGGGAGGGGGGTTGACTCCACCTACAGTACAAAACACTTTCCACCACACACATTTTTAAGGCTTACTTGTGTTGCAGTACGATAGTCAAGGTCTGCTTAACTCTTCTAGTGCTTACGCATGCACACCCAGACATACACACACACACACGCATGCGCCCGTGTGCGCGCACACACACACACAGTGTTAGTTATTAATGGGCTGTGGTGATTGAGATGGGTTGTCTCCAGAGCACGTGGCTCAGTTACAGTCACACCACCATGGGAAAAACTCGACACACAAGACGCGGTTTGTTAAGGAGGGAGACGGCTCACTGCTGCCAGCTCCACCACCTCCGGCCCAGAGGGGGAGCCGTGCCAACTGGCAGGGTGGCCACTTCTCAGCTGGAGGTGGGGTCTGCGTTGTCCCTCAGAGTTTATCAACCGACCCACATAAGCTTGAAATTTAAACACAAATTAATAGCAACAATTAGAAGAACAAACACATACATTTGACTGCCTTCAAAAACATCTGTGAACTACATAACTGCAATGCCATACAAGTTACAATCAATGCATTGGTACACGAAAATCAGTTTTGATGGCTTGTGTCTGTTTGTACTGTTATATTACTGAACACCTATGGGTGGACAGGGAACGGCAGCACTGAACAGAGGAGGATGGGCATGGTATAGCATTACTGAACACACAAGGGTAGAGTAGATATTAGATTACTGAACACATGAGGCAAGACGGTGTGTTACATAACTGAACACATAAGGGTGGGTGGGGTACTGCATTGCTGAGCACACCGGGCCGGGTCTCCATCAGTGAATGACGTGAAAGCCTTGCCCCCCCAGGGCCTGGCTTCTTAAGCTGTACTCATCTGCAGCGCTGCATCACCAGCTTGGGGAAGTCTCCCGCTCCCTGCCTCGCTTCATAATTTCCTCACTTCCGCACAGAGGCAAGAGCCCTCCACAGTCAAAGGTCTACCGGTTACAGACAAATAGCAGCTTCTCTTCACACCTCACCAAACCCTAGAGCTGCGCTAACGTCGCAGTGTCTTTGTATTCCGGCTGACCACCCAAAGACACGACTCCTTCTCCTGCAGTTTTGCCTGTTCTCTGCTGGAAGGCTCACTACCCCCTTATTCCACTGCCTGTTTTTTTTTCCTCTTTTTTATTTGCGGAGATGTTTTGATGTCTTTGTTGACTGAAATTCAAACCATGCAACTTATCTCTTATGCATACTCTCAATCTTCCAAGATTAATATGATTAATATGCATGTCTCCTTGATATGGAGCCGGTACAAACTCAAGCTGCTGAGAAAATTTCAACACACCACTGCGCAAACAGCACAGTGCAAACATCTGGAGTGACTTATGCAACATCTGCATGTCGTGCCCCTGCCCGCGGGGGTCACTTAGCCCAGCTAACGTCATGTGTGGCCAAGCCTGCAATCCGCACTACACTTCACCTATGCAGTGTTTCGGAGAGTCAAATAACGGCTCACAGCTCGCACTGTTGCTCAGATAGCTCATGACCCCAAATGTCACCGCTGTTGACACGGAACACATCAAAGCAAAACCTCTTTGACACCTGACAGGAAGCGTGAGTCGGTTGTCACTTGGCGAGTCCGACTCGTTTCCTGAAATGTCATCTGATTCAGAGGCAGGGCAGAGCATATGCTAACAGCGCAGCACAAAAAGTGTTTCTTTCTGACAGCGGAAAAAAAAGAGGGTTCGTGCAGTGGAAAAAGAGGGCTCTTGCATATTTTTAAGTGCCTTCCTGTTTGTCATCTCTGAGCGGGGGTGTTCAAAACCTGAGGCCTGCTTTCAGTCAGCAGGCTGTCAGAGGCACAGTGAGATGTGCGGGGCAGAAAGGGGAGAGGTGCAAGCGGCATCCACGTGCTAGATTGGGTGGGAGCAGGACACTGGAGTGTGCACGACCCTCCCATGAATCCTGTGTTCGCTCTGTCCCTCCCATTCAGAAACCGCAATCAGACCTTGGGAAAAAGAGAGAGTGAGGCAATTTTGGCCCAGCCAGTAATAGGGCAGGATTTTTTTGACCAGAAGACTTGCCCTCTTGGGTTTCATTTCCATTGCCAGGCAGAATAGACCCTACCACAAACACACACACACAAACACACGTCACCAAATGGCTGAAAGCCAGGAAACACAGTGACCGTTACTGTGTAACTATAGCCACAGAGGTTGTCTACCTGAGAAACCCACAAGCATTACGTCGTGCTCTGTGTTTGACCCTGTGGAGTTTCCACTGGGGCAGGAGGCTGCAGGATCGATCCTATCTGACTGAGGCCTGTCAGACGCCTCTCTGTGGTGCTCACGCCAGGGCTTGGACTCTGTTCATTACCGCCAAGCGTGAAGGGTCACGACTCAGCCACGCCGCCATTAAAAACGTAATTAAGGACGTTCCATTAAGAACGTGCCTTTGCACAGACGACAGTGTTCTGCCGCCTGGGGGGGGGGGGGGGGGGGGGTGGCTGAGGAGATGAGGAAAGGCAACGCGTCACCTCCCTTCCTGCCAGCTAAGAAGGTGGAAGCTGTGACGTGCTGCCATGGCTCTGACTGGAATGAGATAAGGGTGAAGACAGGAAGCACGGATCCCTGCCTGTGGGAAGAGCTGGCACCGTTGTACATCCAGACTGTGTGCGCCCGTACTGACCTCCATTGCTTTTTAAGCACACATATTCAATCCATTCCACTTCACTAAACAGAAGTGCTAGATTTCCTTCACTTGCTGGAAGCTCTGGAAACACTGGGAAGAACACTTAGGAATAAGATGACTGTGCTATACCATTTGTGAACTGCCATAGTAATGACGGGCAATGTAAGTCAGTGCACTGTTGCGGGAAGAGGAATTGCTTGTAAGGAAGACTTCCTTCTGCATCGTCAGAGGTACAGGAGGGCTTATTACCGATACGAAAATTGAGAACTTGAGAACTAAGTCTGCGGTAAACTTAAGTGTACCATACACATGCGTTGCTCAAAAGCAGACAGGTATGCTAAAGGAAGACTTGAGTATGTTAGGAGGAAACAGATTTAGGTATGACAGGCAACGATTACAACACACTAGCTGAAAAAAAATTCCACCCACGAAAGGACATGTGGCCTTCCACCGCAGCTCGAATAATGGTAGGGTACGGAAAAAAACCAAAGCAAACAAACCAGCATCATCTCCACAAATGGATATGAATATGAGGCTGTCCAGCACCCGATAGGGCCTCCATATATCACAATTAGGGGCCATTAGGTCTGAAAGCCCTTCATATTACATAAGCCCAGGGCTATAAATCTCCACTCACAATTAATTAAGTTTGCTCGCACGCGGCAGCTACCCGTGCACCGCCTGGGATGTGGGGCGAGCCCCCGCACTGTGGCTCGTGGTACTGGAGAAGGTCTGCTCTGCAAAGTTCAACGCATATTTCAATCGCAGGCCCCCTAACTGTTTTCTTGGACATCCTGTGCCAAAGCCAACCTTGGGAAAAGGAGACAGGTCTCAAAGGCACACTGAATGAAGTCTTCTTTAAATGTCCATCACGGAGCCGCCACCAGTGTGTCTAGTGGTGCCGTGGTTCAAAACTTGTTAAAGAAATGCACTCAACTCAATGCGCAGGAGCTACAGGTGTCTGCTAATGGTTGACTACGTGAAAAAAAATCTTTGACAACAGGGCGGATGTTGCAACACCCTTCAAAGGAATCGGACCTCATAACTGAAAAACACTGACACTGCAGTGAACAGAGCCATGGAATGTGGTTACAAGGGGGAACTGCCCTGGGAGAGGGTGTCAGCATCATCTCTTCCTATGAGTGCCAGGGGCTCAGACTCCACCCTCTTTCCTCATTGGTGCTGTGACAGAAGGGTAGAGGGCTACCTCGTCCCCCTGAGGCTGACACCCTTGGTAGTGCAGTAGGTGTGGAAACAGGTGAGGAGGGCTCAAGACAAATGACCAAGCGCAGGAGAGAGGGAGAGAATACAGCCTCTTGTGCTGCCCTTTACCTGGCTGTGTTAAATTGTATAGGTAGCATACACTGTACCAACTTGGTGCCATTCAAATTCTCACATGTGGAACTCAGCAGCATGCTATTCACAGATTGTCTGAGTTGCAGCTAGCATGAAAACTAAAGAAAAATATACAAGAAGACGAATGGATTATCCTTCTCCTGGTCAACACCATTTAGCACACACTTCTGAGGGGTGATTCGTCTTTCCTGATTACTGCTGCCATACTCAAATTCCAGTTCATTTAATTAATTCTAGTTAAGTTGGCAGCAATGAAGTTGCACGTAATAGCATTTGAGTGTAACAAGTTCATTTTAAAAGTGTTTAAATCCCCTGGTTGACTATTGAAAGGTGTTAATGCTCAATGCTCGGGTTTCCCCAACTGCATAAGAATGCACCCAGCCCCCTTCTCTGATTTTAACCTCTCCGTGCTTCTAGCTTAGGTAACCATCAGTAGATCCCTTAGCAGCATGCCTACAGGATAGCAGCTTAAACTAGCATCTCCACCCATGCAAACGCAAAAGAAGCTCTGTGCATTCTGATGCGGTCTATCAAATAATTTATTAAAACAGGACTTTTTGTTATGTGTAGCAAAAGTGGCAGTCATCAAAATAAGTGTATCTCCTCGCCATACTGTAATGTTTCAGATGCAGTTGCACAATATTTGGAAAAGTAAAGACATTTATTAGACACGCTGTTTACTCATGGCAGGTGTGTACCAGGATTTGCAAACCAAGACATCACAATCTCTCATTCCACAATTTCACAATGACCAGTATGACACTGGAAAGTGAGCTAAGAGAGACTGGTCCTGGTCCAAGCTGAGTTCTTCCCGGAGTAAATGTCAACATGGAAAACCCCTCTTCACTCTAAGGTTTCACACAGTCACAACGTAAGCCATCAGCTCTGATAAGAAATACAAAAAAAATCAGTTTTCTAAAACTACATCAATGCTGAGGAACATTTAAACATATTTTTCCCACAATATTCACTGTTTGGAGAAAGCATAATTGTTCTAAACTTTATTTATATATTTATGCGTTTATGACAATCACATGGTTATACACTATGTTTTCAGAGGAGTGCAAATAGGGCGATGCTTTAATTTCTTCCTGCTCCACGGCTCTAGTTTGAATTTCCCACAGATTTTATCATTTACAATGTTTCTTAGCTTGAGGCTTAAGGGAGCGCTTTACATCAAATGAGGAGTTTTAGGAAAAAGCCCCCACCCCCCCCCCCCCTGCCCCCATACACACACGCACACACACACACACACACCACCACCACCACCACCACCACCACCACCACCAAAGGAAATCCAAAGGTGAGCTGCTTTCTGGTTTAACCATTTCAGACTGCACAAGGAATGTCAAGGAATTTGAACAATACTTCAAGAACATATCTGCTATGAAGGAGAGAGCCACACCTTGCAGGAGCATGCTGTTATTTTCTGTCCTTACACACTCCAATGGAAAAACCAGTCCTGCCATGCAGGGCATCTGGTGAGCTGGGAAAAATAGCACCCAAAACCACTGGGAGGTGGCTTTTTCAGAATGCACTGCATATAGGATTACCGTGGTACATTACATAATAATTCATAGCTTCTGCATTTCACCTTCTCCATGCGTAACTCGCATCAAATTCATACTTCTTTCTCACCCCTTAAATATGCCTACCAGAATTCCTCCAAGAACAGTTACCCCAGTCCACCTCTGGCTTAACTCTAACTATACCAGAACCACCCAACAGGAAAGCCAATAAGCTACCTTCAGACTACAACTCATCAATCTGGCATCCTTCATCCTTCATCCAACCAATCAGTGATGACCAAAGATATTGATTTGGGTCAACAGATATGAACAATGATCCATCATACTTATTTCCTCCCAGGCACAACGTGCCTTAGGCTTTGAGACGCCAAGGCACACCCACACAGCCTCTCTGTAAAACACACCCAACATCACCATGCATTCCAGGAACTTGCTCAATACATTCATCTCCAGGACTCAAAAGCTTGCTGTTACACTCATTTACTGCATTCTGTGGGCTTATATGGCTGCCTACTTCTCCTGCATTCATAAGACCTGAGAGAGAGAGTGCATCAGAGAATCAGACTTCCCCAGAATCTAAAAATTTCAAGTGTTTCTATGCAGGGGATAAACATAGGCAGAGAAACCATCAACTCACTGTACAACATGAAATGCAAACAATCTGTCATAGGCAGCAAGTCTTGTCTTGAATTCAGCCTCCCACAAAAATCTGTTCAAGCTGGGGGGGGGCTCGCAGTAAGGTTTTAGGGACCAATCAGTTGATCTTTGGCTGTAGTTAAACATGTTTTCTGAACTGCTCTGCATTGGAATGATCACTGAAATTAACACGTTCCCCCTCCCTTGCCACAACGGTAATACCCACATAGTAGTTGAGCGCTACATACACATCACAGAAAGTGCATTTATGAAACAGCCGTATGGGTAATGTCAGGAACCTGAATGTGTGCATTTATGAGAAGGGTAGCTCAGTATGAAAGCTCCACACGGGTCAGTCAGTTGCCATGTTTGGGGAGCAGGAATTCCTCTGTTTACTACATACTAAAAATAAAAACAGTGCCACGGTTGCACACACTGTCCAAAGGAATCCTTAATACAAAAATGGCATGTCCCCTGGTCTTTTTTTCTGTTTTTTTTTTTTTGTTCTTTCTGGCTGGTGTTAGTGTGTCACATGACTGAGTTGGTGCCGTCTCACGAGACGAAGATGATCTCGAGACAGTATCTACGACCTGAACAGTCTGCTAACCCACCACACACACAAACTGCCCAAAGCCTCCTGCCCACAACAGAGTTGCTGTGGCTATTAACAACCTCCGCTGGGTAGGGGGCAATCAATATTGTGACTCATTCTTTCTGCAATGGCTGCTTCATAACAGGATTAATTAAGGGCAAACCTAATCATTTAGGATGGCAGTCAAAGAAAGAGCAGCTTTTCTTTTTCTTGTTTCACCACCCTCCACATATTCACACACAAATGTATACATATATGCACACACACACACACACACACACACACAATCTTTGTCCTGATAAAGGGTCAGAGTAATACAATCTGCTTTACAACAACAGGAATGAAGCTATCAATGGAAAGTGGTGTTCACATGTCTAGGAGGAGCACTGTGTCACAAGCACTTTGACCGCTGATGAATCTATTCATGTGTATTTCAGGCCGGGTAAGGGGAGCAGGAGTTACTCCTGGATGCCTTTGTGCTGAAGGAATGAGAGGCCCAGTAAAGCTCCCTGAAGGAGTAGACCAGTTTCATCAAAGCTTCATATCCCTGGAATACGAATTACCTCTCCTGTGTGTCATCAGCTAACGAGTGAGCCCACCATCCTCAGTTCAACTTGAGAGTGTGCCTGCCCTTTACCCAGCTAGAGGCAGAGGGGGGCAAAGTGGCGGCCCCGCAGGGATGCTGGCCGGGTTACTCCAAGGCATGATTCCTTCTGGTGCAAGCAAAGCCGTGCTGACACTTATCAGGCAGGCTGCTGCTTCTGATGGGTAGTACTGGCCATCGAGTGCTCACAGGTGGATGAGTCACACAGGCCAGCTGCATTGCGCAGGGGCAGAACCAGCCTCCCCAATGCGGCACCCAGAACTGCCTTCAGAAACGAACAGAACCATCACAAAATCACAGAGATCTCTTCAACAGGAGTGGATTTTAATGTACAAACCACCCCACGTCCTGTGAGCCTTGAGGAAAAGGGCTGTTCATGTTACACACACCACGTGTGAACACAAAATTTGGCAAATTCAGTGCAAAGGTAGTTTCATGCTAACAAATGGAGGTAAATGACACAGATACCGCAAGTGGTGCTGAGATAAGCACTGTTCATATTGGTACAGTAATGTCTTTTGTGATGCCTGACCCAAGTTATCACTAACCTGACACATTACAGGAGAGCAAAGGATAACTCCATGCTCCATGCCACAGAACACCTCCTTACACCAATGCCATTTTTGCACCCTGTCCAACTTCTCAGCTGGCTAATTAGCCTAATATCCTTCTCACTGTGCTGCACGCCATAATGCTCCCATGGCGTCAGTCAGATATGTGAAAACGCCGTCAGACTCAGCTGGCATCTGTCTCCCAGCCTCAATTTCCTCGTACATGTACATAAAAGGATGCCATCTCATTTTGCATTGCCATAATCAAAGCGCTGATCAAGACCAAGACCAACAAAGACTTGAGACCACTGAATAAAACTCCAAAAGAGACTGTGCAGAGTTGGAAGGGGGAAGGGGGGGTCCTGAAAAAAAAATTCTGCAATCAGGCCATCTGTGCAGGTACAAGGCGGGGTCTTTCAGGTCACCCCACAGAAGCACTATGGACCTCTGTGGATAAAAACTCACCTTAAAGTCACTGAAGGTCTCATTTCTCCCATAAACAGGAATGCACATATTGTCCACAGTACACTGACTCCTAATGATGAAACTGTACACTAACTTCTAATAACCCAATTTCAATGGCTCAAATCTACAAGTTTTATTTTGTATGAGCACAAAATAACATGGCATCCCTGTGTCTACCAGCTTTAAATGCTGTGTTATTCAATATTTTGTAACATCCAGGTGTGGTTCCTTTGAAAATGCTGAGAAAACAACTGCATTCTGTTTTGGGTATTTAAGTAACAGCAGAATCTGAGCAAATGCCAAGACAATAACACAAAATTCATTACGCCTATCATGGAAAGCTTGGAGGAGAAAACACAAACATTATACGGCACAATGCACCCTAATTAAACTTTAACACTTCTCAACGCTACACAATGAGACCATGTTGCACACCATAACCCTCACTGTCTGACTATAATTCACTGATATTTATAAGGCAGAACAATGATCTGCTCTTGGATCAACATTTCGCACTCAGTGAAACAGGCCAACAATAAAACAGGTCTGGCTAAATGAAAGTCAACCCAGAACACCAAAAACTATCAATTTGAGTGAAGCAAGTCTACGTTATACTATCTCTCTGCAAAATGGTACACAGCCGAAAGCATAACCTTCAAATACCCGGCCAAGCTGGTGCCTCACGAACACGCTATCATTATCTCTCTATACAATATCAAGTAACTCTTATTCATTCCACAAAAACTAACAGGAGGCGACGCTAATTATAACTGAACAATGTAATATTTCTGATAGCTAGCAGACAATTCTAGACAAGTCCTGGGAGTTCGCTAAATGATACAGGTTTTTTAACCGCCGAACCGTGCGTGCCACAAATAACACAACTGCGTATTCATAGCCGTCTGTCGGGTACAGTAGTGATGACTTGACGGACGTGAGGATAACCTAGTATTAGAGGCAATCCAATAAAGCCAAGTAACGCAGACAATACGTAGTGCAGCCATGTCAATGGTAAAAAAAAAAAAATAATAATAAACATGAAAATAAACTCATGTGACACCGTGACTATAATAGATACAAGGGGGTTGATGGCACGAGAGTGAATCGGTGCATTTCCATCCTATGCATAAAACGGTACAACAGAATCAGCCACTAATAAACAAAAATGTGTGATTTCATTTTTGGAATGAAGCTTACATGTTGACCCGGAGTAAACCCATCGCCTCGGCTAGCTACATCAAGTCAGTTTCCTAGCAACATCGCAGCATGGTCATCATGGACAGCAATATTCACCACATAGCTAGATACCCGACTAGATATGCGTCAGAAACTTATACTCACCGCAAATCAAAGTTCATCTGCCTCTTGTTTAATTTTCGTCACAATTGAGTTGTAATCCTGTTATCCACGCACACTGAAATTAGGATGCAGCTAGTGTATCAATGGCACTCACATTAGATATCAATGTGGCAAGCAAGGCAGATATCAAATATTAGCAATAAATCATGCCCAGTTCCCCTTCCGTTGTTTCAGCGCCGTTTCAGTTGCTGGACGTTTCAAAAGAAACAAGCATTTGTGAAGGAAAGTGTAGTACAGCTAATAATAAAGTAAGCTTTGGTCTCTATCGGACTGTCTGTGTACTGGACTGTCCGCCTTTATCTACAATGCATGAAATGTCGTTTAGCCTTGCACATTTTATGGATCCGAACCGAAGCAGAGGGTTGTCAAGTTGTGCAGTAGCAGAGGAAAAGCCATGTAGTAGTAGCTTGCTTGCGACGTCCTTGACTTCACTGTTCCCGTTCTGTACAGTGAGAGATCCACACAGATTGTTCGTCAGTCTTCTGTCCCTTTCGTAAATAACAAAGCCCAGTGACAGCAGTTTCTTTTCTTCTTCTGGCAGTAAGCTATGTAGAGGATAAAGGTGGGAGGGTTCTCGCTATCCAAAACATGAAGTTAGTCGTCTCGCAAACCATGCCCACTCCGCATACGACATTACGAGACATTACTATTTAGATCCTGCTCTTCTCGCACGACCTAGGCCAGACAAATCGCGCCGTCTACTGGTGAAAGATTGCTATCGCAGGGTAACCGCGCACGGTGCTATTTCTGAGCGCACTGGTTCGTGGCTTTCTTGAGCAAATTTTGTACTACATAAATCATGACTTTCGATTTGTTTTGACTCAAGCTTCCATTCTTGAAGACATTAGATCACTGGGGCGTCTGAGTAATTCGTGAAATTAATTTTCACGAATTACTCATGGTATTACATACCATTAACACTGTTCAGAAGTGCAGTGGGATATATCAACGCATAACTTTGGCAGTACAACTGTTTAATCTATTTCATTTGGCGTGTTCACAGACAAAACAGACAAAACTCCTAACTGTATAACGCTGACAGAGTTATATGAAATATGAATTAAAAAACCCAAACATGACACAGCTTGCAGTTGACTTACACCCTGTAAGTAGAGCCATCATGCAAATTGCATAAGGTTTTTAGTTCAGGGATTAATAGTTGTCACATCAGTGTGCATTCCATGAGATTTTTCAAACAATCACTAAACAACAATAACAGTGACAACGTGGTGAAAGCATGTTCTGCTTTTTACAATAACATCAGTCCTCACACTTTTGGATGCATTGTGCATCCCCAAATATTACGAAAGTAATAAGAAACTCCATAAAGAAACGAAGGTGCAAATGACTTCCTTTCAATAAACTTTTTAATGTGAAAAGGCAAATTGAAGAGACACATATGAAACAACAATTTCTGATGTGCTTCAGTGCAAACATGGCAATCATCACCAACCTTAAAATAGCAAGACAAAGGAAACAGGGTTTAGCCCATGATCCTCCTCTCTACCTGCATGATCTCCTTTCTCCTAACAGCAGGAGAGTTTGTGTAAACAGAACACACTGGTCTCGTACCTGCATCACTTCATGTTGTGAAAATGTACTACGGACAGGAGTCATAAGATTTTTTTTTTTGCTGGCCTGGACAAGTGAAAGGCTGGAATGCAATGGAATGCTGGAAATACAATACATGGACAAAAAATGTTCACTGCTAACACTTTCAGAACAAGAAAAGGAGATACCTCAGAGCAAAAATGGCTCGTCATAATTCACATCAAATTTATGGAAATGGTGCTGTGGCTGTTTTCAACTTGAAAAAAATCTTCAACAGACCTAATATGCTAAGAACATTTTTGTTTGTTTGTTTTGGAAAACAGTTGTCAGGTCCAGCTCTGTGAATATAACACAAAGTTTGTTCCCTAAAAGAGTATCCCTTAATACATTTCAAAAGACCTTGTATTCAAAAATACATTAAAATAAAACATAACAAGAAGATGATGGATGCATTTCAAAAATAGAATTTGAGAAAAATAAACACTAATATACATACTGTGTTGTGCACAATAGTTGGAAATAGTTCAGATTAATAAATACAAAAAAAATATTAAACGGAAGACATTTGGTTGTCTCTTTCCAAACTGACCATGATAGCAAATTGCTCTCCTGGGCTGGATATCAATATTGCACATTTATATAGATCCACAAGTATAAAATCACTACAATGTATCTGGACTGTATGCAAGTAAAGCATTCAATATATATTACTCATCTTTTCTTGTGTTTAAAAAAGTAAATATTATATAAATCTGTACATTATGAAAATATACATAAAAACTTTTTTTTGATTTCCTTCCATATTCTGTAATAAAACATATAAAATACACCATACCATAATAAAGGTAGAAATATTCTTTGCACATGTACAAGACGGTTCCTATGCAAAGGGTATTGATTGGGAGGCATAAGGAACACCATATATGACAAAGACAGTGCATCTCCTAATACTAAGCAGCACAGAGATTGCTATATATTGGCAGAGGACCGTAGTACATGGAATTTCTTCAAAGTCATACGGATAGACCCCAATTCTCTATTGATTTTTTCCAATCGATCTTCTAGAGCCTCCTGAGGGGAAAAAATGGGTAGAGTAATTTTGAAAGCCACCGTTAAAGTACAATGGCACCAGTTCAGCATTTCACATTTGGATCAAGGATGCCGCAGCCTTACAAAGTACACAGTTTTTACACATGATATTTACTCTTAATCCAGTTTTACAGCTTCGGCTGTAGTGTATGAGTATTTTTCAGCTACATGAGACAATTAACTTGCTGCGTGTCTTTTGGGAGGCGCACATTTTTTCCCTGCGCCGGAACAAATGCGCGCACATTACGCTTACCTCGTCTAACTTGGCTTGCAAGGTGACTCTCCCCCCAGCACCTGGGATCCGGCTCAGCGCAGCCTCAATCTGTTGGGAGTGAAAAATGAGAAGAGGCCATTTCACACCACTCAGCAGATTAACAAAGCGGCCGACGCCTGAGACAACGCAGCTTTCACTGTCACATGCTTTAACAAGCGATCGCACTCCTCTAAATATAGAAACGATTCCTGTGATAAAGAATAGGTTGGGTCACACGCATCCTGAGGGGAGGGGTGATGAGGGACAGGGACAGTGACAGTTTTTTTGTTGATCGCCTGCAGGCAACACAGCGCTGTTTTTTTTTCCCTCCATGGGAGGGTTGGCCAATTTTACAACTCCCCCATTAGAGCGGAACAGCATAATGGCGCCCCTTGCTCTTGTGTCTCTTCTTCCCGCTTTGCTGCAGTTCTTTGGCCCCAGCCCAGTGGAGGGGTCGTAAGGTGCCCCTGCTCACCTGCTGCTTCTCGTGCGTCAGCTCGTCGAAGAGCCGCTCCATGTCAGCCAGCGAGTGAAGCCGCGCCTCGTAGGAGAGGGGCGCCTCAGAGGGCGGTGGCGGCTCCGCCTCGCTGCCCTCTGTCCACTGCTCCTCCCAGGCCGGCCCCGCCGCCTGCTCCATCAGCTCGGTGCCGCCGATCGATCCCCCTCCACTGTTACCGGGCTGGTAATTAGCTGCAGAAATATCAATGATCATGTGAGACAGCAAAATCCAGGCATTAATGCAAATGCAATGCAAAGCATACGTTTGTTGTAGTCACACAGCTTCATGTCACTATCATTATAATGTAATGATTGCCCAAAACACCTGCCATGCAAGTTTTGCAAGCTCTTCTATGATATACCAATAATGTAATGTAATGATAAAATTATCATCTTGTTGCTAGTACAGCACTGTATTGAATTATATCTTGCTAAAGTTTGGTTTTGCTGTACGCTACCTTCTAGCCCTTGTGAGGGCATGAACTGGAGCTTCTTTTTGGCAGAAGAACTGTGGGATGGTGAGGATGGCATCGGTCCCCTTTGGTCCAAGCGCATGTCAAACCTAACATGGGTAGCAACAACCTGATCAAACAAAGCACAACCCTAGCCTTTCCTGAGATTCAGAAGTTGGCTAAACAAAAAATTTTAAACAGCCTTGCTTCCTTGATTGGCTCCTGGGTGGAAGGTCAGGAAGAGGCCTGAGTCAGAGCTTACCAGGTGTGACTGTGACGTTGCCAGGTGGAAGAGGGGCCAAACGCTGTGGAGAAGTTCTCTGATGGACATCGCTTGGGGCTGGACTTGGCTGACAGTGGCGCTATCAAGGCATCTCTCTTAGCTGCCAGACACAAAATAGAACATGTAAAACTACCCAATCCTATTTTTGAAAAACAAAAGCACACAGCCTACCCCAACTACAGATTCATCTTGCTGATCAACAGATATGTATAATAACACTGACATTAATATTTATCAACACTGAGCAATGACAATAAACAATGGCTACAACAGAATTCTAGTTCTCACTAACTTTGGTAGATTTAGTTACTTGGTTTTTGCATGCTGATGTTGAATTGTAAAATATTTTTCCATGAAAAGGAAACAGGAGACAGAAAAGAATTCATTTTCAGTAAATATTTCAATATGCACATTTTGAAAAGCATAACATAACAGACAAGCTATCTGGCTAGAGTCCAGGGGTCGATGACTATGACTAGGGACTACTGTGAGTGGCTCAGCAAATGGGCAGGGAGGACAGGGCGTAAGAGCTGGATGGGTCCTCTGGGTGCAGTGGGGGGTCGGGATGAGGACCTGTGCCCTCCTCGGGAGAGGCTCTGCCGTGTCCTCACCAGAGTGGCACCCCTCTTCATCCCTGTTCCCCAACCACAGCACTCCATAAAGCTTACAGTGCACTCTCAGCTTATCCTAGCCACAGGCAAGCGCAGAGAGGTGGACAGATGGATTGCTTTTCCTCACATTCAAATGTAGACAGCGTGGAGTTTGCTCTTTTCCTACGGTGTTTCTATTTTATGCCTTGCCCCTCCACGCTTGTTTGGGAGTATCAAATTGCACATGGGGCTCATCCCACTGCGGCACACAGCCAACCTTTTTTGCTCTGCAAGTCCCACAGTGCACCACAATGAAGCGGGGACCAACTGCAAGATAAGCGCTACTTGACTGACATCATCCATACAACTTGTAGGCATCCAATGAACTGAGGGGGGCCTTAAAGTTGTGCGACAAGGAAACCCTGGCCAATCTACCCACCCCTATCCCCAGCGGAACGAAGCCAATTTGTTCCGCTGCTGTGAGCTCCTGGTCACTGTCAACTGAGGACACAGCTGGGATTGAACCCAGGCACTCAAAATGAGCGTCTTGCCAACTGAGCCACGTGGGAGCCCTGCAGTGTTTTTGACACAGGAAAACAAATATCAGGACCACTGGGCTTAGAAATCAAGCAAGACTAGAGCGGAAAGCTGCAGTGAGCACGGACGGCGACACAGCACTATGGTTCCTACAGGGGCTGTGGACGTTGGGCCTGTGGAGGGCCTGGCCGTCTGTGGCTCTGATCTCCTCCATCTGGATCAGCGACTTCATCAGGGGGATCATGAGGGAGTCCCTCTTGGCAGGCTCACTGGATGTGGCCCGTCCCTCTGTCTCTTCCTTCTCTGGAGGCGAGTAGCGCCTGGAGGTGGGGCAGGGGGGTCAGGGAGGAAAGATTGCACTTCCATGTCCGAATAACAACAGGAACATGAGCAAGACACCCAAAATGTTGCGCCATAAGCAAATCACCAAAATGACGCATACAGAAAATGACACCAGTAGACCTTTCCACAAACTTTACACACCATTAATGAACATTATATTAATGGTTTATCAGCAATTTTCTTGTATATCATGTCAGTAACAATGCTATTAAGTAGAAATAAACAAATGCACCATAAAAAACACACACACACTACCAATCATGCATTCCTTCAAAAGGACCATTGAATACTGCTTGGAAATTGATTTCTTATAAAAGTCTTATGAAACAAGAACAGCATATTTGTTTAAGCACAATGACAAAGCACAGGTCCATGTGACTGTAGCTATGAGGTAGTCATAGTACAAACAACAGTTTTACAGCATGGGTCAAAAAGGGTTAAATAAAGGTCAAAGCCTATATCCTTTATCTGTAACACTACATTAATCACAAGTTGACTTGCGCAAACAGCAGGTTCTATGCTAATCTCCTTTCAGAGGTGGGAGGGGAATGTGAACTACGTAGACTGAGACAAAGCTATCGGAAGGTAACATTTTCAGGTGGAACGTAAACCTCCTCTTTAGTGACCCTTCAGGATCATCACTGGACATATATACAGTGAGTTTGAAAGCAAAATACCTGCAGTTTAAAAATCATGGTCCCTTTTTAGGTGAAAGAGGAAATACCTTGTTGTATCAGTCACAGTTTGGTCAGGGGGCTGACATGGGTCTGGCCACTTCTGGCAGCTGGCCTCTAACTCCACCAGGTTCTTACCAGGGGACAGGAGGAGGTCTGGGTAGTGGTACATGCTGTCGGTGGGACAAACCAGGTGACTGGAATCAGTCCAGGGAAAATTAGGTTCAGTACAGACTAAACCTCAGCTGGTTTTGCAACTATTTCATGAGGCTCAGAACTAGCAGATATAAAGCACTGAATAACTATCTAGAGTCTAGCAACAATTGTTCAGCGACTGTAAACACACTCCAAAACTCCCGCCAATCATGAAATAAAATAAAAAAAATTATAAAGTGGGTAGCTTGGATGTGTCTTTCACTAGATGTTCTTTGGCACTAGCAAATGAACTGCAGTATCAAGACTCTACGCAAGTCAGCATTACAGAGCAATACACATAACAGTACTGCTGGGTATATTTTCAGAATGAGAAAACAAAGTTTGTATAAGCCTGGGTTTAATATGAGAGTGCATGTGTTTCAAGTTCTAATATAGGGGTTGACAAAATAATGGAAACAGTATCTTAATTTTTTGACTCATTAGGAGTCAGGCCACCCTTTGCCTTCAGAAGAGCTTCAATCATTTTTGAATGCTGTTATGCATGTTTTGATCTGTTTCTAATGGGATATTGGATCATTCTTCAAGAATGAAAGCATCCAGTTCTTAGAGTGACAAAGGAGGAAGAAATCTACTCGGCACTCTGTATTCCAGAACTTTCCATAAAGGTTCAATGATGTTTTGTTCTGGCGACTTGGGAGGCCATTGAAAGTGACTGACTTCTGGTGTGATACTGGTGTTGAAGAAACCATTCTGGAATCCTTTTAGCAGTGTGTATGTTATCATCCTGGAATATGCCTGGTCACCTAAAATGCCTTCATATTCCTTGCCCGTAATTCCACAATGCAGAGTAATAATCAGATCCAATGACTCCCACAACATCATAACAAATCAACCATCATGTTTAAGTTGGGAAAAGGCAATGTGAGTTGAAGGCTTCCGTTGGCTTTCTCCAAACATAAACCTATTCAGATGTAGGAAGGAGTAAAACCAGACAACATTTTTGTTTTCCACTGCTTAGAATTCCAGGTTTTGCGTCCTGGTAAGGTATCTGTTGTTGCACGAATGTCAGCTTTGTGAAGATTGCAGCATACAGTCTTTGTTGAGACTGGGTTACGGAGGTGTACATTCAGTTGTTTGTGGCTGTTACCAACTGTCCTATTAAGAGTCTACCTATTAAGACTGAACCTAATCTTTCTTGATGTAGTTATTCCTTGTCTGGTGAGTCCCATTATGATTTTCGACACTCTTCCCCTTGACACATTAAATAATTTTGCCATCTCTGTGGCAGACACACCTGCGGTTTGGGCACCAATTATATGACCTCTTTCAAAATCTGTTAGATTTCTTCTTGTACTTCAGTACTCCAGAAACTCGCACATGGAAGTGTTGATTTTAAAATGCCTGTATATGTTGTTGTTTTTAATTATGATGGCCACCCTGTTATTTATTGTCAGGTACAAATGACAGACAGCAAATGACAGGCAATGACACAAGTTACATCTGACACACTGGATATTTGTGACTAGCAAGGACAGTATGGTGTTCACACAGTGGAGATACTGGTACTATAGATAGGGAGAATACGTTACACGTACACCAGTGTCCCTTCAAAACTAATGCTTCTCATTGGTGTTTTAATCCCAATCAGCAAGTGGTGGTTTATGTGGTTTGATCAACAGTTAGCTATAACCATATGCACCTGATTATTTTACTAGTACGACTGTTGCATGCTAAATGCACCGTTTTGAAGTGACTCCATTGTTTACGATTTTGCTCATGCTGGTCAGTCGGTTGACGGGTTATGGAAGAAGAGTAACAAGGCACTCACACACAATGCTACCTGTGTATGTGTGTTTGGTCAGTTCATGGTCAGGCGTTCAAGGTCTCATACCCAGCTCCAACCGGCTGCGAGTGTCTGCGCGACAGGTGGCGTGTCTTCAGGTTCTCGTGTTCTAGCTGCTTGATCTGTGACTCCAGTTTGGAGACAATCCTGGTGGTCAGAGTGGGAGAGTCAGTGCCTTGAGGACACCCTACAATACCCTACAGCCAATACCATAATACCAGTTACATATTAATAACCTAAAATGAAACAACAACCATTTTATTTTGCTTAGTCTGAGTGAAAGGCAGCTTAGACAAGAGAGGCACCAACATGCTACAAGGACCAATGAATCTGAAATAAAAGTAACTGACAGTTTGGAAACATGAAATTGATATTATAATCACCTCTTCAGTTCAGATATCTGTGCATTTGCATCAAAGAGCCTGTTCTCGGTTGAAGCCAATTTCTCCTAATAAAACAAAAATGACACAAGTTCATGTAAATATTTTCTAAATAAATGTAACTAGCTGTATTTTTTTATGAGGGCGGGTGGCTAGTAGCATTTTACCTTAACTCTTGTGTGATCTTTTCCCAAGGCCTCATACTCGGCAATTAGCTAAAACATAAAAGAGAAAACCACTGTGACCTCAAGGAACAAATAAATTAACATAAAAACACAAAGCTGGCATAATAACAACACGGACAAGAGGGCTGATGAAAAAGAAGGGGCATATAACCTCAGTCCTCTAGGTCCACATGCCAGCAGGTTTCACAAAGCTCCAGTTTACTCCCAGGACAATGACCAAACTTACCCAACCCACCAAATAAGTGATAATTCATCAAGAGGTAATCCTTCTGACAAAGTGCATGCTTCTGAGTGTACCCGTCTGATGACCCATTACCATTAATCCTGTAATCCATTCTGCTATAGAGGGATCTCTGCAGAAGGCTAAAATGTGTCTACGGTTCTTTCAACAATAGACATTTGACACCTGACTGAACCCCAGAATAATCTGTCACCGTAAGGCCCCCCTTTCACATTGGCTGTAATTTTCAGGGTTAAATGTGAAACTAATAAACATACATTGGTATAAGATGACTGGGGGTTTCAATAAGCTCCTTTGAGTGGTGAGTCAGGATATCCAACCCAGGTATTGCAGAGCAAGATGCAACGTGGACACTTTACACGTGACACCGACTCCACACGTGACACCGATATCTCTTTATCTGTATCACTCATTTAGGTTGAAGGCATCCATTGACAGTTATCGTTCTGGGTTTTCCTGTCCCAGCTAGACAGCAAGAAATATTCCTTGTGTATCTTTTTCTCCCCTTGAATTATGCCACTCACGTCCTGCAGCATCTTGTGTTCTTTCTTCCTCTGGGCGTCCTTGTCGTCAGAGACTCTGTAGGCTTTATGGTAGGCCTCCTCCAGCTGCCGCAGTCTAGCCTGAAGCCGGTCCGCCGTGGCGTCTTTTTCCTGGCCGCTCTGCTTGGTCTCCTCCAGACGCTCCTGCAAGACCTGCACCGTGGCGCTGGCAGTGTCGTACCGCTCCTGCCACTCAGCCTGAAAAGAGAGCCAGACCCCTCATTACTCTCTACCCAGCTACCACCACTGCTGTTTGTTAAAGGTGCAGGAGCCCTGCAGCTAGGTCACTTGTGTTTGGAAACTAACACAAGCAAAAGATCTTACATGTCTTTACATGGTTTTGGTTAAATTAAAGGAAGCAATGCCCCATCCCCACTGACCCAGTCTGATGCATCAATAATGGTGAAAACCAGGAATTAGAATATATCTTCTGATATTCTAGCAATTCAATAACTAGCATGCTCTACATGTATGAGATTTTGTATTTGTTCACTGTTATAAATTATAAATACTGTTGATAAATTAAAGAGGGTATTAATATTGTGGTAATAACCTGCCAGCTTAATGTATGAGATGCAAAGACATTTTTGCAATCAAGTTCAAATAACCTTAAACTCAATCCCCAACAATGACTGTGTGAATAAGTGTTTCTATAAAAGAGAAAGATATTTACCAACTGCCTCTCCAGTAAGAGGTTCTGGTCCTCCAGCTCTTGGATGTGGGCTCTGGCTTCTGTCAGGCCTTTTTCCAGGTTCTCACACCTGTAATCACAAACTGGGATTGTAAACTGTAGGTTTAGTGGTGCACTCACACAGTGCCTGCTCCAGGTTCCCTACTGTGGAAGGGAGTGAAGCCATTTTAGTGTGCTTATACTGAATTGTCAGTTTTGGAAACAGTTGTTTTGCATCTCTGCAACCTAGGGACCATTCTTGCCCAAGCTTTATTTTGGTTAAAAGATGTAGCCACAAACGTTAGGACATGTACAGTTACAATTCAACACAATCATTGGATTCTGATCATATGCATTCCCAACCAGTTATATGTATTTTATGAGAAAGATTCTGACAGTTATGTCCACACCACTCAGCATTCTTGTACCTGTCCTGCAGAAGCTGGTTGGTTTCCTTCATAGCACAGCTGGGAGGCTGAGTCACTAGGCCTAATTTCTCTTTCAGCATGCTGATCTCTGATTCGTAGTATGCTCTGAGATCAGCAATGTGGCGAGAAGTTTTCTCCTTCATGCTCTGCCTCGCCCTGAGGAGGAAAAGGACAGGTGATGCCAGATGACCAATAGGAAGCACTGGACACAGCAAGGCACTCATGATCCCACAGCAGACAAAAAAAAGTGTTATGACGCTACCCCTGCGGTCCTGGCCAAATTTCAAATCCATCCTTCTCAATCTAGCTGCTGAGAAGTTGATGCAATCCCCTGGATGCCATTCCCCTCCTCCTCTCCAGAGGTCACCATTGCAATCAGATTCCTCATTGACCTGCCAGAATAATGCATCAATGGAAAATAAAGACATGGCCCTCACAAAGACAGCATCACTGGGTCCCCCAGGGAGGAGGTCTTCTCCAGACTGCCCATTGCTTGAGCAGGCGGCCAGGGGTCCATTCTGGATGGGGCAGTGAGGTGTGAACGGCTGGCTTCGTCTTTGCTGCAAGGTCTACAACTGGCGCCCTGGACACTTTTGCTGAGCACGGGGGAGGTACAACAGGGCGCAGTCGCCATCCTGTTCAAATGTTGGCGGGGCGTCCTCTTGACAGGAACGTTGAGACTGCTACCCTTTGGGTTGTCTGCGTGGTACTGGCCGGAGGGACCCTCTGATGTGGAGTCTGAGGCGATGGGAGCACCCACAGCAGGGGAAGTCTGCAGCTGGGCAGGGAAGGACGGACTGCTGCAGCGAAAGGGAGACGTGAAGCTGGTCGTTCTTGTCAACGGCGTCACGTGCAGCGTCGAGACCTGGCAAAGGCAGGCATGACATTTACACAACTTACTAGTCAGGGTTAAAATGCACGTGAAATAGAAGCCAGTGGCAATAAAATCTTAGGCAGGTGTCCAGTTCACACCTGAACCATCAAGTCAACTAAGTTGGGTTTTACAATCCTTTTCAACCTACATTTTAATCGGTCACTTAGCTGTGTCCTACACAGACTTTCAAATTTGAAGCCTAGTTGTTTACAGTAGGACCGCATGTTGCCATATGACTATATTTTCTTACCCAACCAAGCAGCTCAGCTTTACCTGTGGGACAGATGTGGCGGAGCTGAATGGATTGTCCCTGTCATGGTGCCTGGTCTCCTCCCTCTGCTTGCTCTGGTAGATGTCTCTGAGAGACACAGACAGTCTGGCCTTATCGGGGGGATTCTGCAGACACAAAAAGACAGTGCAGAGGTCTGGCAATTTGCGTCACTAAAACGGTGGGCCGCATGGCCTTTGGCAGAGTGGAAAGTTCAGTGTCTGAATCAGAAAGCACGTACCAGACCCGCAGACGCCTCTTGTAGAAGGCAATTAGCCCCAGAATCAAGACTGTCAGGCAGAGGCCAGAACAACTCATTCTCATCCAGCTTCCAGTAGGTGAAACCTGGATTTCAGTCAGGACAAACATTAAAAATTACTCGTTAGCTCGCTTCACACTGCCGGCCTCAACCAAACAGGACCCACAGACATCTCAAATCAGGACACACATACAGGGCAGTACATATATCAAATGTTTAGGTTCTGGTAGGAGTCACTCTAGTGAGAAAAACAAGGGCTTAACTGGAAGAAGCACTCAGCCAGTGTATTCTGGCCTTTATATGATGTGTCTATCTTTCTACAAAGGACCTTTATACTTATTGCTACCAGAAACTGTAAATTTAACATTATCAAATTATTAAATTATCAAATTATCTTTTGGTCCTTTGCGTGAAGTTGTAAGTCTTCATAAAATGTTAAAAATTTCTCCAGGTTATGTTCTGTGATCCTTTTCCTTTATCAATACTGGATAAAAAGTATGTACATAATGTCCATAACTTCTGTCCAAATCGGTTGCTATTCTCTGTATACCTGAGCCAGGTTTTATCATACAAAACACTAAGTATACTCTACCTGAAGTCTGAGACAACACGCTGTCACTTCGCGTCAAGAAGAAGGGGTGAGTGGACTGCACCACAGATCGATACTGAAACACAATAGAAGCTACCATGAGGGCCACTGTTCAGACGAGGCACCCCGACAGAGCTGGCATTATGCAACACAAACAGATACATACAGACAGCACAGAGGACCGCAGGGTCATCCCCCCCAACACTAAGCATCAAATCGCATTACTTCTCTCATCAGCTTCTCCCCTGCACTGATGTCTGCGCTGTCACAATTCAATTCTTCCACACAGCTCCTCACACACTGCATATCATCTGCACAGACATTCCATAGTCAGCAAGATTTTTGCTGTCAACAAACTGGTCAACACCTGACCCATGTCACATGTCACCTGATCCACGTCACTATCACGAATTAAACATGTGCAGTGCAAGGCACTGAAAATTGCCAGAACACCAAGATTTGTTTTTACACCATTAAAAAGTATACTGAATTTGATGAAACATCCAGGGCCAGAAAACAACCAAGGCCAAGACTATTTGTGGGAATTATCTCCAGCAGCTATGACTCCTCCCCAAGGCCAGTGACACTGAGAAATACTGACAGGAGGGAACTAAAACTACACTTTCATGAACAGTTCATAATTTCACACTGTTTCCACATGTTAGTGTAAAGAGCTATTTCAGAAGTTCATGCATTACTTTATTGTTGCATTTGTTCATATATTATATATATATGATGCAAATGAACAAATACAAAATATGATTTTTATACTCAATGACAACTAAAAAAGCTTGTTATACGGGCAAAGGAACAGGGAGCGTGATGTGGCTACAAAAAAGTACATGCACAAAAGGATTCAACATGATCTGTTTTTCATTGCAAATGTCCCATATTCAAAGATGCCTGAGGTAAAATACCAGCTGGGAGTGGAACACTGAAAAACTACAGAATGTAACAGGAAATAGAAATGTATTTTTGGAAAGGAGAATGAATCAAACACCACACAAATGAGGAGGACTCACATTGTCTGGACTGTCTGCTCGGGCCGGAGGACTGTCCCCAGAGCTCTGCTCCCTCTGCAGCTCCTGCTGTGCCTCCAGCTCAGAGCCCTGTGCCAGCCTGTTCCTCTGCTGCCTGTGTTTCTGCCTCTGTGCCCAGGTGGTCAGCGACTGGCTGAAATTTACACCGCAGCTCAGGGAACTGCACAGGTCGACTAAAAAAAGCAACTAACTGCCTATGATCATTTTCAGAGCCCTACATAACATGGGGACAATTCTGTGTCATGAGTGAGAATGAAAGAGCTAGTTTGACTGAAAGGATCCTGAGACATTTTTCCTCAAGCACACCCAGAAGTTCCTGGTGATAACAATTTCAGCAACCACTTCTTCACACATACATACAATCAGAATGTGAGATTCATTTGTCCAAATCTGAGATGAAATTGATATTTACCAGCTTTATTTAGTCAAGGACTTCATAAAATACTTAATACTGAATTAGAATACTTGTTTTTTTATTTGAAGGGCTTTTTCAAGAGGGCTTGTCACATCAGTGATAATGGTACCATTGTAACAATTATAATGGCAATTGAAATTATCATTCATTATTTATTATTTGATTTATTTACATGGATTTTGGCGGGTATTTTTTGAACAAAAGCACCCAGATCCACCCCCTAGAAGAGGAACTTCCTGATACTTGCCTGTTGGTTTGCGGCTGATCAGCAGGGAGGCCAGGGATGGAGAGCAGTGAGCCTGGGGGAGTTTCACTGAGCGTGCTCAGCTCAGGCTCCGGCCTTTTCACCTCAGTGAGTGAGGGCGACACGCTATAAGCGGGCGGGGAGGGCGGCACACTGCAGGCAAGCGGGGAGGACGACAGCTGCAGCTTCTCATCCTCCTCCCCGCGGTGCGCATTTGTGCTGCGAGGATCCTCACCCCGGCAGAGGCTGTGCTCCGAGGCCGACTGGGTCCCGTACCCGCTGCTCAGAAGCAACGCTGCCGCCCCCTCCTTGCAGGGCCCCTGGGGACTGGCCGCGTGGGCTCGCGATGGTGGCGGCAACAGCGGCTCAGGGTCTGAGAGCGACGGCTCTCCGGGAGTGTGAGCAGGCGAGCCTTCAGTGAGCTGTGCAGCGCTTGGCCTGTTCTGAAGCTGGACTAGAGCCTTGATTTCATCCTGTATAAGCTATGAGAACACAAAGGGTTAATAACACCGTTTAAAAGCATGCCTCATTTACCACAGGGTTTAGATGTCTCCAACCCTGCTTAGCCCCTATAAAACACATTCACCACAGGGTTTAGATGTCTCCAACCCTGCTTAGCCCCTATAAAACACATTGTGTTAACTGTCCCTGTAGACAGCTTTTGAACTGTCAAAATTCAGGAAACATCTGCTGGGGGCCTCTAGGATTAGGTCTGGGCATAATCAATCTGAGAGGATTTTCCAAAACATTTCATACAACAATTCACATTCATTTCTGCTGCCAATATGTTACCTCCTTACAGTGTAACACTGCAGTGTATATAAACCTGAGTAATGGCACAGTAAATAAGTAACATGGAAAAAATGGTACAGGTCACATTCTGGGGGACTTACCTGAATTTGGCATTGGTATTGCTCCTGCTGAGCAAGGATTTGCTCCTGGTACTGTTTCTCCACCAGTTTAAAGAGGTGTAACCATCTGCCCTGTTCATGACAGAGAGAAAGCAATCACTTGAGCAGATGAGCAGATGGGTTGGGACTATCTAAATATCAAACATGCATCACAGAACATCAGCTAAAATGAGCCACCCTGAATGCTTAGGTGGTGGCTTCTGCAATGTGTTAGCAAAGTTCAGGGAAAGTAACTACTATCTCATAGCAATGCTACAAAAAGTGTTGGGATATTAGCTGTGTCTGCTCATTTCTGTGTGCTCTGTTTTGGTAGGGGTTTTTCTAAGAGAAGCAGCTGGGTCCCAGTCTACTAATGTCCTGCCAGGAGGAAAGCAAACGAGTAAGCAGAATTCTGGACAGCAAATGGGCAAGATATGAGAGATAAAGGAGGTGGAGAAGTAGCACTCTACTGTGTATCAATTCACTCATAAAGCCAGTCCCTACTTCTCCAAGAAATATCTCTCTGGGCACAACAGTAGATAATTGTCATAATTGTCCCCCGCAGATAAAGGCTTATGATACCTGTCTGTTTGGTCTAAATTGGAGTGACACATGTCCCAATTCATTTATCTAAAAAACTGGGGGCATTTTAGACCCCGTATGACTATGGGCTCATGCTGATTTCAGTGGCATGGAGCAAATTTGCACACAGGCAAGTTCTGTGGACAGAAGGTCTATTCGTCTCAGGATCTAGTCCATTATTTGCCCATCTATTTTTAGATCCCCACTTAATCCTACACTTATCCAATTTCTAAGGGATCAGCTGGAAAACATTTCATTTCTGCAATTTGGGTCCCTATTGTGATGCTGCTCTGATGTCATCAGTAATCCACGGGGAGCCCACACCAGACAGAAAGTGGGCAGACCGCTGCTCTGCACCCTGTTATGAGGAAACAGGAGGCTTTGACTTCAGGCTTACCTCACTGTCTTTCCACAGCTCTGGATCTGTTTCCCCGCTGTTGTGGATCTCCTGCACCAATGCTGTGAGAGTCTCCAGGGGACTGGGGTTGATTGAGGGCAAGCTTCTCCCTGAGCTGAACTCTTCTGGGCTGAGACACAAATTCCTGCAACATACAGGTAGTGGGGAGCACAAACCAAAAGGGCAGATTTATATTCCCTCTTCGGTAGCGCCACAGTCTGACAGGTCCACATTAGCAGAGAAAAAGAAACAGACCGACCTGCTTGCTGGTGTGGGTGGGGTTTCGCTCCTCACAGCCCCCGCAGCAGCCTGGAGGAAACCCTGAAGAGTTCGCACGGAACGGACCGGGCTGCGCTCCTGCAGGCCGGTCGGCCCAGATGGGGTGCCCTCCGAGGAGATGATGGAAGCCTCGCTTTCCTTTCCCCCGCTGGCATCAGCATTGTTGTGGCTCAAGGCCGCGGAAGTAGACACATCCTCAGAGATGCTATCATCTGTGGACATCCTTATGTGGCCTTGTTGTGTAAACCCATTTGATGTCCAGAGCAAATGGTGTAGGCTAAGTTTACTGAACACGTCAAACTGGATCTAAAGAGACAGAGATTTTGGCGTAATTGAAATGCATGTCGTGCCACTAATATTGTGTGAGGTCACCTATATACCTGTCAAACTTGTAAAGAAATGAGGCAGCTAACTAAACCCTGAACATCTCTGAAACAGTAATTACAACACTGAAATAAACATTGTCAATATGCACCTCAGTAGCTCACCCCCGCAAAGCCACTAATAGACATTTGTATCTGAAATGAAAAGCCATCCATAAATCGGTAGCACTAATGATGTGACTCGTTTTGTCCGGCAACACGCACATGCGCCCACATCTGTGTTTTGACAACGCGGTGCCAGTCAGTTATATAAATAATGCTGCACAGTGAGAGCGGTTCTCATCTGGACTGCAGAGCTTTGGTGTTCAGTACATACTGTGGCAAGTGCTGACATCTTAACCGTTTTCTGCAGCATCTTACAGGCGTCACTGACGAAGTACACGCCTAACTTCTCTTTCTGCACAGATGCAACAAGCAAGCATTTTCAGCTTTACTTACCTATAGTTTTGTACCATATTTTTAACTGTAGACAGTACGACCGCAAAACACCTAGATATCCCTGCATCTTTCCCCTGACATCCATCATCGATGAAACGCCCCGCAGCTTCCTATTGGTAGCATAGGTTCGGACACGAAAGAACCGATTGTCTAGACGAGCCTCTTACCAAAATTTCATTTCTCCTCCGAGCTTTGTGATTGGCTGTAGTCACGCACCTTCGTGCAGTAAAAACAGACAACGCACGTTCCGATTGGTTGTTTGGCTGCACGAAAAAAAAACACACATGACCCTCAGAGTTCAGCAGGAAGTAGTAGGTCGTTGCAATAGAAATGGACAGCTAGCATGTTTAGCTGCTTGCTCTCTCAGGTGCAACCGTTGTCATTTCAAAACAAACTTGGAATGAATCTTATGGAGTAAGCCTTGTTCGTCGGTTTCCTCACTGAATTGTAAGACACTTCTGCCGACTTCTGCCGACTGAACCGTTAGCTAAATATAGAGAGAATAACAAGACAGATCGTTCATGTTCATAATACTGCATGCCTTGTTGCTTGAAGTTATGTTGCATGAGCTGTGTTATGTCTTGCTAGCCAATGTCTTGGTGAAACGACTAAATAATTAAAATCAAGGCAGGTACTTATGCGTAGTGTGCTGTGGAAATTGCTAAATGGTTTGACTTGCAGTGCAAACGTGAAAACTAGATAGCTAGCTCGTTGTCGGTCCACGCTGTAAGCATAATATGTGACATTTCAGTAGGCATTATGAATACGTGTTAAATGTTGGAAACTACTTATTGTTTCAGAACGGAGACAGAGGGACTGCTGTATGTCTTCTCTGCAACAACTTGTCTGTGGCTTTGCCAGGGGAGTGACATGGGGGGCGTGCTATCCTGGGCGGGTCCTTCTTTCTCGCGGCTCCACTGGGTGGCCACGCGTTCAGACCGCAGGGAAAAAAGACTGCCTGGAACTCCCTGTTCTAAATGAAGACGAACTGGAAGAGCAGTTTGTAAGGGGATCAGGGCCAGGTGGACAGGCAACTAACAAAACCAGCAACTGCGTAGTGTTGAAGCATATACCGTCCGGTATCGTTGTGAAGGTAAATGAATGAATCAACAAATTAATATGAGTATGTTCCCATTCCGTTAAAAACACACACAGTACTGTAAACGTTGCATTTGCTCAGCAGTGTGTTGGCTAAGCCAATGTAATATAATAATGTAATATTTATAGATGTGTTTACAATGACTAACATAGCTTATAATTTTTACATGTCAATTTGTGCAGCTCGATATTTACTTAATACTAATATTTAAATCAAGTACCTTGCCTAAGGGAATCACAGCAGGGAATCAAACCAGCAGCTTTGGTGTACAGGCAAACAAGTTTGCAGTCCTGCTCCAACCACAAGCTTAATTATTGAATTTCATAATATACACGTTGCTGTTGCTTAATAATTGTTATTAATTCAGACATAGTAATATTTGAGATATTTAACCCACAATTCAGAAATATAAATTAGTGAAACTGCTGGCTCCATAAACCTGGTCCACAGACCCTTGGCATATGCTCAGAAATGATCATTTCTCTTTTCTTTGTTTTTTTTTTTTCTATGTCAGTGTCACCAGACCAGGTCAATGGAGACAAACAGGAAGCGGGCCAGAGAAATTATGCAGGAGAAGCTGGATGTCTTCTACAATGGAGAAGACAGCAACGTTCTTAAGCAGAAGAAGAATGCAGAATGGCGCAAAAAGGAGAAGAAGAGAAAGGCAAAGGAGACTCTGGAAAAAAAGAAACTATTTAAAGAGATGGTCATAGCAGAAACCAGGAAAAGCGAGGAGACAAGATGAGGCACAGCCACTCAATCCAGGAAGACAAACTGCTTCTTCATTTTCTTTGTTGTTTTTCTCTACTGTCCAAAACGCATCATAAACTATGGTGGCGTACTGAAAAAAAAAAACAGTTGAAATAAATGTCACACATCACCTGCACAGCTAATGTGTGAGATGGAATCTATTATTGTATTCGAAACATTCAAAGACTTGATAAATAAATTGCCATCACAGCCACTTTAATGAAAATACGTTTTATTACACTGAGTAATAAATACATACAAAGATGCAAATAATGGCTTTATTACAACAGTTTATCCAAATCTGGTGTGTGGTACAGTGTATTTGGCACTATTTTTTTTCCTCCACTATTTCACCTATGTGTTAGTGTGTTACAAAGATCCTAATCCATCATTAAATGCCCCTTGCTAGTCTTACCCTGTACAAGTCATGCAGTTTCTATAATTAATCAAGGGCATTGCTACGTAGCATGCAAAGTTTTTTTTTCCTTTTTTATTTGTATAAGCAGTCAAGAAATTGACATTCCCAAATGGGAACACAAATAAAACCAGGAGTTTCCTGTCAAGTATAGCTCATATACTGGTCTATAGTTTTTTTTTCAGCATTCCCCCAGCCAGATGTGTATATATATTCTTTTTAAAACCTTTTCTTCTGGAAAGATGTATTGGGTTGTGATAAAATAATGGTTAGAAGGGAGGAAGTCCAAAGGTTCTTCAGGTTAGAGTGTGTTGACAGGATAGCCTCGGTAATTAAGACCTCGCATTTCTCTCGGTTTCTGCCAAGCATTCCCGTACCAGACCTCTTGCATGAATTATGCCTTCAAAGGGGAAAACAAGATCAAAAAAGATCCAGGCATTTGGATCCAGTCATTTCAATTTCATCAGATACAGAAATTTTTTTACAAGAAATATTGCAATATTTAACAACACAATGTGACCACTGTGGCCAAAATATACCTTAAGTTCCCAATTTCTTTGGAAGTGTTATCCATAACAATTTCAGCATTTTCTTAGAAATGACACCTATGTGCTCTTTTTCTGAAGCATTACCTCGTTTTAGTCTTTCCATGGCACTTTTGCTCCCAGCGTATGTTGGTCTAATCTCTTTCCCCAGCTCTTCAATGATGGCTAGGAGTTCTGCATATTTACTCTGAGGCACCTGGTTTGCACTAGTACCCTGTCATAAGAAAGCATATGCAGTTTAGTATATTCCACAACTAAAATGAAATTTTGGAGATGTACACAGTACACACATAAAAGGCAAAAGAGGAACTTTACAGCAACTCCATAACTGTCTTTATTGCTTACACAACAACTTTATATGCTTTATCCTAGCTGCGGCAAGGAAATTTTGCATGATTACCATATTACTTTATCATATTACATATTACTACATTCAAACATTTTCATTGTTGGTATACTACCTGTGAAAAGCCCAATGAAGGTGGTCCATAGTCGTTCAAGATCGGCCGGTAAGACTGTAATGTTGCTAAGCTTGTTGAGGGAGAATGAACGTTTCCAACTGTAGGGAGAGAAAGGACAAGGCAGCCAATTTAAAAACAATATTTACTAGAGATATGGGACTATGGACTATTGAGTGTCCAGTTAATTTTCATAGTTTACATTTAGTATTGAGCGTAATCTTGTCCTGATTAATCACATAAGGAGGTTTACCAACGCATACGTTTATGTATTTCAGTAAATTATGCCAGACCCCTGAGTGCGCTAAGCATGTGTTCATGTAATTCAAAGGCATGCAGTGAGCCACAACCAACACTGGGTGTCCTCAGAGGGTCAAAAAAGAATTTTCCTCATCCAGATCAATCATCAGCCCTGGGGAGACAATCATGGAGGAAACCGTACGGGCTGAATTAAGAAGCCAAAGTGATACATTTTTATTACATTGTTACGGGCATCCATTCGAATAAAACCGGCTATCGGACAGCGCGCACTCGGTTCAAGACAAAGATGGAACTTCCGTTTTCTTTATTTCGCCGATGCTGGAGAGGAAAAAGCTTTTATGATTAGTAATAATGGCGGATATGAATCAGCTCTCAGGATCTGACCCTATATATATAACTGGACAAAAACTACAGACACGGGCTTTCCCCAGGTATTCATTACAACATTGAATTTTGCATCCGATAAAACAGAGCAAAGATTAAAAATTAACCGATATTTCTGCCTTACCCTGGTTCACGGAAGTTCCCGGAATGTGCTGGTGGAGGTTGGGTTTGTAAGACATTCCCAGAGACATTGTAAATTAAAGAAATAAAAATGTCCTGAAATTCACTGAAGCGTCTCTGTCTCTCTCAGACACTTTTTGTTTACAGCAGAGCGGCACCGGCAAATATGGCCGTCACTTTATATTGACACCCACAATGCAATCTATCACCACAATGGTAAATTCATGGCAATTTCACCCAAAACGGGTTCGTACTGTAAATATGTGCACGTACATCACAATTCATCACAAAGCTTATAATTTTTAAATAACTTATACATTATCTATAAGTATGATCCACAATTATTTTAAAACATTTAGTCCATTTTTTTCCACAAAAACTTAGTACTAAAGAAAACTTTGTAACACTTTTGAAAGGTTACCTGTAACTGTAGTAACCGAAGTGCAACATTATAAGAGACTGAATTCTTTGTTGAAACAGATTATACCAATTTTTTTATTTTATTAAATGATGTGCATTTAAAATGTTCCTCTTAACATAAATGAAACGTAAAAACGTGACGTGAGTATTTATGCTATATTCGCTTGAACCTGTTTCTAGTTGAATTTATAAAACTATACGATCCAACGGTTACCTTTAAAAACATCTTCTGAGACATAAATCTGTTCTTTGACTAGTCAGCAAAACCGTGTTGCCATACAGCGCTTAATTCAATCCTTTGGACTAAGAAAGAGATTTATTGATAGCTGGCTGCATCTATAAAACCTATGATACCCATCATTTAATTTAGTAATCTTAATTTTGGGAATCGGGAGGGGGACATACAACGTGCAAACGGGGCACTTGAGACTTAAAATCATACAAAGGAGGGCACATGCCATTCGCAGCCTCTTCCTGTCGTCTAACACTCTCCCCTCCCCCTCCATCCCATGACGAGGCGAGCAACTTTAGTGCTAAATTTTTCCACTTGACGAATGACGTGTTATCCAGTAGCCAGTACTGTTAGATATTATCGGGCTTGGAGGCGTTTACGAAGTCCTTCTCTGTGCCTTGTGAAAGCGGTGCTTAGTTTCCAGAGCATTTTTAAGGGAAGAAGCGGGATAAGGCGGGAAGTACTAGCTGCCAGCCAGATCTTATGGCGTGTACCTCTTGTTTTTTGAAGACAGCTACTTTAGCTTGCCTCTTGGATGTTGCTGGGCCCATTGTGTAATGGACGCTAACCGACCACTACTCAGAAAGTACGCAGTTTTTTTTTTTAGTTAATTGTCCATAGTAATAGATAAATTCTATAGCAAAAGCACCTGCTCAGCAGTAAACGTTTCCGAATAGACTGCACGTGAGCAATCGTGATTGCGAAGGGGTGGTAGGATAAATGCCTCAAATGTACTCACAGAAGGGATGCAAGAATACAAATTTATTCTCCATATTTATTGGTCATATGCAAGATGTAATCTGCCTTTAACAGATTTAAATTCTTTGTACAACAAATCAGTCAGTAGTGCAATTTGTTCAAGCATGAAATAACATTGTCCTTCAATACCTTATAAATAATACCACTTCGGGCAAAAAATAATTTAAGATATGCAACTATACACATTTTTTACATTGAGGCAATAACTCAACATTAGAGGTCTATCCTATCATAACATTTGCAGCACCTAACTCAAAACTTTTAGAGTTCTTTACCCCACCATGTATCTGTACCAATTAAATGCTAAAACATGGTGATACAAAGGTAAAAATGTAAACCAGATGTCACCAATGACATATTGATCTTAAGGACTGATTGTCTTTTTGAGGAATGGAGACCACACCAGCTTTTGGGCAGAATAGAGAATTGTAAATCATAGTTTTGACACATCAGTGGTGGATGCAATCTCATGAGCATACACTTTCGTTGGTTGGTGAGCTGTGGCAGGACACCAGAAAGGAAACATGTTAACCTGGTAAACAAGCAGTGTCATGCTTCAGACGTGTGCATTCTGCTTCGCAAGTGGAAGCATGTCAGGCTTAAATACCTTGTCTGTCAGTGTGATTGCTCATCGATCTAACCCCCTGAGCACCGTAATGCATCATAAAAAGCAACCAAAAAAAGTACAAGCATCCAAAGAGAAGGTCATAAATAGAAGCTAGAACAATAATGCGAACATTATTATGGGGGTTAAAAAACACACATATGCAGAATGAGTATTATTTCTGCTGTTGCCTGGAGTCTCCTCCCTCGCCTTAACATGACCGAGCCGTGAAGGGCCTGTGAGCGTCCCACCGACCCTCCCCTGAAGGAGTATTCTTTGGACTGGAACCCTGAATTTGTGCATGCGGTTGGGGGCACATGGAGTCAGTCCCGTGCTAGCAGCAGCTGGGGGGCGCCTGCTACGTGTTGATGAAGTGGTTGATACTCTGAGGGTGCAGCTGCTGCCACATCTGCTGCTGCTGCACGGCCAGCTGCTGGGACTGGTCTGATGACGACAGGATGTTGGTCAGCGGGGCCACACAGTTCGCCGGAATGATCAGACCTGGACACAGAACACGGGTCAGGGAAGGGCTTCCGTATACACAACCTCACATGGATCCACACCAAAAGCAATGAAGGCAGTTTATACTGACCGCCTGGAATTTGCATTTTGAGGGAAAGCCCCCCCCCCCCCCCCCCCAAAACACACCCCTCAAACTGCAATTTTTAACCATAACATGAATACAGAATACTTAAAGGGCGTGTCACAATTTCCAGTCTTGACATAATGATTGCAAACATATCCTGTGAGCATGACCTTACCTACAATTCTCTGTCCATCTTCAGTTTTAAGCCGAACAATCTGCATTTTCACATTGGTTCCGCTGACGGCAGAGAGGACTCCCTCCACTTTCGTCCAGACGCTAAGCACAGAGCCACAAAGGACGTAGTAGGTTCGGCAGCGAAGCCCGACCTCACACTGGAGCCCCAATGAGACCTTCTTACAGTTCCCTCGCCTGCAACAAGCAGTTCAATGATCATACCATTTTCCCCTTTAAATAATCAGGCTGTGATCAACCATTTCAAAGTTTATCCCCACATTTGACACTTGAGACCAAAAAAGATAAAGCCCATTGAATGCAAAATTGGTTTCCTTATCTATCATGTGCTTAACACTAAGTTCACTCTGTGTAAGCACATGTTGACATTTCACACAGATTATGAAGACAGTCAAACTACAGTGCAAATGATGCACTTTGTTGTGACGCTCCCTCAACTTATCCATTTCAGAGAGAACACCAGATGCATAGTAAGATACCTACCAGTAAGCATGGGAACATGTGTCAGCTGAGGAATTGTACTGATCTAACCAGTGCTGTTTGGCATCCTCTGAAAGGACCTGTTATGAAATACATGTTTTTATGCACTGATAGTTCTGAAAGTTTGAATAACAAGCAGCAACTGAGATCAAGAGATTCTCACCTTTTTACACTTCTTTCGAATGTCGGCGTAAGTCTCAAGTTTGAGTTGCTTCCCTGTGTTTGGCCTGTACACCAGGAAGAGCCTCTTTTTGGTGTTAACCTCCTTCACCAAGATGGCTGTCTTCTTGTTATTTCTCACCTGGGAGTGGGAGAATGTTTGTCTGAGAGCAACGACATGTATTTTTAGTGTTTTTTGGATATTAAATCAGTGTGGTCCTGTGGTTAGAAGCTGAAAAAAACACCTTGACATAAATCTTGACACAGTGTTGCCCACAGATATGTCCTGAATTTCCACAATCACCTGTACGTAGAAGCCGTCATCTGGCCCATTTTGCTCCGCCCAAACGTGGGTGGCATCTTCCCAAGACATGCCCCTCTCTACTACCACCTACAGAGATCAGACATGAGAGTTAAATGGAAAATGTAAGCAACTATACAGAGTGACACAAAGAGAAAAAGAAAGCAATTACTACAATTAGAGCCACAAACTCCTCATTCACATCATCTGACCTATTGATAAATAAGTACTGTTAAGGATGACTGGTTTCGCAACACACCTTAATGACATTTCTGTTGTAGAACAGAGAAACGCTACTACACTACTATCACTGCATTGCCCATTTCAGCTGTGTTTAATGGCAGACAGGATGGGCAGCAGTGACCTTGCATATCTGACACTGGCAATTGAGATCCTTGGAACACTGAACATCAATAGAAACATCTCTAGTTATGCATGCATTCAGAAAAAAATTCTCACAGATTTCTGTTAAAACATGATTTAAGACTCTGGAATGGTTTTACCACAAAAAGCCTTTTTTCAATTTAACATAGACTACTCTGAAAAGCGCATATTCACCTGCTAACCCCAGGTAGAAAAAGGTTTTGCATAGAACAAATTCATGAATAGCCTCCATGATGGTTTCAGTTAGAGAGCAGTCTACACTTTTTGGGAAATTTTAAGGTCCTGGACCTCCACTGGTCAGATGGCAACATTGATGTTTGCTGTCAGGTTCCACAGAAAGCATTCATTGCCTAAAAATTCAAGGCTACCAAAAGGTGGTTAACTTCACAATACAATTTTACCATACTGTTATGTCAGGCAAGTGTCTTAGGGGGAAAATTCAAACCAAAGAGAAACAATTGTGATTCTTTCCTCCATAAAACACGGCATTCAGAAGATATCTCAACACCTAACATTTGATTTCAGCTGTGTGAATCTCAGCTGCATAAATGTTTGTTCATGGCAGAAATGCAAGGAAGAATTTTCTTCAGAAGCCAACACAAAAAAGTGACATAGAACGTAAGCAGTATGTAAGGTCAAGCTCTTGCTGACAACGCCATCCTCCTCTCTGTGATATACAGACCTTTTGCTGCATGCTTTACATCTGGTGCTAGTGTCCCCTTGTTAGAAAAGGGAAAGGTGTACTGAAACATACAGGAGGGCACAACTGGCTAAAAATCCTGCCAAGCAGCACAGGCATGAATTGTGGAGAAAAAAATAACAGCAAGATACCAAGCATGCATCAATGTCTGTAAGGAAAACAAAACAATTATTCTGTATAAGCCACTGCAATCTCAAGACCTCAGTTAAACAGATTTGTGGTTTGAACTCAATGAAGCTGTGCAAAAACCACATAACCATGAAATTTCAAGGCGCATTTCTTCTGCTCAATCATATTTTTGTTTTAAATTTACACATGTACATTTATGCTGGAGGCTGGATTTATCTCAGCACACTGTCGCTCTCTGTTCCCAATACTGCCAAACGTTTCATTAAGGCTAGACCACAAAATGAAAAAGGAAAAATAAAAATGCCACAATCTGGGAGATGAGTCACAAGACCACCAATATGGAGATGTCATCTTGCTGTTTTTTTTTTTTGTGTTTACATACTACCAGCTCCACTGCAGCAGAAAAGGCAGGTTGGAGGATTCTGCAAGTCAGCAGTTCAACTGCAAGGTGGCAACTGCACAGGCCTCTGCAATCACACAAAGGCCCAGTGCTCACCAACAGCCCTTTTTCTACTAATGGAACCCGAAACGAAGACTGCAGCCCTAAAACTGGAAGGGGTCCCATTCCTGTGTCAATGCGTTCTAGGGCTGTACCCGACTCAGAATTTTGTCAGTCGAATCGGATTTGGCTGTTCAATACGAAGATTCGACTATTCGTTCCTTTTTTTCATATAGACTATCTGGCAATCAGAAATCCATTGGCATGAGTTTCAGTGATGATTTTGACCACATTAACATAGTCAAATGCAACAGAGTTATGGGAACATATTTTTGAGCATTTAATGTACAGCTCACATTGCTTCTATTGGTGGCAACCTAATGCTACTCTGACTTTCACAGTAAAGCCTCTGTTAATCATCCTTGTTGAGGACTAATTTTAATGAGCATAATAAAGTTCCTCACTTTGTGTCTATTCCGTAAAATGTTGGTACATATGCTAAAAATGGGATTTTGTAACAATCCTGCTACCTCTGTGAATATGTCACAGGAATGCAGGGGTGATCAAAATTGCTGGATGTGAACACCCCAGGTAGCAAGCAAAGGAATGCAGACTTAGCTCAACATACCAATGAGATGATGGTGACATCTTGGCACGCGGAAAGTTTTGGTTCCTTTTTGCACTTGGCTTATCTGTGTCTAAAAATCTCTCATAGTCACTGTGGTGTGTCAGGGAGGGGATCAATGAAACGTCAAACCATAAATCTGATGCCAAAATAAACTAAATAAAAAGTAACTGTATCTTTCAAAGATTACACATGCAAAACAAAGTGTTGAATTCCTGTTGATGCTCAGTGTACTTGCAGGTATGAAAACAAGTGAGCATACACATACCGTGGAGAGCTCCACATGACCTGAGGTTGAGTATCCCGGAGTCAAAAACTTCTTGGAGTCAGCCTTTTTAACTTTCTCATCACCAGAGCCAAGATCTAAGAGCCAAGACAAAGAAAGGAATGCACCAGAATTAAAAATTTGGACACCTATGTCACAAGGTCTGCTTGCTTTGTATCAGGTCTAATGAGTTGGCTTAAGCATTGATGAGCAACAGGATAAGTCAATATTTAGCTGAAATTCACTGAAAGGTCATTTTGCATCAGTCTTAATGGTAAAAAGGACCAATGTCATCAGGTGCAACTGAGTCCTTAATCAACTAGTAACTTCACTGGTATAATGCATACAGCTGTTGGTGATAAAAGGGCTGAATCGCTGAGAATCACCTCTGAACAGTTCAGAGACTGAACAATTTAGAGATGTGAGCCTACCCAGAATTCCCATGTCATATCGACCATTCTTCTTGGCATTCTGGATGACTGTTGTCAGTGTGTCAGAGAAGTACTGGAACAGTGCATTCTGCTGCTGGACCTCCATGCCCAAAATCCGGTTCAAGAATTTGCCAATGTTGTTATGATCTGCCAATAGACAAGAACATGCAATGATCAGTTGAACAGGAGATGTAATTCCATAAAATGATCCACAAGACTGAACACTGGCAATGCAATCTAACATGTGGATGACTGACCTTTATCCAAAGTGAGAATGCCTGAGCGATCCTCCACATTTATTAGTCCTACACCAATTAAACCGTGGCGAATTTCTGGAAAAGGAATGAAGTATTCATCGGGGGCTATCCTCAATTAATCAAACAAGTAATACAAGAGAACACCATCTTGAGTATGGTAAGTTCAAAAACTGTGATGTAAAGAAATAGACCTTAAGCAAAACACAAAAGCGCATAAGCATACCTCTGAAGAAATCGCCATCAAAGTCAGCAGGTGGCGAGACAAGCGGAGAGTCCAAGTTGACTATAGACTTCATCACTATTTCCAGAGCATTCCGTCCATACTGCAGGAGAGAGGGGTCTTATTACATAGTAATCACCCACCAACCACACAACCACCATGTCATGTTCTCTAAGCCTCTAAACAGGGCTGGGCTTGGTCAGTACTTGGATGAGAGACCTCTTGGGAAAACAGAGTGCTGAGGCAAGTAGTGGTGGGCCTGTTGAGGGCATTCTTTCCTTTGGATCAATTCAAAAACCAATCTCTCACTTCAATGATGGTGACACTTTGTTGGTGGAGAGAACATCCTCTAGGCAATACACTGAACTGCCCTAACTCACTGTAGTCTGGTGTTTACTCATTACCCAGTTTCACTGGCTAAATAATTCCTTGCCTCTCCATCTAAACGTATGTGTGTTTTTTGGTCTTCTTGCATCAAATGTAATGCAGCATATACTACCCAAACTGGCGCTGTGCATTGATTGAGACCGAGATGAGTTACCTTGTTGTCAAAGTTGAACCTGCTTAGATCTCTGGTTTCCGTAGCTCTTCTGTCCCCATGGGTGAGAGCTCCCTAGCCAACAACGCACACAGCTTAGTTAAGCATGATGTAAGCCACTCACTGAGAAACACTTCACTGAAAAATGGCACTTACTAGGCTCTCCAGCCTTTTGGCCACAATGGAGGCGAACCGCTGCTCCCCGGCAAGCTCAGAGATGAGGAACACATACTCTGGGGCCGTCACCTGATTTGACCTGTGTGTTCTCCCTGTGAGCAGGCAAAGAGAAGGGCAGTAATGAGCACAAATTACAAAAAAGGGTATTCCACTTTAACTGACTATAGGTCTCTGAGGAGTAACTACTCAGATTGACTGAATGGCACATCTGCAGGCCTTCTCATCTTTACTGGGACAAAGAGCCAAAGACTACAGGCCAGGCTAATCAGAGAGCAGGCTGGGTACTACAGTTTTTCTTCAAAACCGACTTCAACCAAGTCAGTATGATAAAGGATGAAAAGAAGGATTCTTTACAAATGAAAATAAATCATAAAATGCTACATACCAAACTGCTGGATGGCTCTGTCAGCACTCCATGGCAACTCCAGTGTCATGTGCACCCTCCTTCTCTGGTTTTTCACCCTTCGGTCTGCTTGGAGCGAAATACCAGAGCTGGCCGCTTCAGAGATGATGGCAATGTTCTTGAAAAGGGTAACAGAGACGCCATCATATCAATGATGTGTAACCTGTGCTGTCATTCAAGTTCTGGTAAAAAGCATGACAGCAGAGAATTCCCGACATGTGCCACACCTTCTCTCCTTCCATGAACCTCTGCTTCTCTGTGATGTTGAGTATCTCTACCGGGACGTCCAGTTCAGACCGTGACTCATAGGAGATGCTGCCATCTCCATTGCTGACCACACGTCCTTTCCGTCCGGTCATCTGAGGACAGGAAAGGAGAGGGAGGGGGGGTTAACTGCATATCTCTATGTCTTGCCCTCCTCAGATGGGACTCACTTCTGTCAACCCACAATGTCACCTCACCAACACCTCTGCTTCCCTTTCCAAAACCATATTTGAGTCTCAATACTCTTGTCCTGAAGCTGTTCTTGGGTAAATTTTAATTACACTGGGGACTATTCACAAAAATAAGAACCATTTTTACAGGGACCACTGGAGCAAACAGAAAACTGAGTTCAACTCAGAATCTCATTCTGAGATTTTGTGAAATGAGTCATGCTATTGCAAATTATCTGACTGTTGATGATTTGCCCAGTGCTCCTCAGCACTGCTTCTGAAGTAGTCGTTTCCTTTTGTTCCATTCCAGCCTGTTTGTTTATGTGCTTTATTGAATCATCGTCACTGTTTACTAGCCGACAGCTTGAAAGCAGTAAGGCTTTCCACCCCAGCTGCTAAAAGCTCAGCTGGAACAAAAGCCAGAGTGCTGAAGTACTGCTTCAGCGCCAGAAATGGGGAAAGGGCGAGGGCTGGATCGCCCACCTCGGCCACACTTTCCGGCCCTCCCAGCTCGTCGATGAGCTCGTCCAGAGTGTTGGGTGGCAGATCCTCTGAGAGTTTCTCCAGCTCCTCCAGCAGTGTCCGCTTCATCTGCTGGGCATTCTCCACCGCGTCCTGGCTCGTCATGGAGCTGCTGTTCTCGCTCTCCTTCTTGGCTGGAGGACCGGAGAGAGAGAGAGAGAGAGAGCAAGTAAGAGAGGGAGTTTTTTTTTTTTATAAATTCATATGGTCCCAAAAAGCTCCAGCCTCATTAGATCAATCACGCAGGCGATGGACAATCAACCCTGTTGGGCCCTTTTAAAAAAAAAAAAATTAAGTCTGTGAGAACTGCAATTAGTTCCGTTAAGTTAAGATGATTAGTGCGTTCAGGCGGATAATTGACTTAACGTGGGCAAACACAAGCACTTACAGCCGGTTGCTGCGGTGCTTGACTGTGTTTTGAGAGCAGGGGTAGTGAAAGCAGGCCGCGTTGAGCCGAGACCAGAGGCGAGCAAGGCACTGTGAATGGAGTCTGGGTCAATGCTCTTCTTTTTTTTCTTTTTACTCTCCTTCTCCTTTCCTTTCTTCTGCTCTTTTCTAATCAACCAAGGATCTGAGTGAGAGAATCATGAAAAAAATTCCATTGCAGACATGCTAATGTGTTTTACGCAACATCCTTGATGCAGACCAACCACGTTGCTGTGGTTTAATGCACATATGCTTTCAATTTTGTGCATCATTCTCACACAATCTGTGCCTACATACAATGATCTCAAATGGAAAATGAATGAAAAAAAATGTACAAGTCATCCAATCTTGTGCAGTTCTCCTGAGTCTGCACTGAGTTGAGTCAATCATTCATAAGTCATTTGCTTGTTTCATATTTCCCATTCCCATGCTCTATGGCCGTAGAACAGATCCTTTCAATTTAAACCAATCAGTTAGTTAAAACCATAACTTTGCTCATCTAAAGGTTTTTTTTTTTTTTTAAACAAAGCCTCAGCACGTTTTTTGATTATCTCAGTGATCTGCACTCACTGTCCTCCTCATCCTCGCTGGATTCGTCCATGAAGGGGTTGAAGTCATCTTCGTCCCCTGAGCTGACCGACTTAAAGCTGTCGTCATCACTCTCTGCCTCCTTCTCTGAGGCATCCGATTCGCTGGCGCTGTCACATGAGCTGCTCCCAGATATGCCTCCAGACCCGCGTGGCTTCTTTGCACCCTTTTTCATCTCTTGGCCTAGGACACATCAGTACCTGCTAGTTAACCATTCCCCTACAACACAATGTGTGCTCTAAAGAACAGAAAAAGCTGGCCCATTTTTCTCATAAAGCCAGGCGATAAAGAAGTGGCTAACACATTTGACAGTTGTTCTCTGAAAAACAATGGATACTTTGTCCTTTTTCCATTTAACAGGTATAATTAAAGGGCATAATTCATTTCAAATTCTCTGAAAACAATAATAGTCTTTACCTAGGGGCACCAAGCGCACAACAGACAGCCCCCAAAACGTGAATGTGTTAAATAATTAATAATGACTGCTGTCCTGTTTTCAGAGAAGTACACAGGGTGCCTTTTCATGAGAAGGTTGTTCTGTGGCTGACAAAGACCTGGGAGCTCTCAGGGGAGGAAAATTACTGGGAAGCCCTGCTGCTACCTTTCCGTTTCTTGCCCTTCTGGTCTGTGGAGGCACTGTCGTTTGGCGAGGGCGTTTTCTTGGCAGTCAGATCAATCCCCAGCAGGGTGGAGAGCTTCTGCCTGTCGGGGGCAGGGAAGTGCTTCTCCACAAGCGACTGCAGCACGCCCCTGTCCCAAGGGGAACAGCCACTGAGTCTGGACAAAGCTACTAGTGTACTATACACTAAATGCCAGAAGACGCACATTGTGAGCCACTAGGAGATAGTAGTACCGGTGGCCACTTTGATTCAACACTATAATTCACACATTGTAGTCCACTGGCAATGGAGTTATTCACAAAGTAGTGTTAATGTCACAGCACGTCTTTACTCCAGCAATAACGCTGACAACATTACTTTAAGTTTTTGCATGGACTTTAAAACAAACACAAGTGCCAAATTTGTGCCAGTGCTTTTATGTGAGGACATGGATGACAACCTACTTCGCTGTGGAGACAAAGTCATTCAGTTCTCCTCCTCCATCTTCCAGCGCTTCCAGTGTCCGAGCTTCTCCTGTTGATTGGAGTCCGATGACCACGCACTGGGAAACAAGCCAAGTGTCAGCCAATCAGCTGGGAAAAATATAACTGTGGCAAAAAATGTGTCTGGCACCAAAAGTTTGTACCTTTCCGTTTTTCACCTCCTCACGAGCAAGCTGGACCACCCTTCTGACTTTGGAGGCGATGCACAGGTACTTGAAGAACCTCTGGTGGGCTGACCAGAACTGGCCCCACATGGACTTCTTCATGCGCGGCTCTGCATCCATGAGGTTGGCTGCCAGCTGGAACTTCTCCCGTGCGCTCACCCACTGCAACAAAGCCAGAGCCATCAGCCTAAACACACAGCTCCGTGACCTACGAAAACCCAGTGAGAACATGTGGGAGGGGCAGCTTACTCTATCCTTGTGCCAACAACATCAAATCAGGTATTATAGCACTGAAACTGACATTACAAGATTTACTTTTTTTGGGCGAATGCATAAATTCAACAATTTAGTTTTACTAGGCCTAGATTTCAAAATTTTGTCTCCCACAGCATTACTGTAACACCAGGGTAAATAGGGTTATGCATGAAAAACTGTTACAAGAAGTTGCCCTCAGATGAACTATTAAAGCGCTAAATGCTCGGGAGAACCCCCGATTGTTTTTAAGGGGTAGAAAATCTAATTATGCACTTGAAGCTTAGAATGAGCTAACCTCTCCTGCTACTGCATCACAAGGCACAGATGAAGGAGCAATTCAACTGTTGAAATCCACTTCCAAAATCTCTGAGGAAAATCTTCCCGCTGAATATTTTTACCATCTGTCTGTCCAAGTAGTACCAGTTAGCAATAGTACAATTCTAATTCAAAATATGTCCTCCACTCATTCCCCAGGGTTATTTAAAGCAACTTTTCTCTTCATTCTTTTCCTTCCTGCAAGTACTGTAACGGAGATCTGTGCAATCCTCACCAGACGAACTGCTTTGTTGTACATCGTTATGTAGTCTCGTGTCAGAGGGACTTCTTCGACCTTGAATGTCACCCCAGTGAAGCTCAGCTGCCTGGCGATGTACATCCCTCGCAGCTTCATATCCATGGCAACTATCTCCATAGCACCAACTCCCCTGAAATGAATTTAAAATTTTGTGTCAGCTTAATTCCTTTCAATTGGCATGTGTTCAACATCAACTGCCATATGTTCATGTCTAAGGGTGAAAAGGAAAAAGGCAATAATGAGTTTATGCAGCGTGTTCACAAACAGATGGCAATAAAGAGCCAGTGCGGCAAACTTATGAATTTGCAAGCAGCGAACGCTTTAACAAGATTATTGCACTGCTTGCCCCAAAGGGAAATCGCAAAATTGGAAATGCTTGGTAAAATTGACGAGGGCCTCTGTACCAGACTAAATACATATTTTTATAAAAGATCAGCCATTTTCATTTTCTTACCCATGCATATTCAATACTGAAAGTGTTATGTACACCAAAATGGTGCAAACAGATTACGATTCCCTTCATATACATACACATTACATATACATTTAATTATTACACTTTCAATTAAAACATGCAAATGTCCAGCTGGGAACCCCAAACGGAGCACTGACTCAATGGATAGGAACATTTAATCCTCTCCCAACACAGATGTAGCACAAATGGGCATGTGGGGGGGGGGGGGTTCTTCCTCTGCACACCTGCGTTCCACAGCCTGGATGAAGTTGCTGAACTCTTTGAAGGGGGTTCCCTCGCCCCAGATGCCGAGGCGGTTCATGTAAGCCATGTTCCGCGGCTCAGATGCACCTGCGTGAGAATGACAAGCTGAGCAAAACTGGGCCTCCACCTGATTCACAACTACTCACACTGCAGACCCAGAGCTCACACTCCTTAACCCATACAGGACCCCCTTAATGCCTCCACATGCCATCCCCGCAGCCTTGGACTATTCAGGGGTGGGGGAGCTTGGTGGCCATTTACAATTCTGTAAACAGTAGCTTGCACAAATTTGTTTCCATTATGTGCGAATAGAGAGAGTAAAATCAATACTCAAGAACAACAGATTAGGTGGTTAGGAAGCTCTTTTTTCTGTAATCTCAACACTCTCCAAGACTCAAATGTTAAGGTAAAACTTCTCAAACTTCATGCTGTGCAAGAAACTATATAATGCCAATGGCAGGGAAAGCACAGTGGTGTGTGAGACATCATCTCAAATTTAACTCAGAAACAGGACCTTTTAACCTTGCTTCCCCTTTTTTATAAATAGCACATTCTTAATATACTCCTTCTGCTATGATGTTTGCAGAAGCGCAAACTGTTGACAAGTCACGTCCTCCTGCTCTCTGGCTAGCTCGACAGTTAGGAGTTTTTCCCCCAACAACTATCCAAAACTCTACATTTAGTATCATGAGAAGGGGTTATGAACAGAGAGTAGCAGACTGACATAGCAAACCACAACCTCCTAGTCACCCATAGCCAGTCACATCTGTACTCAATGTATACGGTACCCCATACCCCTAACCACAAAAACCTTCCCATACACTTGTGAGACAGTACATTTCAGTACTTTGGTATTTCATATTTCCTATTCAGGTTCTTACAACTATCCCATCTTCGTTCAAATTAATACTGCTGCCATTTCAATAAAATTCCAATGTAAAGTCTGATTTTATATTACATTACATAAAACCCTACTTCTAGCCTGAAGTAACTTCAGTTCAGGACAGGTATACCATTTTAGATCACAAGGCAACAAACCAGGAAAGCAAACTGCACATGAAATATCAGATTTCACCGCTTGACTTCCCACTTCTATGACATGGAGCCATACCCCCGGCCTCACACCCCCCCTTCCCCCAAACATACCAAAAATGACACATTCAGGGCCTCTGGCTCAAGTTACATACCTGTAGCACTGGCGTATACCACTCGTGCTTTTGGAAGCTTGTTTTGCAGTTCCAGGACAGCCAACCCAGTCTTAGTGGGTTTGGAGGAGCCGATAGGACAAACATTTTTTGCCTTGTGACATTCGTCAAATATAATCTGGGGGCCCAGTCAAGGACAAACCTTGGTGAGACAGATGATATACTGCTAGCTTCTCGTTTACATAGAGCGCTTGACATATACACACCAAATGACTGGTTACATCAAACTACATTACATTATGCTTAAGGGTTAAGTGTTTGGTGGCTAGATTCTGTGGAATTTTAAAGAAAACTTTCAATTACAGGAACAATTACAGGCCTCTACTATTTGTGCGTTCTCCTTTACTGCACCAAAGCCTGCCACTCTGTAATCAAAATCTAGACAGCATGGGACAACAAAGCTTCAAAAGGCACCACTGAAGGATACCACTCCATCAAAGTCTGGTCCGCACCAGTGCAGCAGCTGTTTGAACCTGGTCTTGTATTTCCCACCAGACTGGCTCTCTCCAATCAGGGAAGAGTACGTGGCAAAGATCACTCCCTTCTTCACACTCCCATTGTGTCTGGAGGAGATCTTTCCATACTTAAACTAGGAAACCACATTTCAAAAATGTGGCTCAGAAATTTAAGGCAAATCCCAACACAACACCAAGACATTTGTTTGACATTTAGATCAATCCATCTCAGAAGAGCTGGGCCTGACACCTGTACTGTCTCGGAACATGCTGCCACACTATCAGAGGGTGCAAACTGATGAAAAAGGTGTCCCCCCAACTTTTTTGTGAAAAATGGTTATTGGCTGCATGCACATAAGTAAATTATTAATAAGATCAGCCATCTTTGTTTCTAAGGCTCCCTGTAAAAATCAATCATTTCAAAACTATACTCAGATTTGGACTTGCATTGTTTCTAGAATTATTTAAGGGTCCAAGGAATCCAAATCATTAACCAACAGCCCATTTTAAACCTCCGGGCTTAAGCCTACAAATAAGATTTTTTTACAGGAAACATCAGACACGAAGATGCAACCATTACAATTTTTCACAAAAATGGTTGAGACACATCTTTCAGCACTTTACACCACTGGATACAATGGCAGCAGGTTCTGAGATGGTTGGTGTTGAAACCTCTTCTCCTTAGACCATCTGACATGGTATGAGTAATTTCCAAAGCTACTCTACCGCAATTATTATATACACCTATTGCGTACATAGTATTGTTTCTTACCTTATTCAGCGAATGGACCTGAATGTTTTTTGCCCCAATGTCCCTCAAATCCCTCTCAGCGTCATACTTCAAGTCATTAGAAACACTGAACCTGGAAAAGGAATTCAGGTGATGCAGTACAGATAGATTTCACTAATGGCTACAAATCTAGAGGGAGCCAAGTTTCTTACCAGAGGGATCTTTTCCTGCCAAGGAGGTAGTTTTCATAAATGATCCCAGCAATGGTCCTGCCTTTTCCAACACCTGCTCCATCACCTATCAAATAGGCGGCTCTGTCCCCATTTGGAAGGAAGGTCTCATGTTGCTAAAAGTGGAAAATTTATGTGTCACTTCCACTGCTTTTGTCCCTTGCTTGGCAGACCCTTGAATAACCTCTGATGCTCACAGGTTCACCTCTGACACTCAGACTCACTCTGTAAACTGTTGTTTTTACAGCTAAATTTTAGTGGAGCTACTGAGATAAAGTGCCTTGCTCAGTGTCACACGGTGGTGCAAGGGTGGGCACCCGTGGCAGGGCCTCTACCTGACACGCATAGGTGATGGCCTCCAGCTGCAGGGCTGACAGCCAGCCCCGGTCGATGGTCTCCTCTGGGATAGACAGTCGGTACCACACATCAGGGGGAGAGACACTGGACAAGGAGCTGGTTTCCACCACTGGGTCAGGGTGCCTTAGGCCAACCTTCACTGCAGAAGCAGAAAAGGAGGACAGTCCATCCCCATTTAAATTACTGTATAAACCTGGCCGAGCCAGAACGCACATCACCAAAGCACCATTACGTAGAGTCTTGGACAAAGACTCACATTACGATAATGAGGCTCGCAAAGCAAGATACATTACAGTTGTCAAACAGATTACACCGCATTAACTACACTGCTCCACTTGAAACACAAGTCAAGAACAGTCAGTAGTTCATCCAAATATGATTATTACATGAAAATGACTGACAGCTTGTGATAGTTTGCTTGCTAGTCATTACCAACCTGGCTGTTAGTTGCACAAAAACATGATTCATTTAATTCCTGTTTTGTCTCAAGTCACTACAACTGAATGAGTTCAGGGGGACAGTAGTACACCCATTGCCAAAAGATATCTATCAAAATGCTAGCGTTTATCCAACAATAAATAACTTTATAACATCAACAGAGGCATACACAGATCATGACCTCTCTTCCCTTTCAGTAAAAATGCAACATAGTGCAAAAACCAAGAAATGAGACAACACAAAAACAATGGAAAAACACAGAATTAGATTATAACAATCAAAGTACAGCCAGAACAAACATACTGCAGTATAAATTTCTCAGGTTCTCTACACTGAACTGTAAAATTTCTAAGATAAAGAGAAAAGCGTACACATAGTAGAACATGTTATTTGGGAGCCATGCTGTCACCCTGGAGCAAACAGCTAAATGAGCCAAATTGGGCCCACTGTTGAAGAAAAAATGTTTATATTTGCCTACCTACACTTCTTTCAGTTCTTTGCACTGACAGATCCTGCATTATCCACAATCTAATATGATGTGGCTGCAAAGACATTAGGCAATCCTTACATTTCATAGGCATGTATTCTGCATATGTCTCAGCATGACCCAGCTCTTCTTCATCTTCTTCCTCTTCCTCTTCTTTCATGCCATGCATTTTCTATAACAGTCACAAATCAAGCAATTAGACAATGTTCTACAAAACAACATATATGTGTACAGTTTTGTCAGTCCAAAAGTCCAGTCTTTCTTTAAAATACAAAAGAATGTATCCAAGACTGATCCTGGACCAGCTCCAGCTTTCTGCTGGGTTCAGGGATGGATTAGGAGTTCCTGCATCAGCATTTTGGGGGCACTATCTACCTGGAGCCCTTTCAGCTGCTAAAGGATTCAGATGGAGATAAATATTCAGCCTGCTCTCCTACAGCAATATCACTGTGGTTATGTAAAGGCTTTTACATAACACAAGCTGCTGCAGTCAAAAAGAGCCAACAACCAAATGGCCGAAGTGCCAGGCTTACACTCGTGGGTGAGAAGCTCCTCATTTTGATGTCATCATTGACCCAAATCCTGGACATATCTTTGTTTGAAACCTCCTTCTTCATCCCGTTACTCAAATCAGCTAAAAGCAAGAGAAGGGAATTATTCACAACACAGGCAGAGAGGGAAAAAACTAGGCATACTGAATATAGCACACACACCGCTTCAGTGAGGTGAACTGGTAAGAGCAGAAGTCACCTTACAACCCCACCCATCTGTAGTGGATATTTCCATTAATGTGGTTTTCATACCAATACAACTGGCAAGGCATGAAGGCTTACTAACCCAGCAAATAACAACACTATTATAGATGTTGTAATACTCCCTACCTGATTTATTTACCATCCTTGTTGAGACCAAAATTACTTCTGCAAAAATGAATTCATTGGCCAGGTGGGTAACAGTATAATTAGTACAACAGCTACCAGCACCATTGTGGCACTTGACAACAATCAAACAGAATGTAATAGAGTCAAAAAACAAACATTTTCAAATGAATTAATTTCATAATAACATGATACAAAGGAGAAGCACCACCATAAAATTGGGAAGGAAAACAGATGGCAAACAGGCAGAGAAGAGTGGATCATCAATTTGGAGTTATACTGTGTTACTCCTGTATTGTGTTATATACTATATATTACAGTATACTGTGATACTTTTTTATTAACAAAGATATATTCTTCAACAATTAGATATACAACCCACTGAAATGATGATATGCAGCTCTAAGTTCAGAGAGTGAGTATCCCCAAGTCACAATTTGACAATTTAGGATTCAGACACATCTTGATCAACACTTACAACCAAGCTCATATAAATAATTCAAATCATTATGGTGCCTAGTATTCTAATAATTCCAGTTCAAAACATAAAGTTGAAACTGGTGTCAGCAGAGTGTATGCACAGACTCTGAAAAACAGCAGCATGAGACAAAAATCCAGAGGAAGCACCCGGACTGCTGATCACTTCGAAAGCATCGAATGGTAATCACTGAAAGGATGAATTAACATGTGTCTGTGCTGAGCTCTCTGAGATGAGACATCGAGCAAGCTGACAGACGAGCCAGTGGAAGGACTTACTGGTGGCCGTGGCAACAGGCGGGGCTATGTTGGGAGGTGGCTTCAGCTTCATGAGCTCAATGAGACTGTTGGTCTTGAGCAAATCCTTCATCAGGACCTCTTCCTCAATGGGCGGGGTGAGTGTATGTACAACAGTGGCAGAGGGGGTCTGTGTGGTGGTGGCTGCCGCGGTGTGGACCACTTTGGCCACCGTTATGGTCTGTCTGGAGGTGGCATTGCCACTGACAGATGGTTTGGTTACAACTATTGTTCCAAGTGATGGGAGCTGATTGAGCTGTTTCAAGACAAAGGTGGTGGTTGATGGCTGAGGCTTCGGCTGCCACCAATCAGGAGCAAGAAAGGAGAAACAGGAATGAGGATGTCATTATATGCAAATTAAGTAAAACTAAGTCTGATGGAAGATCACAAAATGAACCAAAATAAAACCATTTGGTCAGGAGTTTCCAAAAAATGTATCTGATGTGAGAATGGTTTCATTGATTATTTACAAGAATTTACAAGCAGTACCCATACAAGACTGTAGTGTGACATCACACCTACCCTGACCATGATGGTGGGAGTGGGTGACACAGCTGGTTCCTCCCTCACCAATGCACCTGTCTCTGTTCCAAGGCCAGCATCGAGGGCACTTAGGGGAACAGACTGAAGCAAACATCTTTCAATTAGTGCATAGCATGAGACAACATTTCATATGATTTTCTCAGTTGAACAGCCCCCCCCCCCCCCCCCCCATGCAACCAATTATAACTGCAGCAAAACCAGAGTTTTTCAGTGTCTTTCAGTTTGTCATCTTATTTCTGCTCCTGACTTCAAATCAGCCTTGTTGACCAAGCTCAGAGTGAAAAAAAACACGTAATTTCACATTCACACATTGACTCTACAATCTAGCTGCAAGGCTTGCCCTGATATGTCCACAAGAATGCAACTTCTTGCCTCTCGTACCTGTTGCACAGTGAACGGCAGGCCAGTGTCGACAGTGCCAACGTCAATGAGGTCGTTTGGGCTGATGCCACTCTCACTCAGGGCAGCAAGCAGCAAATCTTGTCCAGGATCCATCCTCTGCATGCCCAAGACAGACCCATCACAAACCTCACCAAACACAGCTGCGTGCAGCAGTACATCTCCTCAATGAATTACACAGAACTAAAGAAACTTAGGAATGCTGCTGAAGTCATAGTAGCAGTGGTGTGCACCATAATCACTTTAATTAACTGAATACTATAAGCCACAGAGAGGAAATGGCAATAGCCAGTTCACATAAAAATGAGGAGAGCTGACCTTTTCACTTTGGTGGCAACCACCCCATACAAAAACAACTACCTTCAATTAAGTTCAAGCTCAATTTTACAAGCAAGAACTGCAAGATGCACCGTCATTGCATGCATTGCAAGATTGCACTGTCTCAACAGTGAATGATATCTGTTAGAATAATAACATTCACACATCCATTAAACTTCACAGTGAGTTAAGAAAATTCATATCAGGGAGTTAGGAAAGATTATATCAAACAAATGGATGTCTCCCGAAAACATCCACGGTGTGAAAAGAATGACTGACATACCTCCTGTCGAAACACTAAAAGTACTGATGAGGAGATGTAAACATTATACACATTTTATTTCAGATAATTAATTATTTCATTGGGATTCCAGAAAGATAGAACTGCCGCAAATATCAAGACATCTGACACTAACATATCTACCTTTGTACAAGCACGGAGAAAGAAGCCGTCTTCCAAGCATGAACAGAAAGCACTCAGCTAGCTAACAATACACCCAAACTTACGTCCTACATGTGACCTACACTAAAGACGTTTCTATACAGCTAGTCAGCTAACGCAATACAAGGGAGTCTTCTGAACTCTAGAAAAGTTACTGTATATTCTAAAAAACAAATCTTTACTGAATAGACTAAAACATAATCTTTTAGCAATTATTAGGCTTGTGTCGGTGAATTTAACAACTAGCTGATTAATTTTCACACGTAATCAAACCAGTCCACTTGCTAGGTACCTAGTTAGCATTAACTTTATTTGTGTCCCCATCTCTTGAAAAGGCAGTTCAAGTTGGATTAGCTATAATATTCACTTCAGCCGACATTAGCTATCTTGTATAAATGGGATGAAACAGGCATACTCAAGGACCACATGTTTTGTCTGACAGTTAACTAGACGTTTAGTTAGCTGCTACGCTACTCATTATACCTGGGCAGTTAACGTTACTTCACAGACGAATTTCCCCAGGGGGATGAATAAAGTACGTATGTATCCATCTATCTATCAGTCTAGATGTGCGGTTTACATAAACTTTATTATGACTGACTAGCTATCATTAATGTGAACAGGAAGACAACCATAGAAATCTTCAAATACCATTATAACCAGCTAGCGAGCTCTAAACAAGATGTCACTATGTATATAACGTCAAGTACCTTGCAAGCCAGAACGCAATGACAAGCTATTTAACAACGCTGCCTAACCAGCAAATATTTGTCCAGTCAACTCAATCACTGCTCGTTAGCTTTAGTTATGGAAGTCTAACTAGTGTCACTCTGCACTGCATTGGCTGTAAGCAGCTATGCTAAAATGAACTTTCATTCTAACGTTGCCCTCTCCAACTAATGTCAATGACTAGTTAGCTAAGATATGATACGATATTGTCTAACTCGAACGGTTAGGTAGCTGGCATCCTTGGAGAAGCAAGACAGCCAGCTAAATAGTGTTATACAACGTTACTCCGGTAACAGAGCTAACGTTAACAGGCTAATGTTATCTGCCGCACTCTGAGATGTCAAACTCGGTATATCAAACTGACATAGTGATAAACAAAAATAGGCAAGTAACGTAACATTTACTCGCTTTAGGCAAAACTGTATGGAGCCAGGACCACACGACTGCGTCTGAAACAACCGATTGCTACGCCTAAAGCACGGGGCCATTAATATTGTTATAGACACAATCCATGACATGCAAAAGAAAACACTGAGTATGTTCATCTTAAATGAACCCGTCTGCTAGCTATCTGTCAACAACATTGATCAAAAACTACCTAAAGGATTCAACTAACTCGTTGTCAGGTTATCCAGTCTTGTGGAGAAAAACGCAACAGTTCCATATTCACTTATATATACCGTTATGCATTACCTCACAAACTACTGACTTGCAGACCCTCCAGATCTCAGTTACTGCAGCGGGTTCAAGGCTCCTGTTACCTTGATCCGCCGCTTTCTAGCCATCTATCGCCATCTTTACCAGGCAATCAGAATCGCTCGGGGATCACGTGATACCCACACCCGTGATGAGAAATTTCCAGAGTCGAATCGCTACTGCTGAACGGTGCGAATGAAGTTCCCGCCGATCGGAATGTTGCTGCAGTTTAACTACACACGTCATCTTAAAGAAAATTACCATTTTAACATATTTTTGTAATTTAAATAGATCCGATAAACAGAGAACTGAGCTGTGATCACGTGACGGATCGTGTCTTTTCAGGAAATGACGACACGATGTTCGTTTCCTTGTACGCGGGGGAGTTCTTTGCCTTGTGGCTGCGCAGATTTCCTGATTTCTGATAGCTGAGTGAGCTAACGTAAAGGAAAGACGATAATAGGAAAATCAATTCAATGACACAAAGATCAGTGTACTACGCAAGTTTGCTCAGCTTGACCTCCTAAACATAACATTGATACAGTCGAGGAACTTTGGGGACCACATTGGGAAGGTCTAAATGCAGAACTATGTTAAGTGTATATGTATTACTGAACTAATTGTACATTATTTGTCTACCATTGGCCACAAAGACACGTTTCACGTTGTGTTTGAATTGGCCGTATGCTCATTTGTCGAATTAGGCCGCAAATATAGTGGTGTGTTTGAATATTTAGTTAAGGCAGACTAACTGATGAATGTGCATTGGACAGCGAGTTTGGTTTATTCATTTTATGTGATATGTTTTGCATTGTTTTACCACCATTATGATTCTTAAGATGACAAGAACTGTGGTGTGTGTAAATGTTTCTTACCTATTTTCAGTAATTCGTGAAGATCAGATTTTGAAAGGGGTCAGGGAATAATTCACTATTGTCACCTAGGCTCACTTGGGGTTTTTTTTTATTTCCTATGGAAACAATGTTAAGCACTCTGTGACAATATGATTCTAAATGGCACTATAACAAATAAAACGTGATTGACTGGTTAGTTGATTGACTGGTTGATTGGTCAATTGACAGATTTAAAGACTGATCGACTGACTTATTTTTGCTCCCTCTGAAAAGCCTCGGGAAGGGAAAGTGTGCAAAATTACTGCAGTGTATGAGGACTGCATACAACAAATTAAGCAGAACATTCAATAATTATTAGAAGAAACAACCAGTTTTGACATCCCAAGTCATCTCGAAAACTGAAGATATCCATCATCCCATTGTCCCGTTCCACAAATGTGAGCACGTGAGCCACGACATTTTAGCCACAAGGTGGAGCCAAAACACCGAAAATTACAAAACGCTGCAAGACATTTTTAGATGTTACAAATTTGTTAACCGGTCAAGTATGAGATGGTGCATACAATTTATCATAAAGTTTAGTTAGCGATTGCATTCTAATTTGCAAGATATGGGTCAGGAAGCAAACTAATTTTAAAGGTAAAACGGAAACTGACTTCCTGTCTTAGAGCTTAAATTAATGCAAAATTAAAGTTAACACAAGTTGTATTACAACTAAGCCAGTTTGCTACCTAGCTAGCTACAGTTTAGAAAAGAACAAAATCGCGTTGTTGACCCTTCATTGTAGCTATAATCGCGCGTGTAGAAATGTTGAGGGGCGAGACCAACGCGAGCGTTACGTTTTGGTATACACCAATCATATCGTGAACAGTGAGATCTACAACCAATCAATGATGAGGTGGATTTTTAAACGTCTGAAACATGGGCTGAACGTCCAATTCATTTGAGCCAATTGTGGCGCCGGCCTTTTGTGCAGTGAAAACCGTGAACATGTAACGTTAGCGTCAAACTTGAAACGCACGTATTTAAAGGGAAATTGCATGCAGGTTGGTTCAACAAATTTGGACATAGCTAGCCGGCTAAGGTGTATTTCGGACACTTTGCAATGGGAAAAGGTAAGCCGTAAAGCATCTGGCTAATTTAAACGATTTTTGGACAACTTGTTCTGGCACAAGGGGGCTTTGTGCTTGTGTCGCCCCATTATTTAGACTAAGTAAGATAACTACGTTAAACTCAGCCACGGTCTGTAGCAAGCAAACTCACTTATAGTTAATGCCTGGCTTGAGGGAAATGTCTTGTATTGTTTACGGTATGTGGTTTACGTACAGTTGTGGCAAGTCATCGCTAGGTTTGTCATTAAACATAAATTTACTGGGTAATAACTTCTATGCTGCAATAAAGACGTTTTCACATTGTGATTCTGTGATCGCTGTATTGCATTATCTAGCTAGCTGGGTAATTTGGATAACTAACTGACGAAGGTAGCTTGCAAGAAAATCTTCTAGATTAGAAAGATAACAACATAATTTGGTAGTATATTCCTATCATAAAGGCCAGGAGTTGCTAGCTAACGCGTTAACGTTAACTGCAAAAGCCATAGGGGAAATTGCCAGCAAGAATTTTATCATCTGGAATTTACGAACAGAAGTTGTAGATGAGTAGCTTGACTGTCGCTCTCATGAACGACCCTCTGCCGGACAGTTATGGGAATTACTGCTGTAATTTTCAGTCCCTTTAAATGTTCGTGTAGCTATTTAGACAGAAATTAACATGGCGGAGGGAAGGAACTGTAAAACCTACCTTGGTTGAATAAATATAACGCTCTGTTAGCATTTTCAGAAGGCTATTTAGGCAGCTATCAACATTGCTAACGAATCAAGCAGTCGTAACACGACAGAGGAATAAAATGTCTTGCGATTCATATTTCAAGGTAAAAAGAAAGTCGTGACCGTCACAAAAGTTAAACCTGAAGACGCCTCCGACATCAAAGAAAAGGAGACAAAAGAAAACCATCCAAAAATGAACGGGGTAGGTGTCGCCTCTGTCACGTTAGCCAGCTAGATTAGCTGACTTGGCTAGCTACCTAGCCAACTACATGTTTCAATTGAAGTGCAAAGCTGTCCAAAGACAAAGCTGCATGATACTGATGAGCACGTACAGCTACATTTTTAAACTTGAGCAGCAACGAATGAGCAGCTGTGCATTTTGTTTCGACCCAGCGAACAGAAATCAGTCAAGTTTGAATTGAAAAGAAGATTGCAGAGGAAGGGGCGAAACGTCGTTATTTTGAAAATTGAAGAGAAATTAAATTCGTTATGTTCAAGATAAGAGAATGTGTTTCCATAAATATTGTTTGTGTGGATAATGAGGCCGGAGGGTTGGCGTGGTGATACACATGAGCTCCCTGTCTTATAGTATCCTATTTCATATTGTGTATGAGTCACTTTAAGGGAATGGTCACCGGGAACGATGTGTCCATGTAAAGGTTAATTTGTAGTTTGTACAGAGTAAATATTTTGCAATGAGGTGTGAGGATTATTACAACTCCATAATGGGATTGTTATGCATCAAACTAACTTGCTTGTGTATTTATAAAGTGTGCAATTAGAAAATGCTGCATATTGCAATTTCAATACTTACTATCAAAAGGTGCCTGATGCATATGTATGCATTGGTTTGCTTACCTCTGAATTTGCAGCAACAACTGTGTGTTAAAAGTGACCTTGAAGTTGTAAAACCCAGGTAACAGTAATTGTCAACATCTCCTTCCTTATACACCAGTGTAGTTTTGTTCTAGGAAGACGAGTCTAATGGCATACCTGATGATATACCCTTTGACATAGCTGTACTAGTGTCCTGTTGTACTCATTTAATTCAGTGTCAAGATTTAATGCCCAGACTGCCTGTTGCAGGAGAGTCCATGTAATGGTCAAACTACGATACTCAATTACTTGAGTCCCGGCAAGCCCCGTGCTCCCCTCCATGATAACTCCGTCTCGCTCCACCATGAAGGAAAGTTGCCTCCAAAGCGCACTGACCAGAATGATACCAAGAAGAAAGGAGAAGGTATATAACTCTTTAGCTCACAAATTGTGTCAGGTTTCTTGGGCTGTAAAAGGCCATTCCATCTGCTTTAGAACATATTTGGTCACACATCTTTATTGTAAAATCTGCTTCCCCTTTAGAATGAAACTCGTTTGATTGTATAATTACTGACAACCGGTTGTTATGCATCTTTGTAACGTCAGATTGATGCTGTAGCTAACAGGCAGCGTTTAAACTTGTGTGGATTGGTTTGTTTACCATGTAAGACTTGTCTGTGTGTCAGCTGATTTGAGTTAAGAGACCCCAAGAATAATTTCCTGTCTGTGAATGGCATCAGTGTTCACTGTCTGGCATCTTATGACACCACTTATTTACTTGAGAATCTATTATTTTCATTACTCATAGTGGGGGGGGGGGGGGGGGCTGGTATGACATCAGGGGCTTTAATAAGGCCCAGTCTCTCTCAGGCCTGTCAGCTTCTCCACCTTAAAGAAGCTGGGTTTGTGTCTGGGTGTGAGCTGCATGATGTGACTGATGTTCCCGTGTCCCTTTGTGCCCATAGCCAGACTTGATGGGCATGCAAAGACCGAACTTGCCACGCTGGAGGAGGAGGGCAGCCCATGCCCCCCAAGTCAGACTGAAGTGCAGGCCAGTCCACGCCACAGTGAGGCAGCCTGCTTGGACTCTACTGCAGCCCCCAAGCTAGATAACAATGGCACCCACCGCCCCAACAAGGGTAGAGGGACCCACCGCAAGGCCAAAGAGAAGTCTACACAGAAACCGTGAGTGCACCGAAGTTCTGATGTAATTGGGAGTGTCCAATAAAGGGGTGGAACCTTTGTGCAGCATCCTTTGAGAACTGGCATGAATGCCAGTGGCTATTCAGATATCATGGTTTGTTACTACCTACTTTCATTTTCTCCCCCCCCCCCCCCCAAGTTCTCTGGCTGGAATGTGTATAATTTTATTGCATGTACCATATTGCCATGAATTAAATTTGTTGCCTTAAAAGAGGATGGAACCACAAAGTTGGTTTCATTTGATTATAAACTAATTAGGTTGATGTTGCAAACATTTTAATCTCCGTCAGATCGACAGAGCAGAATATGAGCTTTGTTGGCGCCCTGAGACCATAGAGGCACCTTTGTTTTATGACAGCATTGCATATCTTTTCTTACAGAACAGAAAGCAACCATTCCCAGAACAGAAAAGTGACAGACTACTATCCAATCAGAAGAAGCTCCAGGAAAAGTAAAGCTGAACTGAAGGTCAGTACCAGGACTGGAGTGGGCCAGGGGTAGAATCCTACTCTACCATTGTAGCATGTTTTTCTAACCTCAGTACTGTAAGTTGCTTGTAAATGATTTGCATGATAACATGACAATCTGGAATTGGGCAAGGTTCAACATATTCATTAAGACAAGGGCTCCCCAATCACTTGTTGAGCAATTCACTTGTTTTGAGTGCACACTGAGCCCAATGACCTGAGTTCAAGTTAACTGGTACAAGATATAGCCAGATATGCATTATCCTCTACCTTGAAGTAGCGAAACCAAACTTCTTTGCAAGTATCATAAACCTTTGGCTCATTTTGATCCTCAATGAAGTCCTTCATTTTGGTGTGTTTAAATGAAGGATTCTGACTGGTAAAGGTGAATGAATTTTTGTTTGTCAAGTGTTAGGTCTTATTTAGTTATGATGTGGGGTTCTATGAATGTTGTCTAAACTAAATGCCTGTATCTTGGATGGACCAGAGGCACGGTTTTTGTGAATTCATATGTAGGCCTATGCATTTAACTTTATCATGCTGGCATTTCAGACTAGGTGATTTCATTTGCTGACCTTAAATCTCAAGCTTGTTTCTATCAACAGTGCGAAGAACAGCAGCGCATTGATGATTTGATACAAAAAGGGATTGAAGATGGACTGCAGGTAGCCCTTTGTCACTGCATTACAAAACTCAAAATTGCCGTTGTCCCAGTTTGCATCCATTCTCTGAATCTGAATTGATGTTGCCTGAAATGGGTATCTACCTCTGAAACCCCAACAGGTTAAATACATCGAAGAGAAGGGAAGAGGGGTGTTTGCGACCAGAAGCTTCCAGAAAGGACAGTTCGTAGTGGAGTACCATGGAGATCTCTTGCATATCAAGGATGCTAAGAAAAGAGAAGTGGAATATGCACAAAACCCTGCTACTGGCTGCTACATGTACTACTTCCAGTATCTCAGCAAAACATACTGGTGTGTGCCCCCCACTTTCACTGATGCTTACTGTGTATAGTGCTTCTGCGCATACAGTCACACAGGTGTGATTAGACTCATTAGCACTTTTGCACGTACAATCAATCTGTGATTAGAACACCAGATTGGAAAAATTCTAGCTAATGTTAGCTTTGAGGAAATGGTGATTTAACGTTACAAAGTATAGCAAATGTGGCAGTGAAAACTATGAGAAGGTTAATAACACTAATGAAAACATAAGGAACCATGTAACAACACGTGAGATGCACAGCATAAAGTGTGTCGCGTGCGAAAGGGTTAAGATGGTGATGGTCAAGTCAGGCTTTATGACCCATTTTTGGGTGTAAGCATCACACGCTGTAGAAGGCGTTTCACTTAACTTTTTGCTCTCTTCTCAAATACATCGGAGTGTGGTCAAATGGGGTAACTCGGGAGGAATATGGAGACATTATGGAGTCTTGCCAAAATGGTTTGGGCAGAAGGCATTGCTTCAGCTGGCTACGATAAGCCTCTTTTAGTTAATACCATTTTTTTCCAAACAACATCCAGCTGGCTACATTTTATACAGCCTGCTTTATTTGGTTATCTGGCAAGGCAGCTTGCTAGAATGTAGTTTTACCATTTATTAGTCCTGCTTATTTTCATTTGCTGGATTTTCACTTGTTCGCTCAGAAATGTACAAGCTGGAATATGCAGCTATTGCTATACAACTTGCAGACCTTCCTTTGCTATTCCAGTCCATAGTAAAGGACAGTAAAATTGCATACAGCAGAAGTGTTGCAAATTCTGCAGTCATTTGATGATCATCAGTGCCATTCTATAGACTGCATATCATTTTTCAAGTGGCAGCACGCAAATCTACATGACAGGATGAGGAGTGGTTAAACTGCAATTGCAGGAATATAACTGGAGTCATGACACGAAACCAATGGAAATATGACACCCCCCACCCCCCCGGTCATTAATTGTTGGCACATGGCCTATGTAGTTGATGATGCTTCACTTGCCCAATACTGAAGACTTTGTGCTAAAGTGTTTTGCAAGTTCAGAGTAATCTGGGGAAAACAATGCATACTTTTGCATTTCCTTGGTGTTGGTGTTCAGGTGTATTATGAGCTGTGACAGACTTCTAAAACACGAGCTCCCTCTGTTAAATGTTAAATGCAGGCCTTTTGTTGAACTCCTTGTCCTTTCTCTTCCAGTGTGGATGCAACTAAAGAAACCAATCGCTTGGGAAGACTGATTAACCACAGTAAAAATGGCAACTGCCAGACCAAACTTCATGACATAAATGGAATACCTCATCTTATTCTGGTGGCTTCCAGAGACATTGAAGAGGGGGAGGAGCTGCTGTATGATTACGGTGACCGCAGCAAAGCTTCCATCGCAGCCCACCCCTGGCTCAAATATTGATGTACTTTTTTTTTTTTTTTTTTTTTTTTTGGTTTTTTTAAAAAATAACTTTCAGTGGATGTGATCTATGAAGGGAAAAATCAGCAATATTTCCTGGTTTTAAAACTGAAAATTGCCTTAGTAACAGGATGTGTTGTATGTTCTGGGTTTGATGACTATGCCATTTAGCAGGCAGTCTGAATTGCCCTCTATCAATACTTTTAAATGTATTTATATGAATGCTAGATTTCATAGCATTTCTTTTGTATATTTTGTGTACCAGTAAGATAGTATTTCCAGAGCATGCAGGTGTAATTCAGAGGGTTTTATACATATTTTGTTTTTATATTGTGTGGTAGTTATTTTATGCTTGGCAATAAATGATGGCACCACATTAGTTTCTGTCAGAAAGTTGATATGCATGTAAAAAGAAAACTGGAATATAATTTCTATCAGTATTGTACACTTTTTAAATGATGCCTATATGTTATGTAATTATTTTATGAACTTGAACAAAATCTTTCTTAACACACAAAGCTGTTAAATGTCCACAACCAAATGCTTCACAGGAAAGCATTAAGATGCAACTTCTGGTTGAGGTGTATTATTAAAATTTTTATACAAGTGGTCTTCTGTTTTACCTATATAAACCCATTTAAAAATTGTAGTAATCAACATTACAATCATTTCAAAAAAAGACAGTCCTAGCAGTGGTTTAATAGGAAATGAGTCCACACAGCCTACCAGCAGTAATATCCCCCCTAATCTCACATAGTTCATTAAAATTCCAAAATGTAGTTAAAACAAAACGGTTTTAAAATGTAATTTGATCGAATTTGTAATATGCTCGAATGTTTGTATAATTAATGAGAAACACTACAAGAATCCTGACGTCCTGTGTCGGTGAAATGGCAACATTAGTTATTGCAGACATGTCTGTATAATCCTCCATGGTATTTAGTTGGTCACCCATATAAAGAGAACAGCAGATTAAAATGTTTACAATACTGCTTCATCAGAAGTGTGAAAGGTGACTGTTTTTAAGGTTAAATGTTACCGAGAAAAGCACAGAAGTACTTCACCGTTCATAAATTACAAAGCTACAAATGCTCCAGTAATGGCTCTGAGGATTGGGGATCTCTCAGGTCTTTCCTCATTTCTATACATCGGGAAATACTGAAATACTGTTCATTACAATGTACAAAAATGTATAAAATCTTCATTACATACAATATGTTCCATCTTCAATTGAGTTGGGTCTTCACTGTTTTCTTCTGAATGAAAATCTGAAAAGGAAAAGAATACATTTTTTCCCCTGACAAGATATTTTAATTTGAAACAGCTTAACCTTATATAACAGATGGAATAAAATGAAAAGAATTACTTGATAAATTTACATGAATTAAGTAGTAAACAGAAGAATAAACTGCCCATTACCCACACCTGCACAGCGCTCCAATAACAACATGAAGCTGCAGGATCAGAAAGCCCCTTTCATGCAGTGTGTGCAAAGCCTGTCCCACCTCATTCCTTTCTGAGTTCTGTGCTATGCCACTCAGCCATAGAAGAATGTGCTTAAGTGAATTTGCGATGTCTGCTAAAGCTGGAGCAGACGTTACTGAGCATAGCAGCTGAACTGGCCAGTAAATCAGTTAGGGTGAGTGCCCAGGTTGCTCCTTCAGCCACAAGCTGCCTCTGCACAAAACACGACCAGTCACAAGGTCGTCATTATGAAGCCGGACCGTGGGAACACACGGCCCGATGATGACCACCCAGGGATGCGTAATGCCTTCAGAATGCTTCTCGGGCAATACAGCATTGGTGCAATGTACGGTGATATTGTGAGAGCACTGTGCAATATGGGTAGCAGTTAGCCACACTTGTCAGCTGACTCCAAGGCATTTCAAAAATGAGCATTTATCCTTGCTGAACCCTGGGTTACAAGCCATGCATGACCGTTGCACTGCATTTTATGTCATTGGCGAGACACCTCAGCCATTGCTCATGCTGAAAATCTGGGGTACTTTCACATTTAAGGGAAATTGATTGCAACACTTGGCACCTATTACACAAATACTGAAGGTATGGTCCTCTTCTGAGGAGGTGGACTTGCCAATTAATTCTGTAAGAAATAAAGGCTGGGTAGCAAGTAGTCTGTCTTGTGGGGATGTGGCCCAGCAGTATTCCATTCACCCAGACATATGGAGCACAACATGTACAAACTACGATATTGACTTAATTTCCTGTTTTGGTCAGTGTCTTCCTGTCCTGCTTTTCAACACGGTAGCTGGATTCCAGAACCTCTCCTCAATTCCTACATGCTAGAACCCTCCCTAACCAAACCAGAAACTGATAACTGGTGGCCTCCTTATTGCCTATTCCAATTCCATAGCAAATATATGAACAGAGTGAGACATTTTCTCAATCATCTCCTTCCACAGAGGATGCACTGATGTATTCTCATGTGGAGGAGTTTTTCAAGGATCTGTGATGTAAGCTCCCACACATGTTTGCAAGATGAAGAAGGAGGGGATTCCTGCTAAACAGCATACTAAATTGACACTGTTTAATTGGACAAGAATGTTGCATTTCCCTCATTGCATCAGGGACCTCCTTTTCTCCTTGCATCTCTTCCTTATCTGCTCAATAATTTTAATCAAGGAAGAGATGCAAGGATTCATTTACAAAGTTATGGAATATATCCAGTATATTAATCTTCAGTGAGCTGAATGGCACAGAAGTTCCAAGATTCTGAACAATACATTTGCATGCTGGGAAGTGTAGTTAAAGATTGAAATTGTCCAGCATCCAAGAAATCACTATTTTCCACACCAAGACAATACAACAGAAGGCAACAGGCAAGCAACCAAACACCAAATGTAACAGTGCCCCTCAGCACAAATTGAATTGTGCTTTGAAACCTGTTGTAAGTTGTCTGAAACACTTCCTTGTCCAAAAGCTGCCACCTTGAGGGAAGGGAAGAGCAGCTGCTGTGAATCAACATCTTCCTAAACAGGGGAACTTATTTACAAAAGGCCCACTCACAGCCTTCTGATGGTGGTCTTCTCCTCTTTCTGCTCGTCTTTTGCCTCTTCTTTGGTGACAGCAGTGGAGTCAGCAGAGGATGGAGAATCCAGGTCCACTTCAACCATGGATGGCTCAGCCTGAGGCAAAATCCCACTACAGATGCATGTGCATAAGAAAAGGGGCTTCTTTTGTCAACTGTATAATCCTTTTTACATAGAAATGGAAAAAACCGACATTGCAGACCAGCGGAGCGCTTGGTATCACAAAAGATTTCACTACTTTATGAGCAGGTACCCAACTACATAAGCCCATGAGACTCACTGAGGAACATTTTCAACTTAGTTATAGAGTGCCTACAATTTAGTGAAAGATTCCTCAGTTAGCCCATGGAACCTGCCATGAACAGGACAAATATGTCATGACTGTCTGTCTTCCTTCCTGCTGTACCTCTTATAGAGTTGCAACTCCTCTTGAGCCACCAGCAGCTGGGCCTTCAGTTGGTTCCTCTCCTGTAGCACCTCCTTCAGCTCCTGCATGGTGAAGCGTGGCCGGTTTGGGTCCTTCAGGTCTACCACCAACTTGTTCGGCCCCAGCAATTGCTTAAAGCAGAGAAAAGAAGGGCAAGCGGTGTCATCTCAGGGGTCAGCCATGACTTTTCCGTTGCCAGAACCCAAAAAATGGAAACTATAACTGCCACCTGTGAACTACAAACACAAAAACTGGCAGGGCTCATCTCCATGCTTCTCTTGTATTTCCTTTCAGGGAAAACCTCCAATCCACTCCCACTAGAAAACCCCCCCAATCAGGGGTTACCAATGGGTATCAAATTTCTTTAACAGAACTTAAGATGTTCCAGTAGAGAAACCACAGCAATTCCAATAGCACAAACTAAACAGCGATTGGCCTGCTCTTAGGCGAGATAAAAGCTGCACTCATATGTCACCTGAATTGTGAAATAGACATTTGCTACAAAATTCCCACTGCCATAGTGTAAACTCTTTGTTTGCATATGTGGTTTGAGATAAGCATTTTTACTGTTCTGTTTAAACTGGAAGCTATGAAAGTGGCTGGAGGAGTCAACAGTGAACTTTTTTTTTGGACAGCTGTTTTAATATTCTGGACAATAATGAGCACACACCTGAGCTTGCTGGTCAGATGATCATGAGGTTTTCAACTGTAGAACAGTCCTCAAAAACAGGTACTGGTACACTGTCCACCATCTTTTTAAGAAATGGAGTAGGTATCACCTGGCTGGCTAAGCCCTGTTGTAGGCAGGCCAGCTTCTTCCACTTCCTCTTACTTAAAAACTTTTGTATCATAGTGTTCTAGTAACACCCAACAGAAAAGACAGCAGGAAAGTGTGTGGAACCAGATCTCCATGGTGCCTGCTGATTCCAGTTCTGACAGTGGAAGAGAGCATTCTAATGTTTTCCGTCTCTTGGTATCCAGCCAAACTTTTTAAATTTGACTCTCCAAGCATGGTGACTTGTTTGAATCAGTACACAAGCAGTGTAATCTTGGATGAATTCATGAAACAAGTTCAAAATTGCAATTACTGGATATCAATATACATGTACTGAATGTACTGTTATGTCATATACTGACGTCTAAATTAAGGGAGCTGAGGGCATGAGAGGGTAGATAGCATGTGGTGTTGAGCCTTCATGTACAATGTTTCTGAGCAACACTGCTTCAGTTTCTTTCCTGCAGTTTCATTGCTGATTGTTATCCTTATATACATGTTGCAAAACAGATGCAAATCGTTTCATCAAGTTGATCTCGGTGACTGAAAACTGTCTGTTTTTAAATCTGTTTGAAATATATATAAAACAAAAGCAAAGTTACCCCCCTCTAAATGTTATCCTCATATAATAATTCTAGCAATACTGAGTTTTCACTACACTGGATGTAGAGATTTTAATAACTATTTCCATTATGAAATGTAAAACTTAATTTCCAGGGAAGTCTGTAAATTCGCTGCAAAGTAACTAAGAGGATTTTCTGTGACCACCACAGAAGATGGAGCGCGAGGGCTTTGTTGTGGTTCAGCAATGCAGAAGGTCGCCTAATCCCGGTCTCATGCCAAATAATTAATTGTGGGCACCGAAGCAGATAGCTAGCGCTGTCATTACAGCGGAAAACAAACCCATAAAACCCATTCCTTGTTTTTACCGAAGGCGAACTCACCGTTCCCTGTCCAGTTGAATCGTCACCCAGGATTCTCTCCAATTCACTTTTTAAATTGTCTCGTTCCATTTTTAGCTCTTCCAGTGTTAGATTGTACTTATTCACCAAAATTTCAAACATCTCAAGGACCCGAACAATTTTGAATTGCAGTTCAGACACTTCTTCTCCCGCGTTACTAATTTTCAGCAGGTCTCTACCGATCACGTATGAAATGTCATATACATCTTCGACTGTAAGCTGAAAAGCGTCTTTTTCAAAAGCCAAAGCAGGCGACGTGTCCAAAGGTTGTTGCATGGCGGTCCCTTAGTTACCACGTTGAGTTGACAAGATTGTTGCGACCGCGGCTGTTGGTCTTAGATACACCGGTATTATTATTTTTTTGTCTTTTTTTCACAATAAGATACTATGTATTCGCATAATTCTACGGCCACTGCTTGTTGCTAACTTAGCGAACTTCCTTCTCTCAGCAATTTCGGCCGACCAACCCATTCTTTTGAGTGACATTACATTCAGCCAATTGCCAAGCCTCTCTCTGCACTAATCGAATATCAGTTGAAGGCAAAGTTTCTTTACCGGCAGGTGAAGCCATGCGAACAGTCAGGTGAAACGGCACGTGATGATCTTTAAGCTACGTTTTGATTTTTTATATTGTGTTCCCAGGTTTGACGTATGAGCAGCTATGGGAAAATCATGTCAAAACGCGTGTGGCGTTCTTTTTGTTCCTGTGGCGACAGTACTTTCTAAATGTCACTGCCAACCAACTAGCGCACGAAAAAATGTATCTGTTCTGCTGACCTTGCTTCACAAGAAGTCGGCTTATAACGACAAAACATGGGCATAACAACGCATATATAATTCCATTTTCTTATAAATAAGGCGCATATCTAGAAAAAAAACGCCACTAATCTATATCTATACACTTCATATTAACTGTAATCAAGTGTCAGTTAAGTAAGTTATTTGAGAAACAGTACAAGTCGAGTGGGAAATGTTTCCACACAAAATGTGACAAAAATTATAATTTCCGGCAAATGTCAACGACCCAGTAGAATGCAGGTGTTTAGCTTGAGATCTGTTACGTACAAAATAAATTGTAGAAGTGTATTTGAAAAGTAATCAGTCTATACAAATTATCACACTTAATTTACTTTCTATCTACCTAGTAAAGTAAGAATGATAAGAGTGGCTTGAAAGCTGTTTACATTCCTTTGTAAAATAGTCACTTAGGTGGATTGTGTAGGCCTAATTTAATATTCCACAAGGCAAGCCATTGATCACTTGAAAATGAAAACTCTTAATAAAACTGGGAATATGGGAATATTAAAATTTGGGAATATCAACTAAATGTTTGGAAGACTATAATCTAGCATGTCTTGATGGAATAGAAGCCCCTGTGTTACTACACAAAGATGAAATGTGTTCAAGTTTGTTATTGTGTCAGTCTACGTGTGAAGGTAGCCCTTAGGAAAATGTGTGGCATCTATGAAAGTGTGCAGCAGCAACATAGTGGCATGGAGCTGAATGTCTGGACCATGTGGGAGGGTATACAGACCTACTATATCCTCAGCCTCCACTGGTGCAACCTCCACCTCGAGCTATTCATTACTGCCTATGCTGAACAGTAGAATAAGAGGAGATAGTGCAGGTCCTCTATTGGTGCTGCCCTTGGTGTGGTGATAGACCGCTCTTATTGGTGTGTCTTCAATTATTTCACGCACCTCTCTGTGGCAACGATGTGCAAGTGTGGTAGACCAGTGTTTGGGGTACATGCTGAAGAGTCACCTGGTGCAAGGGCATAGGGCTGGAAGGGGGACCTGGTCCAGCTCTGGTTCAGAATGAGGGCCAGGCCTTTCTGGAGCTTCATTGCTCTAATGCCAATGGCAGAGCCACCTTAGAAAGGGTGCTCAACATATCCTTATGTTATCATGCTTCATATGAAGGACTTGTGTCAAGACCTGTGCGCTTTAGAAATGCCTTTGAAAATAATTATGTAACTAGCAGATTATAAAGCTACATTTTACCAGTGACTGACAAAAATTTAGGAGTGTGTCATGTAGTTTGTAGTTGATCTTTTTCTGCAACATCCTGCAAAAGCAATTCATCCATAGCCTACTTTTGCAGGACGTGGAAAACTACTTTTTCTAATTGGCAAAAAAGGTAAATGTGTTTGTATAATTCGACTTTCACATAAAATTACTTTTCCAAAGATCTTGTGCATAATAGCATTGCTGAAAGAGAATAAGGAAAACATCTTCAGATGTCAAAAACATGGAAGTAACTTTATTGAGCTGCCATGTCTGGCAGCAATACTGTAGAAGAAAAACTTTCAAGGCACATCTCACAAAGTATGTGCATCCTCATAGACAAGAATAGACAAGAAAATTAAGCACGTAAGTATGAAAGGGACAGTGAAGACATATTCCAGAAAATGATAGAAATAAAATCACGTTAATAGTTTTCCCGGGTACAGATAAATTGGAACCAATGCATAATGGTCATAGAATATTTTCTTACAGCCAGCACATTATCACATCGCTGCAACAGTATGACAATGGTGTAAACTTTTTTTCATTGCCTGGTTTGTCAAGTCCAAAGAGGTCACTGGATAGCAATGTTTGTCACATGTAGGTTTAAATGAGGCCAAGTGCTAGATACACAAAAATGATAAAATGTTTCCCTTCACTTAACATTACATTGTTAACATGACTAGAGCCATTCTGATGACTGGAATCGCTTTCACAGAAACAAACACTGTGAGACAAACAAAACTGCTTTCCATTGATAACTCTTTGTGAACAGTAATGATCTACCCATTCTCCTTACTGTACAAATGTAATTTATGTTGGATTATTTATTCAATGGACTTCTTCAAACAACTACAGCCATGTGGTTAGGGTAACAACAAATTTGGAGATTGAACTCACTGTCTTAAACACTAGACCACCTGTATTCCAGAGCATGACTCCCATCAGTACAGAGCGCTGAAGCACCTCAAGCTAATGGGACAATACAAGTCTGCACTGCACATGTAGAGTCACTGTAGGTCAAATTACACCGTACCAAATTTCATTTCTATGGTATCTTATTAACGTAATCTCTCTGACTTATAAATGGTCTAAAAATTATTTAAGTTTGGAATCTTCATTGACTATTTGACAATAAATACCCATTCCTCCATTTTTAACATTCAGGTAAAGGCACATAATAAGCCTTTCTTCCTCCTGTAATGTGTTTTGAAGAAAATGGCTTTCAAGGCAATGAAGTCAAGGGAAAAATCAAGGAGTCTTTTTGTCTTGAGCAGTGAATAATTTTGTGAACCATTATGCAGTGGAAGCAGTCCTTCGCTTTTGAGACATACAGAATCTGAGTCACAAGTGTTCACAGAGCAGGCTTGGAAGATCTAAAGTAAGTTCAGGTCTTGAAGTTAAGAATACCCTACCTTAGACAACTGGACACCAGAAACACCATCAGTTAATTTTGCCTGGCCATCAAGTCCAAAGCACAGCGTCAATATAGACACAGACACAGCACTGCTGAGAGACTGTGGGGATTGGTCATTTATGCACAAACTCAGTTTGAAATAATCATAACAATAGTAATAATACTGATCTATGAAATGTGGTGTCTATGCACAGCTGGGAAACCTCATTCACCTATTGTTTTCCAACTCTACTGCATCAGTTGCTCTAGCACTAGACGCTCACAGCACCCTGCTCTCCACTTTAGTGATCACTTTTTACACTTCCTTCAGGGTTTCTATTTTAAATTTCCTTTTTCCTTCATATTTCTCAGGCAAATCTGGATTTATTTTATAACACTGGAATACTGCTAGAAGTAGAGTTAACTGAAAGTGAAATGCCGCAATTCTTCACAATATTGTCTGAATCTGATTGTATTGTATAGAAAGACTGCATCTAAGGGTTCTTTTAGTTATGTTCCCATTTCACTCCTCTGTCAGTCTACACAGCTGCAGTCCAGCAATACAGACCCATTCACCCTACTGCTATAGTCTAACACAATGAAGTGGGAGCTGGCTGTTTTGTTTTGCATGGTATTTCCTTCTCAGCATTTTAAGTTGTGCTGGTAAGTGACAACTCTGCACAATGCCCATACAGAGCACAGCCCACACCCCGCACACACACGCTGGGCAATTAAAATGACAAACATCAACTCTGTGGCTGCTGGTACCGCTGATAACACCACTGTACCAGTGCACCCCCTGGCGGCAGGTCTTGTTTCTCTCTGATGGGGATGTGCTCGTCCTTTTGGCAGTTTCAGGCGTGCAAAAGCTAATCCTAGCAGCGTTAGTGTCACAGGCCCAGTTTACAGGGATTATATCTGTCAGTGTCCACGGTTACAAGTGCTGCAATGCCTCCTGGGCCTGCTCTGTGTACACATCATCCTTCCTAGCCCACGCACCAACGTTCTCCTCAAATCCTGCGTTTCTCTGTGAGCTACGCTTCTTGTCCCTGGAGAAGAAGCTAAACCTGAAAGGCAAAAAGGGAACATGGTAATTATTCTGACTCCACGCCAATCGCTAAGCTAAGCAACACAGTTAAAAACCTGCTGATTATCAAAACTTTAATGCTATTTATTAGCACATTGGCTGGAAGCCCCATAAGCTAGTATTAGTTTAAACACCATTTACTAGGTTTTAATTGCAAATTACTATTATTAGGAAAGACAAAAGCTGTTAAATGCTATTACTAGAGTTCCTGTAAAGCACAGAGCTAGATGCGTAACTACATAAGATCTGAATTGTTAGCCACAAGCCTGTAGCTTTTCTTCACTGTAAAAGATTGGACAATGCATTGTATTAGTGTCTGTTAGCCAGTCTGCAGGTGCAACATAACCCCAATATCACTTGATATTGAACAAACTTGCAGACATCACATCATTCAACACAATGCCAACTCTTCCACAATCACAACACTGCACAACATTTTGTGTATGCGGTTGTCTCTTTCACCATAGCTATCTAAATTATTTGGTAGTGGTGGGTAGGTGGTCTCTGAGGTCTGTTGTGAATACAAAAGTGCTCATTGTGCTACTACAGTGAAATTCCTGCCCTATTAAATGTGTAAGAAAGAACCAAGAACCAAGGTGATGATCTCAGCATTCAGACAGGGAATATGCAGGGGCTCATTTCTACAGCTCTTTTCGATCTCCTCATAAAAGACAGTGCCTACTGTAATCCTGAAGCATTCACTTGCTGCAATCCTAGACAACAGCAGTATTGACATTATTGTAAGGTTTGCTACTGAGCAGGAATATATTGTTATGGTTACTGGTGCTCTAAGCATCACTAACGTAAATAAATTACATGACCCAAAATAAGCATTAGTTCCTCTGGGTAAGTGTTATGATGTCTGGATATGGACAGGTGAATGATGGGCTTATTCTGACTGGCTGATCCATTGACTAGTTTCCTATTATTGTGCTCACAGAGTCCTGTGAGCTCAGCCAATCAGAATATTTCAGAATATTAAGTTGGCCCAGTGTAAATGCACATGCAATCCAACGCCATGCAGGGTGGGGTGTGTTAGAACAGCAAGAGGACTATATTCAAGAGGACAAAACAAAAACCAAAAGATCATACAAAGGAAATAAGTCGTCTGATTGGCTGTAAAGTGGGGTCATCCGCAATCAACCCAGCAGCCACCATTGGCATAATGGCCGTAAAGATCCTGTCCAGAGAAGCATAGATACGGAGAGGTGAGTGGGGGGGACACAGAGGGAGGGGTAACAGGAACACAACTGCAACTCTGAGTGGCAGCCTCAGCCAGGCCTCAGCCAGGGCCTGCAGGCCCTCAGACAGGGGTGTCTGCAGGCTCAAAGCAGCCTGGCTGGGAGTAAAGACTCTAGTCTACAAAGTAGAATTGTTCAGTTCAACATGATATACCACTTCAGGGCCTGTACAGTGAAGGCGAGTTAGTTTTACATGTCCTGTAACTGGTGGAATGATACTAGTAACACTACTATACGCTAGTTTATATAAATATAGTGGTAGTGTTATTTGGATGGGCTGGTAGAAGTCACAGAATAACAGCCTCATCCAGGTGATTTAATTTATTCAACCTGAGCAGGTCCACTCTTCCCAACCAGGGCCAAAAAGGAAGTCATGCGGTAATGTAACTCTTCCAGCTTTAAGGAGTCATTTACTAGGGAGAGTGAAAGGCATCCTAGGAGTAACACATTTCAGCACTTGTTAACATGGGTCCCAGGGATGTGAAGTGCACCAGGGTCATTCTGCAAGAGCAAAAACAGAATGCCCCATCTTTCCCTGATCATTAAAGAGGAATGCCAAATGGAGCTTCAATTCAGTTGTCTGCAAAAGATCAGTAACCTTGAAATGACCACAGGTTGTATTCAAGGGGTTTCAATAACCCAGACTAGCAATCAAGGATGAGGCCATATCCTGATCAGTGACTAATGGCAAACAATTCCATTGACTTCCGTTACACAGTCCATTTACCTCAAAGAAAGGATCGGATGTAAATTTAGACCAGCTTACACTACCTGTCCTCACTCAGTCTCCTATTGCACCATATAGTATGAATTACACAACAGGTGCATCACAACATAGAAACAATCAGCAGCCAACTAAAACTGATAAGACTTAAAGCGGATTGAGAAATTGGTGTTCTTTCACACTGCTCTACAACTGTGTCCTGGTCAACAATATTGCTGCATGAATGCAATGAGTGGATACACACGTCACCAAGATGATGTTGTATATTTTAAATTGTCTTTTTTATTGTACTTATGGTGATAATGCTATTTTATGAAGCATTACATTCACATCTCATACCATTTCAGCTGGGGGAGTAAGTATGAGTCTGTACAGAAATAAGTCTTGGTCATAATCAGTAATGTAGCCTGCTAAAGGACCATGCCATGTAGGAAAGCCAGCATTAAACAGTATGTGGGTGAGAATACAGGAAAGAAGAGAGTGATTAAGACAAAAGCATGTGGGGAAAAAAACGTCATGGTCATGCAGTTGTGAACACAAGCAATTATTTAATGACACTAGATTCTTTTGCACGTGTAGGAATTTGAAATTAAATTGATCCAACATTTATTTTGGAAAGGATTCCGCTTGAAAGCATATCTGTCTCATGTGATTTTAATCAGCAGCAGCCTTGCTTCAAGATCACATGAGGAAACCCTCAGAAGTATCTGAGCAAGAATGAATGGCATGCCTTTCACTCATGTACCCTCCCTTCCTGTGACATTCTGATAATGTCACTACAATCTGGCAGCTCAGAAAGTTGTCCTTCCAGTCTCCTACTCTAAACATATTTCATTTTAATATTATTAACTTAAAATTAAGTTATATTTACAACATATCAGGCAAATTCTTTATGCTGTTGCATCAATAGGCCCTGTGGAGCAACAAATGAAAATATATAGAATTCAATCTCAAACCTTTCAGGACAAAAAGGCAATGCTCTTACATTCAAATCCAACAGAAATAAGTAAAGTTAATGTGATTCAAATCCATTCAAAGATGGAGACAGTGGAACATGATGTGTCCGTTAATTGATTCTAAACTTTCAGACAATTTAATGATTCACGTTACTGTGGTTTTTGGCTTAACGAAAGCCATTTTTAAAAATTAAAGAACGCTGCCTGATGAGGGAAACCAAGATTTTTCTGTTACAGTACTGACAGGACCTATGCGGACTCATGAAGGACTGCTGTGTTTGCACTGTGCATGCTGTTTGGGACAATAAGGTGGCATGACTGCGCAACCTCAAGTGGCACAAACCACAGAACATGAGAAGGTGACTGCAAAAATCACGATAAACCATTTGATATCTCTAATTACCTGCAGCACCATCGCAACATAGACAACGCAGACAGACCACAAGGTAAGAATGAGCAAATTGAATTTTATCTGGCAACTGGCACTAGCAAGAGAGAGAAGAGGCTGTGGTGACGGTTGGGGCAGGAGCAGAACCTATAATTGACAGATTAGGTACTTTAGACTCCCTAGGCTATTGATGAGTCAGCTGGGTTGTTATTGTAACATTCCTGTAACGTTCCTGTAACATAACACTGTCTATTCCTCCAGCTTCCCAGGACCTCACCTCTTCAGACAGTTGGTGCCCTTTAGAAAAACACTGTCCATAGAAAACCAAACTGCATTACTGATTTGAGTACATACTAATGCAGCACATGTGAGATCTAAAACTCAAGTTTGCAAAAACATCGTAACTGCTACGACTTCATGACAGACCTACATGAGGGACCCATCTACATTTGCTTCGGCAAAGTGACCTGCATGTCTGTGCCTATGTGTGAGTGAATATGCAAGCGGTCTAAGTGGGACAGCCTTTCCAGGCAGGGTAATGTGGGATTTCTTCAGTACTCACAAACGTTTGATCCCTGACTCGGGCTGAACATTGGACCGCAGCACTGGGGAAGGGACCGGAGGTGGGGGCCCCATTTCTTCCTCCAGTTCTTCACTGTTGGAGAAAAGGCAACAGCATCTGAGTACATATCGCTGCAGGACTGGCAAACACCATGGTGATTGAGAGGTAATCACTATACCTTTTGTAATAAGCTAGCTCCTCTTGCAGCATGAACACTTTGGCTTTGAGCTCATTCCTCTCATGCAGGACATCACGCAGTTCTTGGAGGGTGAAGCGGGGTCGGTTGGGGTCTTTCAGGTCAAGGGCACCCTTCTCTCCTGCAGTGTCCTCCTCACACGCCTCCTGGAGGCAAGGAGGGAGCACTACAGCTAAGACTCCAAAGAGCAAAGAATAAACCCTACCCTAGGCTGCCAAAAGTCTTTAAAAAGCCTTTTGGCAGCCTAGCTATGTACAATTCAATCCATTCTGTTAACACAAACACTATATGCATTTTTGGAAGTACTATCAGCGCCAAAGTCATCATTACCATTTGTATTACACATTGATATTCTACATTTAAGCCATACTTCATTGTTGGCACAATAATGCTACAGTAATTCCAACAAAAAAATTCCAGGAACTTCCACAAGTCAGCTCCTGCTGCATGAGGCTCACTCCGGTCCTCAAAGCCAATGTAGTCATCATGGCTGAAGAACCACTGACAAGATTAATTGGACACTCTAGTTCAGGGGTGGCCAACCCTCTCCTGGAGGGCCACATGTCCTGCATGTTTTAGATCTCTCCCTGCTCCAACACAGCTGATTCAAATGATCAGTTGTTATTCAGCAGCTTCAGGAGTTCAAAACGAGTTGATCATTTGAATCAGCTGTGTTGGAGCAGGGAGAGATCTAAAACATGCAGGACATGTGGCTCTCCAGGAGAGGGTTGGCCACCCCTGCTCGAGTTGATCTGCCAGTGACCAAGCCTCTCTTGAGTGCAGTTACAATACAGGTGCCATAACCAGGGATGGGAAAGAAAGAATTGTTGAGAATCAATTTCTACACATGTAAAGACTCAGTTATTTCACAATATATTTTACACTGCACATTTTCATTGACTTTATGTAAGTGTTACCACACAGATTTTTTTTTCTGTGAGGATGCCAGCTTTAGCTTGTTCAAGTTAGCTTATAAGGAAATCACCAGGTTGGCCAACTTGAGATTCAAGATATAAATCATGCATTCCTGTCAATAGTCAAAACTGTGATGTTGGATTTACTCAGCAGTACAGGAGCACAAATGGCACACTAACTGTCACTGACATGATTGCTCAGTGCCCCCCCCCCCCCCCCCCCCCACCCCCTTGTTAGTGCCACAGCAACTACGAGAAAAGCATGGACAGACTGCCAGAATGACAAATATGACCTTAAAACCAACACAGCCACATGAATCAAGAATGATGTGGGTGTGAACCCCACATCTCTTTCTGGCAGAACCAACATGCCTTTGCCAAACCAAAGCTTGCTGACATGGTTAGTTTTCAAATCCTTGCATCTGGAACTGCAAACACTACCATCAAAAGCTTGGGAACCACATTTATGCCTCATGCATGCATATCCAAGACCTCTTGACACTCATTACAACAAAAAACAAACACACCATGGGCTCACACACACATAAACACACAGACACATTCTACTCTCACACACTCCAAACAGCACAAGGATTTGGGCTCTGCAATCGGAGCACTCCGATGTATGCCGGGTTAGATTCACTACAAAAGCATCCATGAAAGCAGTTGTCATGGGTTACCCATAACAACACTGCCTCCTCCACCTCCTTGTCCTCATCACCATAATCTTGCCCATTCTCCGCCTCCTCCTCAGGTACCCCATCCACAAAGCCAGGGAAGAGGGAGAGATCCCCCCCTGTCTCAAAGCACTCTGCCAGGAACTCTGCGTCTCCACCACATTCAGCCCAAATGGAGCTCTGAACACCTGCACGTTCTGCGCATGAGAGCTGGTTAAAGACACAATGGGCTTCTATGAATCAAAGACTGTAAAGAGACTGACCAGTCCATTCAGTCCAGGACTGAAGGCTAATGCACATATTGACACACCATGTTACTATGTCTTCCATCTTTTGTCTGACTAATGGTCCTTGGCTTGTTCATAGAATGAGACTGAAGAAATGTCCTGGAATGTGTTCCACTGGGGTTAATGGGGGTGAAAAAGAATGCTTCCACTAAAACATTGTTATCAAATAAGCAGAGGAAATTGCTGATGGAGAAAGAAGTTTGGGGAACTTAATTTAACAGCATCTCATAATAAAATGTTAGAGGGAAGATGAGATATCAATCAATCTATTGACATTACTGTCATTTTTGCCCTTCTGGGACAAACAGTTGCCAGTGCTCCTGTTCACAGAAAGGGGCACTGAGAAGTGATTGACAGTGAGCACACTGACTGGCCCTGAATGCAGAACTAACAGAACAAAAGCCTGGCATACCAGTACAGTAATTACGCCAAAGTATTTCTGGGGCGCGCGTCTCAGAAGGCCAGCATTGTCAGTGCGTCCCACTTTCCCAAAAGGGCAGCGCTCTGCACAAGTTACCAGGGCATCACACAAACTCAAATCTCTGAATAAAAATGGAGGCACCCTGTGTGAATTGCTCCAATGACAAGCACCAAGAGTGTTAAATGGTCCCTGTGTAAAACTAACGCACATCTGGATGAGCTGAGGGGCTGTGAGAAGCAAGCAGCGAGACCGGCGGCAAGGGGTGTGGCTGCGATTACCTGGGGCGGTGATGGCGGGGGCTCCTCCCCATTGTGGCTGGGCTCCCCGTGCAGGCGTTCCCGCAGCTTGGCCACCTCCCGCTGCAGCTCCCCCAGCTCCTGCTGCCGTGCCTGGGAGAGGGCCTCCAGCTCCACCTTCTGCTGGATCAGGGCCTTGCCCTGCGCCTCCACCACCGTGATCTTGTGCCGCAGGTCGTGGTTGATCTTCATCAGCCGGTTCTGCTGCTGCTGGAGCTGCAGGACAGGGGACAAGCACAGACTCAGTCACTACAGAGGGGGACACAGTACAGACTCCATTACTGCTGACAGGAACAGAGCGTTTCCTGTCCCACTCTGTAATTGTCCTGCCTGCAAACAGGCCCACTTCGGAGCAGGACACAACACAGACTTCGTTGCTTCTGATGGGGACAGAGTGAAGCCAGGAGAATGTTACAGAGGCACGGCGGTACAGGCAGAATAATGTTAGAGAGGAAAAGCGGGACAGACATTAATAAAAGAGAGACGGATAAAGAATGGGCATAACAACATGGAACACAGTGGGTTTTGCCAGATGTTTGAATCTTACATGGGACACACGCATATCAATATTACCATTTTTAATACTTAAATGAATATGAACATCTTACACATCATGGTCATACACATCTTAAAATTATTTAAGGAAAAATTCAAGACACAAATTTTCAAAAGTGTTTCAGTAATTCTGCATTTCAGAAAGTCACACAGGTCTTTCCATACGTGTGAAAACATGCACATATCTGCTTGTGCTTCTGCCCCAGGAAAACTGTTCAGCAGATTTTCAGGCAGCCGATTCACACTAAAGTGCGATGCAAATCATCAGAGACAGCAGCTACTCATGTTCACAAGCCTGGGAAACAAAAAGAAAATGTACTGAACGTTTTTTGACAGTAGCTGTGTGGTCAGTGAAGCTGTGCTGCTTACCGCCTCCACGTCCTCATTGCGCAGTGTCAGCTCCCGGTCTTTGGCCCGGATCTCATCTCTCTGCTTGTCCACCACCTCCTTCAGCTTCTTCATCACTTGCCGCTCCCTCTCAGACACACCTGCCCAGAGGAGCCCACCATCACAAAGTGCCCAGGGCACTAACGCACTGAGTAATACAGATGTGTGAAACTAGCACATTGAGCACATAACATCATAACAACACATAAAATTAACACACAGGACCATGTTGACAGCTCAGACTAACACATTGAACATTATCGTATCAACACTTCAAACAAACTTGCATTAACACACTGATTTAATGAAAACTCCACTCAGGATTGGAGATTTAGCTCCATACCCTTGAGCAAGACAGTCACTTTCACTTTGGTGAAAACCTAGCTGTACAAAGGGGTAAATATAAGCATGCTAAAAAGCCTCATATACATTTTGCCTAATCTCTGAAACTGAATAAATTCATTTGAAAATTTTTCCTTGTATGCATTACATCCCTATCTCTACACAAAATTTAACATAGTTAGCTGAAGATAGCCCAGTTTTTTTTCTCCAATCATAAAATGCACTGAAAATATATGGGGTGTAGAAATATGAAGGTATACATTTCTGGATATATGCACAGGTCATTGAAAGATGAAGTGGAGCTTATTTACTACCATGGTGCTGCCCAGAATTAGTCATCTCAAAAGGGGGTGGGGAAACTAACACAGCGGTGTGAGTTATACATGGCAGCTGATGGCATGTATTGTAATAAACTGTACAATAATGTCTGCACTTGAACCATACCCTTCCACCTATTTCAGCTGCAGACATCAGCATGTCAATACAGTACATAAATACAGAAGTGGCCTGTGTTACAGTTTCCAGAGGACTAAGGAGCGTTTAAGAGAGTAAATATAGCCATGACAAGCAAGATAGACACTAGGGGGGTATATTTCTGACTGTGTGCCCAGGCTATCCTAAAATAGCCTCTCATCTCACATCACAGTGGCACTTCACAGATCTCTCCGATGTTAACACGCACTGACCCAAAAATGCAAGCATGCACTACTGCCCTGGCACTAACCCCTGCTTCCACTGATGCCTCTTTCTCTATAAGGCAGATCATACGCAAAGACAGCTGACAAAGACAGAAGATGGAACTAACAGTAAGAAAATAAAAACACTGAAAACCTAGAAGAGCACCATAACAGCTAAATTCTCAGACAGGATGCCTTATAAAATGGCAATGCCTATGCTGAATCATTTCATTACATTATTACCAGTTAGCAGAGGCTCTTATCCAGAGTGGCTTACACAGGGTAGCATTTTACATGTTATCCATTTATATCGCTGGATATTTACTGAGGCAATTGTCGGTTAAGTATTTTGCCCAAGGGTACAACAGCAGTGGTCTAGTGGGGAATCAAAACAACAACCTTTCGGTTACGAACGCTGCTCCTTACCACTATGCCACACTGCACTACAATCTCAATAGGTTTCCTTTTGATTCTTAATGTCTGAAACCACATTACAGTTTTCAGGATAAGTAGGCTCTGATTCTCCCTTTTTCAGTCTTTCCTGCAAAACTAAACTCTCTGACAAAAGAAACCTGGGTGATCTAGAGGATCCAAGGCTAGGGTTGACTCATCCAGCACTTCTGCTCAGCTGACACTTTACAATCTTGGTCACATGACACTTCAAAGTGTTCAGCAGGGAGAAGTTAAGCTTTAACTCGCGCTTATGGGATACACATCATGTCTCTCTGCTGGGTTTAGGTGCATCTGGATTGCCTATAAATTCAGATTGCAGACTTCAAAGAATCTGTAAATGAGCTGCTCCTCTTCTCACCACTCACAGCATGCGAGCCGCACAGGGCGACGGAAGGTCAGCTGCATCAATGTGCTTATGTGTGCAATACTGGCTCCTGGCTATGCTTCATCCGCAAAGAAGGGCTCCTTTGTGTGAATTGTGTGTGTTTGTGTGTGTGTGTGTTTATGAGTGGAAGAGGGAAGGGGAGAGCGATTTCATGCATGTTGATTGTGACTGTGAATGTGTGTGCGTGGAAGAGAGAGAGAAAGAGAAAAAGAAAAGTGTTCACTATGCCTGCATGCACGTTGTCTCTTACTGTGAGATTGTGCACCTGCCTGTGTGTGAGTGTTTCTGTGTCTGGGTGCATGAGAGGCACAGGGTGAGCAAGTGGGTGCCTTTGATAAGAGGGCCTCTCACTGACTGGCTCATCCCAAACACAGTGACAATGACACAGCCTCCTGGTGCTTAGGGGGAACAAGGAAGGGCAGCCAGTGACTGATACAGCCATAACTCACGCATGGCCAACTGCACACACAAACCCCTTCCAAAATAGAAGCCATGTCAGCTGGCCATGGGGCTTCCCACCTCATCCCTAACAATCACACACATCACCACTTTGGCATAAACACTTTGGAAAACAAAGAAATACAGGAAGGATCTGGGTTCTTTGCTGGGTTTTCTGCTCCCACCACCACAGATACAGAGGGGGTGGCCCAGTCTTTATCGTGCTCTTACCCTCCTGCCTGTGCAGCTCCTCCTCGGTCACAGGGCAGTCTTTGAGGGACAGGTTGGTGAGCAGGCTCTTGTTCTCGGCCTGCAGCTGGGCAATCTGTGAGAGCAGGTCCTGGGCCTCGCCCCGCCACACGTCCTCCACCAGCTCCAGCTCCTACACACGGACAGGCAGGACAGACTGGGACTTCGATCCGAGAGACTGTCAGCAGTGCCGAGTGGAGCTGCGTCACACATTCCGCAGCATGTGAACCAACACGCTTAGCGCTTACACACAAACATAGCGTGCACAACAAAATACAGAGGTGCAAATGTTCTCACTGAAATACACACCTGCTCTGACACAAAGCACTTTCAGATTCTTTCTTCAACACACAGTAAAACAAAACGAAAAAGACCATACCAACCCAGAGATGCACGTCAGTGCAGGTTTACGATTGGCGATATCTTTAATGTCTATCATTTAACTTTGAACATATATTTTCCTAAGGACATTATTTTACCTTACAGATCTTGTTGAGCAGAATGTTGAATAATCCTTGAATACCAACTGTATTTTTTATTTTAGTACAAGTAATGTGTTCTTGGTTTATCCAAATAAATTCTGTTTGCTAATATAATTTTCTCATACACTGTAAATCACTGGTTAATACCACGTACATATAGACAACAATATAAATACTATAAAATTAATAATAATATGATCTGCTATACTTATTATTATGATTATTAGTATTATTTATTTGGCTGACTGTAACTTTCAGGGCACTAGTAATAAGTGTCTGTATTATAATATACTGTATCATCTGATGATTTCTTTCCTCAGTCTTTTCCTTCTTCTGGCTGAATAGTCACATCCAAATGGAACTTCAAAAACATGTGTCTTTGAAAATTCCCTTGAGATTTGAGAGAGGAAACAGAACTGACTGATGCACCATAATTAGTCTCTCCTGGGCTTTTCCAAAAACCAGCAACATCAAATGGAGGCCTTTTGAGGATCAGGTCACAGCCCTTTCTTAACTGCTTTGCTATTTCTCTGACACACTGCAACTTTATTGGGTTATTTTAATTTATTCCATTTTTATTTTTACTGTGTTATGTTGTTTTTATATAGTGCACTACCATCGGAGCAGGTGTTGACAAGAGACTGATCAAAATGGTACTCACAGGCATGTGTTGTTCTTGCACATGTATGGCCTTTTCACCATGGCAATCTGTCCATTCATTTCACATTACTACCACACTTCAAACTTCAGCAGGGATCAATCATTTCCACCATGCTCCTTCACAATACTTCTAATGCTTTAGAGCAGTTAATGTTCCAAAGATATGAGAAATGCTTTCTTTCCAGTCTCTAGAATTTGTAAATAATATTAAAGAAATGTTAAATAAATGAATATATAATTATTATTTGTATATTTTGTAAATGACAGAAGTGAGTTATGGCCAGTTTGGGGATCACAAAAACATCGACAATAAGACTTTAATGTAAGGATTTTTGTTGGGGGGGAATAAGAGGTCATTTTAAAAAATCCACGCAGATTTTTTAAAGCCACTGTCTGTATTGTGTATTACACTAAATGTTTTAATGCATTATTATATAAATGCCCTTAGAAAAAACTACGCATTATCAAATGTGAAAGGAAAAGAGGAGTTGGGTTAAGTCAGTTACCGCTATTTCACGGACTGCGCTATATCTAGTATCTGTGCAGTTAAAGCGTTTGATAACGGGGTACTGAACTGCGGTTAAAATGTATCCTGGTTGGTGACGGAAGTGTTTTACGGACAGATCCGAAACATTACTTTAGACTGAACTCAAAGCGTTGTGTAGCCATTCTGGAGAGTAACGGAAATAACGTCTTGTTGGTACACAACACGACACAAGATAAAAGGACCGACAACTGAAACCTGAGAATAAACACATTTCCACCCACTTTATTTCAACTACACCGAACCTTTTGGTGCTTCTTCTCTTTTTCCAGTCGGTCCATCCGTTCCAGTCGCAGCCGGTCTAGCTCCAGTCGCAGCTCCTCGGTCTCCGGGCTGATGTTGTTTCGGCTGACCAGGACCTCCAGGATCTCCAGCACGCGAACCACTTTGGGCATCAGTCGCGACAACGCCTCGCACCCATATTGATCAATAATCCGTTCGAACTCCTGTCCCACGACCGCAGCAATGTCATATACGTCCATTACTGTCAAATCCGCGGCATTCTTCTCCAACGCTGACCCAAAATCTTCCATGATTTTCTCAACAAAGTAGTTCCTGTTCTCCTGCCGTATTTCCTTCGCCACAACAAAGTTCCCTTACCAAGCACTCCGTGTTTATGCGTCTTTTCGCAGACCTAGTTTTTAGAATAACTCGTCACTGGGTATCGCAGAAATCGCTATGTGCTTGTCCATTTTGCCACCGATCTGAGAAGCATTGGATTTGACAAATAATTACACCAATTTGTTGGCTCCGTTCCATGGCAATCCAAAATCTGCTGTTATCCACTCTTCGGACACATTGCAGTCAACATAAACTGCAGTCAAAACACTGCGCATGTCAGAACTTGAGAGCGACAGGGGAGGTCGCTCCTTTCTTTGGAAGTTGAAGTGTAAAAATAGAATATATAGCTCGGTATACATTAAGAAAAATATATATCAAAATATCGACTACCAGTTGCAGCTCAGCTGTGTCTTGTGCATGTGGACCCAAGGGTTACAGGGCAGTAGAAGCCGTATAGATTGGTGTGTTGGTCAAATTTCTCCTGTAATATATTAGGATTCTGCAACCGCAAATGAATCAATCATAGTCATATTTCTCTTAACAAAAGCAGCTCAATACCTTGTCAGATAATCCATCATGTAATCATTTGCAAGCCACTTAAAAAGATAGTCATGATTATTCAAGCACAACCTTTTCTCATCTTTAGTCTACTGCGTGGGATTTGTAACATGATCTACCTGTTGGCTGAGGAAGCAGGAACCCACATCCCAATTATTTCTATCCCAGACCATAACCGTCATGGTTTTCTACGTGACGCACAACTTCGAATTTGCTTTTAAGTAGTGTTTTCACCATTTGGCGTGTAGTTGAGTAAAGTACGTAATTTTGCCTCACGCACTAGCAACCCATTTGCTAGTTTCTCGTATAACATTATGTCATACATCCTCCAAGATCCTCCTTTTTGTTGACGGGTAGCAGTTCGGAGCAGGAGCTACACATTTACCATCTGAGGGGGGCTGACAGTTTAAACAAAAGAACAGATTTAGGAATCAACATTCTATGAAGATAAGTTGATCTGACCGCATGTGTTCTAAACTGTTATCCGATTACACATACGTGGCAGACTATTACGGTCCGTTTATCCCCGCACCACGTGAAAATTGCCTTCTCTTTTCATGTATTGCCGAACGAGGGCGACAAAACAATAGAACACTATAAGAATGAAACTAGGATCAAATGTCTATTTGGACTCAAAGTGCAAGTCATTCCGTGTTTGGATAACCACCTTCTGCTAGAATCATACGGCTTGCTGTAGAGGGGTGACAACTGGGTGCGTTTAGAAAGTTTAAGTTCAGAAGATCTTTATGTGAGTGGGAACGAAGCCTTACAATTGATCGAACTCCAAGTATGGTAGCATAACTAAGGTTGTAGCAATTGCAATACAACGGCTTCACTTAAATAATAGTATGCCAATCAATCACTTGACAAGCTTTTCTTAAAAGCAAATGGTATGCCTCCAATTCAGTATCTGGCATAACGATAGAGAGGGAGCAACGTTAATGTTCATAAACATTTATTTTTCATTTCACATTTACACTTATTACAGGGTACCACAGTAATCTTTACTAAAATATATTAATAGATCTGAGAGTATAAAGACATGTTTAACAAAGAGGGGGAGAACAAAAGAGAGCATTTCATTAGACCCCTTTTAAGAAAGCACCCACGGTGTCAGAAGAGTTCCACACATCATCAGAAAATATGTACAACCGCCCTGTGTCCTTTCACACTTTGTGTCCAGTGACTCTTTCGCTGTGACAAACAGTGCACTCAGATATTTTACATTAAAAGTTAAAGTAAAACATGGTAAATGCATTTCCAGTCTAAAAGGAGGAAGTGGGCTGCCCACTGAGTCTGGACACACTGACATTCTACACAGACTTCCAAAGACACACAGTGAAGCTACATTATCAACATCTGATGACCTCCCCTAGCCCCCTGGATTGCATATAGCCAGCAGAGAGACATGATATTCATAACATATAAAAAGGACTGAATGGAGTGAAGGTAGTCACAGTTTAAAGTGGTATGCTGACAGGGCTTCCTCATTGGAAGAACTGATAAAATTACTGAGATTTCTAATATTAATAACTCCTATGTACAAAAAAAGAAACATGTAAAATAACAGACATGTGGGGGAAGTGACTTTCTGAAGTTAACCAGCTAGCATGTGAATGGACCTACACAAAGTGAGGGAAAACATGTCTTTGTTCTATGTTGGCTTTGAGGGATCTGGCTTTTGGACTCTCCTGAAACTCAGTGATAGAACCCAGTGAGATAGCTGATGGTACATTTAGCCAGTTAAAAAGTAAAAAATCAAGATGCAGCACTGACAGTCTGTGCTGGGGAGGTTAAAATGAGAGGGCACAAACTGACCATGTCTGATGAACATGTCTTTTACCTTGTGGTCTTGGTCCGTACAATAAATACAGGGCTACTAATATAACATAAGTGTGCACAATGGTGATTACAGTCCAAATAAACCAGGACGTGATATGTGAACATGTGCTTCGCTACTTGAACTGTGCTTATCAATACCTAAAACCAGTGCAAGAAATATGACTATTGCAGTTTTCTGATACTTGCATCAGGCTTGTTCCAACTTTCACATCAAGGACTGAAATATTCCTCTACACATGTAGTATTGCATTCCATACACAATTAAAAATGTACTCTCAACTTAAAAGCAATGCCATTAGGTGCATGGTTCAATGACAGTAAATAGCAAAATTACATTAAAAATATGATCTGATGGAGTTTCAGTACAACATATGAAAAGTGAACAATGGCAACTGGAGTTGTCTCAGTGTAAATGTTCAAGAACAAAGCAGGTGACGGTGACAGACAGCATGGCTCATGGATTAAATTCAAGTTTGGCAAAAGAAAGGAAACAGGGGGTTGAGACAGCAGATTGTCAGCACCAAGCCCATAGGGTCCTGTCATTGTGTGATGGAGGCCCTGATATTGACCGCATGGGCAGCAGGCCGCAGGTGGATTTGCAGGGGAGGTGGGGGATGTCCTTCATCAGCACTCGCCTGTCTTATTCACCTCAGCTGTACTTCAGTAAGGAGAGAGAGAGAAAGAAGAGGGAGAGTGCATTATTTTCAGAATACAGGTATACCCAGGTAATACTGCAGGCTCTCATAATAGTCCAAGAATTTTGCAGTAAGCTCTCAGTGTCAATAACAATACATTTTAAACTAAGTTTTAGGCATGGATTCTTACAAGTAGTGACATAGCAAACTTTTCTTTCTTGCATATAAATAAAAATGTTCACATACAATAGGAGACAGTAGAATAGGGAGAAAATTGTACTGGGAACAGTCAAATAACTGAAAAAATAACTGGTGGGCCTTACCGTACTCTTGGGCGGGAGGTTGGGTTTCTGTGCCAGAGATGGTTTCTTCATGATGGCAGGCTTAGAGGGTTTGGGTGATGGAGGGGGTGCGGTACTGGCAAAGCCATTTCCCTCAGCAATTTGCTCCACAGGGACCCCAGCCAGCTCATAGTGCTTCTTTCTCAGCTCCCCCAAACGCATCCGTTCATTCCCCAGCTGAGTCTCCAGTTCAAGCACTTTCACCTGCAGCACACACAGACAAGAACACACACACACGACTCAGTCTCTAAGCAGACACAGCAAGACCATAGCATCTGAAGCTCATTTCTGGCCTCAGAAATAACAATAAGTAACACGTTGAATGTTTATAATACTGAGGGAGGGTTAGATGCAGCATCTTTGTTGTAATTGTGAAGACGTGCACAGGGAGAAAGCACTGGACATAGGGAGAGAAAGCAAGGTGACCACAGAAGGCAGGGAAATGATAGAAGAATGACAACAAAAAAAAGCCACAGTGGAAGTGACACACTGTCCATGGGCTGACCTGTGACTCCATTTCCTCCTTCTTCAGCTTAATAAGGGACAGACCCGAGAAGTCCATGGTATCTGAGGAGGAAAGCAAGGAAAGCAGGTCAGAGATTAAGTGTGTCTCTCACTCCATAAAAAATAAAAGATCAGTGTTCAGTGCTCTTTGCTGATGTCAGAGTCCTTGCTGGGGCAGTACTCACCCTTTTCCTCAATCTGCTCCTGCCCGGTTTTGGTGGAGGCCACTACCTTGGCGGCCATCTCGTTCACGTGGCGAGACGCCTGCTGCAGGGCGGACAGCTTCTGACTGCTGCGGTCTGCCTTCACCTTAACACAGAGAGAGACGGGTGTCATCACTGTCATAGCAACTAACCTACATGGTGAAGGGGTGGGGCAGGGCCAGAAGGGTTTAGGGAGTCATTCTTAATCTGAACTAAGAACAAGAGACAGGACAGACATCGGGTGAGAAAATAGTGGTAGACAGAAGGGTGTTGTGAGAAAATGAAACAGAAAGAAATAGTGAGAGAGACCTGTGTCTTCAGTGGCTCACAATGCAGTGTTTTCAATCCAAACTAAGAATGGGAGAAAGATGGGTCGGGGGGGGAGTGGGGGAAAAACATAGGGGAGGGTAGAAAGGGAGAGACACGGGCGAGGGAGAGAACAATGATGCAGGGTTGGAGCTCACCTTCGAGGCAGCCACCAGCTGTGCGGTGCTGGCAGCAATCTCATGAGAACAGACGATCAGCTCTTCGTACTTGCCTGTGTGCAGGACTACCTTGTCAGCTGACTCACTGGGAAAGAACCAGTGCCAGGGTCATCACACTCAAACCCACATCGCCTTTGTTAACTCTTTTGTATGGTGCATCTTCATTACATTGATTACATCAGAAGAATGTTCTACAGCTGCTTTATGCAGAGATTCTACTTTCCATATTCCATATTCCACTATAATGCAAGACCTATTACCTCACAATAGCAGGTTAGAGACATCTTGAATAATGAGGATGAGCCATACCCCTGGGGCTTGCTGTCTTCAGTTATCTCAAGAGTCAGTGAATCAGTACCATCTGTCCTGTCTGTTTGTGCTGTGCTACACTCTAGTCTGTCCATACAGATCTAAGGGAGTTTGTACTTACACCATCTGAGTGGCACCCCATCCCACAGCCTTGGAAGCAGAGATCAGCCCCTCTGTCCAGCGAGAGTTCCTAGCATAGAACTCCTTCACAGAGGCAGCACCCTGCAGTAAGGATAAGTCTAATCTGATCAGAATGCTCCAGTGTGGTCAGTACGGCACACTAAGTTCAATTTAGTCTACAGTAATCTATAACATCCTACACAGTTCACAACAGTAAGCACATTACAAGCTGTGTTTGCATGTCTGCAGACATTCCATTACTGTGATGTAGTGAGAACCTATGTTTGCAGAGTTAATATTTGTCTTCCCCACTCACCCTCCCGCCCTCCACAATCTCTTTCTGCAGGTCGGTAGAAGCGAGGACCAGCAAGTGGATGGCCTGCAAAGGATAGGATAAACACACTGTACTTCACCTGTTTCTCCATACTGACCAAACAATTTCATTTGTACGTTAACACAATCTTACCTTCATCAGACCTGTACAGCTGATTAGGATTCTAGGAGAAACCACAAAGCAATATGCTCATTGAAAGCCAGGTGAAATTTTGAACATTCATACAAGGGGCTACATCTTATATAAAGGTTTTTTTCTCAATATAAGAAACATAGCTACTATCTTGACCCACTTTCTGGTAGATTGGGGCTCTTTCCAGGGACAGAATTTGTCCTTGGAGCATACAGTATCTGTGCAATAGCAGTAAACAAAGTTGCACTTTCACTGATATTCACCCAGCCTGACTCTTCACTGACCTTTCATTGACCTCCAGCTTGACCCCGGTAGTGTCCTTCCTAGCCTGGTTCATCATTTCCTGTTGGCAGATACAGTAGCCTTGAGAAAACTGGATTAACTCCTAAACAACACAGACACCCATGAGGAGATAATGACTATAAGAGTAGTCATGACAAAGTAAATACACAACTAGCGTAACATCCTCACAGTTTTGCAGTAAAGGTGCGAGTACATTAGTTGTTAGCACAGTACTGCGCATAAAGGCTGGACCTTTCAGAACCACTTCCTACCAGTCTGTCCCATGCTCTCAGTACCCCAGAGTAAGACACCCAAGCCGACTCACGTCAATCCTTCGCACAGCCTCCTCAATAGCTGCCGATGTGGCCGCCATCTCCTTGTCCACCAGGTCACCCAGCTCCTCCTGACGAATGTCTGAGCCCTTGGGTCTCAGCTCCTGTGTGGGGGAACAGCGAGCGCTGTCGGTCCAGATGTTGCTGCCCAACCCCACCCTCACTGCTTAACCCTTATTTACTTTATCTGCATATCACACATTGAATTGCTGAAAATTCAATTACATAGAACAAGACCAGACTGACCAGACTGTTGAACTAGCAGGATCTGCTTATTAATGCATGTATACACATCAGTGGTGAGACATCTACCTCAAGGAACAAGGACAAACCAGTGTGTGAAAAAGAACACACGTCGTCATCTCCGGTGTGTGGTATACACACTTGACCCGCATGTAAATCACAAACTGATGGCTAAACTTCATTTTCCTTATTGGACTGTAAAACCAACAAAACAAGAGGAATGGCTACTGGGAGAGCCATAACTTCCAAAGAGCTAAATATGTTTGTTTAAATACAGTATATTTTTGCTCACTAACAGACAGCATCTGACCAGTGCAAAACTACTTAAATATCACCTGTGCCAGCACATGTTTAGTTAGTCAAGCAACAGTTGAGTACAAATGTATTTGAGCCTGTTCAACTAGCCAAAATGTGTTGAAGTTACAGGAAGCATCACTGTTGAGCAAGCTATCAAATGCTAGGTGTTCATAGTGTCAAATTTTATCAGCAGCTAAGCAGTTTTAAAAAAGGTTAACTACTGTGGCAGTACAAGAATGAAGTGTGCTTTTCTTCATACTGCAATCTTGTGATTCTAGCATGTTGTGACTGGATGATTAAGAGGGGAAGAGATGAGAAAAAACAACTCCCTCATACCAAGTCCTGAATCATCCTCCTCCATGTTATTTTGTTCACTTAATTAAGTCTACAAAAATAACTCCACAAGCAAGCAATATTAGTTTAATTGTAGCTCTAGTTCCATTGTGACTGAAAGCTAAGGCTTGTGGTTTGAATGCACATAATTTGAATGAGTATAGTCATTCTGAATTGCACAAGGTCAATCAACTATCATTTTATGATTTTGCAAAAAAAAAAAAAAAAAAAAACACATGGTCAACACTCCCTAAAATGCACCAATTTCACAACATAAGATATTGTGAACTTCAGATAATGAAAGGTTGCCCCCACACTCCACTCTCTACCCAAATGACCCTCAACAGCTTTTTATCCAACTACATCACTGGTTACAGTTATACCAACAGTGACTTAGCATCAACTGTTTCAATTTTCACTGGGGAAGAGCAATGGAGATGCAATGATAAAGGAATCTTAATATCAGGTGTATGAGTCATAGCTGTGTAGTAGTTATTCCTCCCAATGAGAGACAATGAAACCCCACTTACAAACAGACTTGCATTTTACTCGCTCACCCCTTCAACTGATCCTTTAGGACACCCAGAAAGACACTCAGAAAACTATACATCCAAGCATGTGGGATCCTGAAGGTCACACAGGCAGGTCCATGCCTTACCCCCATTCTCATCTCACTAAGTCTACTTAGAACGCTGTAGACATGTCCACGTGCTCATGCCTCACCTGGCCTAGTTGCAAGATCTCTTGAACGATGACACGTACGGCGGCTGGGTCAGCCCTCTGTAGGGTGGACTTGGCCTTCAGCTCCTGGAGGAACTGCAGGCTCTGAGTGGCACAGCCTCTGCAGTTTTCCGTCAGTCCTGGGAGAGCAGGGCACAGAGTAACCCACAATTAAGTCAAACAGTTTCTTTGCCGTTCAACGGCAGGAAGTGGTTTTTGGTGTGTGTGTGGGCACAAGGGCCCAGAGAAGTTGGGGGGGTACTTACTGTCAGCATGATCAGTGGGTGCCATGTGAGCAGTGGCACTGCCATTGACAATGGTGTCTGCGGTCAAGTGGGAGAACTGCGTGACAGCCCTCAGCAAGCTGCTGGCATCTGGAGAAACAGGGAGTGAAGTTTACACAAGGGAGATAGAGTGTCTCCTCAGACTCTGACCTTAGGCATTTTCAGCTTTGTGGTTAGGATGTGGATTAAGGTTGAGTTGACTGATTCTGGACCAGTGCCCGGTGTGCAGTAGTGAGGAATCTATCTGAAGCATGTCACACACTAACATGCACACATAGCATGACTAAACATACACAATCTTGAGACCACTAAGCAGGCGCTGTACCATTATGCTGCCAGCAGGGGGCAGACATCATTACATTTTACATTACATTACATTACATTTAGGTCATTTGGCAGACGCTTTTATCCAAAGCGACTTACAAGTGAGGAACAGCAAGCAAGCTACGGTAGTGTAGCACTATACACTATCACTTCACATTCTGTCATGTTTCATTAAACACCAAAACCCAATGCCACTTTGATCTTACAAAATGACACCTCACCTGCCATATTTTTCAGGTAGTCTGTGTGGCCCTGCTTCAATTTGTCGATGGAGCCTAAAGTGGCTTCAGCTCGATTTACAAGATAATCTGAGTTGGGGGGGGCAGAAAGGCAATCAAGTTAGTTAGAATAATGTTTTCCCATCTCATCCATTCGGCTGTTTCAAAACATGTGGTACAAATCTAAAAGGACTGTGAGATGGAGAGGGGTTACCCGGCGAGCTGGTGCAGCGCACATGCAGGGGGTCGTCTATCTTGGCCACCGCATCCTGGATGATGCTCTGCGCCTCGGTCACCGTGCCCTGCAGCAGGGCGAACTGCTCCTCCAGCAGCTTCTGCTGCAGCTGCTCCTCCCGACTCAGCTGTGCATATGACATACAGTGCCACTCAGACGTTTGGACACATTAGGTTTGGACACACCTGATTAGGACAATGGGAAGCACACATTCAAAGACATTTTGATGTAAAGACTTATGCTTAAATGCTCGAAATTTGTTTCTTATACAAACATAAACAGTGACATTAATGCCCACGTATGGATTTCTCTTTCTTAAAAAAATTGTTCACTGCATAATTCCATTTGTGTTATTTCAAAGTTGTGATGTCTTTACTATTATTCTAAAATGTGAAAAATAAAGTAAAAATAAAGTATAAAAGTTGTGTCCAAACTTTTGACTGGTACTGTACATGCACAGAAAACCTAGGAAAAAGCTAAGTATAGACCTCCCAGTTTTACAACTACTGGATGCCTGTTGGACATCTCTGCTGTCAAATTAGTGAGGTAACATTAGCAGTATAGCTAGCGGCGCAGCGCCGCTTGTGTCTGCGATTGCGCAGCAGTGTCCACACATCAGGCTGCTCGTCAGACTGCTCACCTTCTCCTGCAGCTTGCCCTGCAGCTCGCTCAGCTCCCTGGTGCTCTTCTCTCTCTCCTGCTGCAGGGACAACTGCTGCATCTGCGCAGACTGACGCAGGGAGGACAGCTCTGCGTCCCGCTCGCTCACAGAGTGCAACAGCGCCTCCTTTTCCTCCTGCAGCGCTGCCAGTGTGCTGTTCAGTGTGTCTTTTGCCTGGAAAACACCAGAGACACACACACACACACACACACACACACACACACACCAGACACACATGATCATTTACAACACCCAATTCAATACAATAGGAAAACATTTCGAAGGGACAACAGATACCACACCTGTGTATGGGTGGTGTGGAGACACCAATCTATTGCTGCCACACTTGCACTGTCCTTCAAACATAGGGGACTTTTCACAGGAAATGTACCTAATCCAGCAGGCAGATCAGAGGCTTCCTGAACACACAATGGCCATTCAGACATTTAAATCTGATTTGCATGTTCATTGAGTTGCCTTTTTTCCATGTAATTTGCATGGATGGCCAATCTGAGCTCCTGCCCACTGGGAAACGATGAAGCCAACCGCCTCTCTGATCTCTGGGGGAAGTGACTGCTCCAGCTATGCTCCTCACTTTGGGGAATGCAATCACTGGGCAAAAGGAACCCTCGCAGCATGGCGATTCTGCACAATGCTTCAGCAGTTTTAAGGAAAGAGTCAAGTTAAACTGCTCCAAATGCCAGAAAGCAAGTGCCACCTGGCACTTTGTGAGTGCGTCTTACTGGCAGACCACCGGCCCCCGCCTTGAACTATAGGAGGTCTCTGTGGTACCAACAGATTTGTGTTGAAGTGAGCGGACACACCTTCTCATTGCTCTGCAGACTGTTCTGAATGCGCAAGACCTCCGCTCTCCTCTCCTCCAGCTCGGACGTCAGCTTGTCCATTTCAAACTTCTGCTCCTCCAGCTGTATAAGACAAGGCCGAGATGGCGAGGATGACAGGACATTCAAGTCACAGCAATCTGGCCAAAGTGTCCATGTCATGATAAGGTACAGGTGTACAGGGGGATAAGCTCATACAGGGATGGATGTGGGATGGGATGGAAGGGCCTCACCTTCATGTCAGCTTCCTGCTTGATGCGGTCCACCTCGAAGGCCAACTGCTGCTTCGTCCTGGCAACCTCCTCCTGTGTCTGCTGGCTGGCTGACAGCATTTTGACAGTATCCGCACTCTGCGCACACATGCAAATGTACATTTTTTGTCATGCTCACTTCATAAAAAAACATTTCAGCCTCTTCTTCACATAAAAGCCAGGAAGTTGGAGACATGAACTTTGGTCATATGGGAACACATTCATGGAGGCAATTTCCGTCACACTGACAATAATGCAAGTCTGAACACGTAGGGAGCTCACAGCATACACAAGTCCCTTGCGGACAGAGACATCACCAGCATAAGTCAAGGTGAGAATTAATCAGTTCCTAATTCTTTTTCACAGTGAGCCAGTTGTGTCTAGTCCAGAGTTGTGCTGCACAGTTGAAATCAGATTGAATCTGTAAAGTAGACAATTCTGATTTATACACAATACTTTTTTCTATATATCCCAGTTCAGGCAGGTTCTCTCCCTCTCTCTGCCTCTCTCTCTCTCTCTCTCACACACACACACACAAACAAAGGCATGCAGTCTCCATCGGAGATTGTCTTACTTTACCTTCCTTAGTAGCTCTGCATGGTTGCTGACCAGCTCAGCATGCTTCTCCTTCAGCTTGCAATAGCGCATCTCTGTAGCCTGGGCCCTCTCTGAAGGGAGAGAGAACAGGAGTCAGCTGGTCTGTGGTTTTCTCACTTTCATCTACTGTACTTTACCAACTCTAAACACACAGTCACATAATGTTGGCTGTAGTGCTGGAGCCAGTCATGTGTCTACCGTGTGGGGACACCATATCATTAAGGCTGTGCTTCAGCCTTGTTGTGTATTAGGATCAGTGATGGTTTTGATGCTGGTCTTAGTGTATGCCAATGTTAACAGCAGTTTGTGCTGTCCTAAGTGTCAGAAATGGTGGGGGTGAGCCTCGGTCAGCGCTCTCACTCTCTGCCTCCATGAACGTGGCCTGCAAGTTCTCGTGTTCGCCACTGAGCCTCCTCAAGGTCTCCAGCTCCATGCGCAACTGCTCGTTCTCCACCAGGGCGCGCTGTTTCTGCACCCGCTGCTCCTCCAGCTCTGCCTCTAGGCTGTTGATCTGGGACTTGAGCTGTGTGATGTAGCGTTGGGCCTGAGGAAGGAAGGAGAGTAGAGCGAACTGTCAGGGTGCCACCCTAACCCTCCAGATCTGCTCCAGTACCTATCCCAATTAAGTCCGCCCAAGCAAAATTGAACAGAGATGAAACCTAATACACATAATGTACATGCAAATCCATCCTATCATTGCTGCATTGTGCTTTGATCTGCCTCACATACACACACACATTCTCAGACACTGCAACTCCTGGTGCCCACCTCCATTTTACATTCTGAACCCACTTGTGACATTCCACACCACCAGCGTTGCCATGGCGTCTCCCCATCATAAGACCCACCCAATTCTACAGCACATAGCGTTCTTCCCCCACAATGTTACTCAAAACAACAAACAATATACACAGAAATACAATATCAATTGAGAAAAAGGATAACTTCAAAAACCATTACCATAATTAATCAGTAGACAAGACAAGGCATTGTTACATATTATAACATCTATTTACTTGTACTACATAAATGTAAAATTAAATTTAAGAAATGGTGATGTTGATCTCTTTACCTCAGTTTTGATCCTCTCCAGCTCGGCTTTCAACATCTCTATCTCCCGCCTCAGGTTGTCAATCTGGACATCCCTGCGGGCCAGCCAACATGCCCAAGAATGTCAGTGATCTTTCCTCAGTTTTCACAGCATTTCCACAATGAGGATTCCAACAGCCAGACTGTGCCTTGCCTCTTCTTTCTGCCATTTTCATTTCACTGAAACTAACCTTTCATTTCCCTGAAACTAACATCTGCTTTCTGCAGGTGTTCAGTTAAGTATCGCCAACCCAAAGTGTATCACAAGGGGACCTACTATTTACTGCTTTTCACTGCTTTTTCTCCCAATGAAACATCTGAATTTGTTTCCAAATTAAAAAAAACACTACATGCCGAGATGCATTATGATACCAATCCAAACAATATTGCTTTGAGGAGAGCAATGGAGAGCTTCATATCCTTTTACATTTTTTTTTTTTTTTACAGAGGAAGTTGTTACCTAATACAGTGAGTTACAACATTTGTGCTCCAACTACAGATGTACAGCATAGACAATAGGCATTGCTTGAATCAGAATATATTTTTGACAAAGTAAGAAGGTTGTATTGGGATCATGGTGTCACCTAGCACTTCATTATATTATGTTATTATGACCATACCCAAGTCTTTGAAGCACTGATTTCAGGTTCTAAATTATTGCCACTTCTTCATACCAGGCAAGATTTGGAGGAGTACTAATTTAAAGTAAACTAAACATAAACACTGTCAAGATATCAAAACAAAAGAACGCTAATTCAAATGTGCCCTCATGAGCAAGAACGATGAACTGTTACCTGTCATCAAAACCGCCATTGGGAGGCCCGAAGGTCTGATCAAATATGTCAAACTGTCAACAAAGAGGAGAAAAACAATACATTAATGCAGGTGATAGACTGGAGCCATGACTACAGGCCTGTCCTTGCCTTTCAGCTGAGATCTATCACCAGAGTGAGTGATGACCCCAGTGTGACATACCTGGGGCTGGACCTGCATGCTGGCTTGGGTCACCTCGCTGACCTCGATCAGTGGTTCGGGGTCGTCATCGTCCGGTGGCTCCTCGTCCTCAACAACAACCACAGGCTTGACGTGCTCAGCCAAGGCGGACGCGTGCAGGAAGTTGGGCGGGGACTGTCCATGCGGCATGGGAGGATAACAAAAAGAGCAAGAATGAGCCTGACCATTGCCTTTGTGCTACATTGCTATTTGATGACTCTCTGTCCTCAAACCAACCACACCCTTCGGGTGCACTTTATCTCTTACATCTGGTAGTTTGGGAATCTGAATGAGTCTCTTGAAGTACAGCATGTCTCTGGCTTTGTTGAGGAAGTTCTTGAGGCTGAAAAGAAGGGAAACGATGTTATTACCTACAGTGTGGCCTACTGTAGTTTTAAGTATAACATTATGTATATGTAAACGTATTTGTCTTTATCAATATCACTTCTGGTGGAGCAGGTATATTCCACTAAGGGACATGAAAACTTTCATTACCATCTAGCTTGAACCTGTAGCTGGTCAAAATGACAGACACGTTTTTCTGTTAATGGCCATTTAAACAGGTCAAATAGAAATACAGGAAAAAGACTCCTCTGAATACCAAAAGAGACTGTTCTCAAGGGTAATAGAGCAAATGGAGGTGTGGAAAAAAAGGCTCTGATTTTTCTCTGAGCTCCAAAGGAGGTCAAGTCTAGCCATGCTTGAGTACGTGATGACTTCCTTCACATTGTCCAAAAAGTACTACCGCTTAATTCTACTGCAAACAAATGCGCAAACATCAACAGCAGCAAAGATCAGACAATCATCATCAAATAGACCTCCTCATCGAAGGTCTTGAACCCACATACAGACAAACAAGTCATGCTGTTGTCGGCTTTAATCCAATTCTTAATGGAGAATGAGGTTTCCATAACTGCAGAGCAAACAGTATTGATAAATTCTCTGTCAAAACAGGTTTTTTGTTCATAGAGAATGAACCCACACCACTTCAAGGGATAATTTCTGTTTGTATCACTCCTGACTGTTTGGTTTCAGGGTGTAAATATACTCGGGCAGAGGTTGTACGCACCTTCCATTGTCCTGACAGTCATGCTGTTAATTGTTTGCCCATCACTAAGTAACAGGAAGTAAAACAAGCACACGTCTGTGACACTAACAACATCCTGCTCCCATTGGATATTAAACAAACTTCAACTGCAGGTGCAGAAATATGTGCACCCCTCATTAAAGTTTCATGTGATCCTATTAATGTTTCAGTGTAAACAATGCCTTGTGCCGTTTAAAGTTAGTAGCTCATCTGCAGTCTATCATTCCCCAACTTTCTGACCCCAGATGGACAGAAAGGAGGTTGCCAGCACAGACATAAGGAAATACCCATGCAATTATAGATGCACAGTCTTTACATAGACAGAAATAACATCTATTATTGCAGTGCTATGGCAGGCCAGTGCACTTCAGCTGCATGGACACTAGTGTCACTCCTAATACTGTTAGTGGAAAGGAGAGATCATGTTGCATGCTGGGCACTGTGGCCACTAATTTAAGGCCCTGTCAAATTACCTGTGGAACTGGTCATGGAATCGGTCTCGATGGCCTTGGAGAGTGTCTGCTGGCAAACCTGTAACCCAAAGCAACCCAACACTGTCGCAGTCATCCTCAGCTCATTCACACAAGAAACAGTCACCTTTAGTTCATACTAGCAAATGCAAAAAAGGAAATCATTATTATTATTAAAAGGAGCAAGGCTATTTCAAAACAATATATGTTTAAAGACTACAATATAGCTAGAAAATAGCTTCACTGATCTGAATTACACTAAAGAGCAGGTCAATGTAAAGATACTGAATCTGTTCATTTCTGGCAAGGAAGGGAAAAACTTGGCCGAATAACAACATAATGTAGTGTACCATAATATATTACAGTGAACCATCTATGACCACAGGGCAAAAGGGTGAGGGGACAGGTTACAGGCACAGAGATACATGGCGCAGGGTGCTCTGCTCAAGGGTGGGGTCACTCACAGGCATGCAGCTTGAAGAGCAGCTTGACCGTGTAGTGGTAGAGGTGGCTGCAGTCCTGGATCACCTGGATGAGGGGGGCCAGACGGCACTGTCCTGATGTGGTGGTGGAGATGGCAATAGACGTGTTGAGCTGCCGGATCACTGAAGGGAGAGGACAAAGTGTCACAGCCATGTCAGCCCACATACGATGGCTAGGCTTAGAACCCGCCTCCACACCATGCCCTGTGGACGTGATTAGACAAAACTTATACAGCACTGAGAGGTGCCAGTGACTCATCCACCACTGGAGATCAGGCACTGAGGTAATTGCTGTAATTATGTCACAGTGCAAAAAAAAAAAAAAAAAAAAGGTGACAAAAATAACATCGCTGACACAGGAACGCCTGATGCTCTTTTTCGATCAGATGACAAAATTCAGCATTTCCAATAGAGACGCTATCTACCAGCATGTCAAGCACGCAATGTCTGAATGGTCAGAGGAGTGGCGGAACTCACACCCTAACATGTTTACCATTGCACAATATGGAACAAGGTAAGCACAATTTTAGCTTTTAAGGACCAGAGACCAGATTCAGGCCATATCCCAAATACACTGTTAAGGTGTAGGGTCCTGGCTACAACACTGTGACATCTCCTCAAGTCAGAAATGTAGCTGCAGTTCAAGATGAAACAAATGCATTAATAGAATGAGCCCTTTGCAACCACTGCAAGGCTGTTGTAACTGAACTACTTTTCCCCGGTTTGCAAGAATGTTACACTCCGCTGAGATCACATGACCACATCATTTCTCCTGAGCACAATGGCCACCCTCTCCCGCCGGCGCAGCACCCTTGGAGCAGGGCGCGGTGTGAGCGAAAGCTTTAATGAGCCTCTACCCATGTCGCTCGGGTGATGAAACCGCTCATCCCCGACCCTCCCAGGACTCAGTTTACAGGGGCAGCCCACACACAGGGAGCTTTCAGGACGCAGTAGGCAGAACGAGGGCACGGCTCCGGATCAGGTTGCCCTTCCTTTCAGAGCGGAGGGGAGGGATGACTCACCTGCCTCCGCCAACTTCAGCTCCGCGTCCAGGTAATCAAACACCTCCACCGTGAGCTGGAACCTGCGGGAGAGAAACGGACACCAGCTTAGTTACTGGCCCTCCCTTTATAAATGCTAATTTCTTCCTCTGAGCGAGGAGCACAAAGGGACCCATTCCCACACCAGCCTCCTCAAGGTTTCACTAATGCATGTTCAGGTAAATGTGATCCACGGGCAAAGCAGTAGAGGAAGACACAGCAGTCATATTACTGAATACTGTACTCCCACAGAGATGGAGACATTAGACACAACCACCTGCCCAAGCCTGGAGCTGGGACAATGACATACAAAGCTTTCATACAGTTTGGGAAGACATGGGCAGGACAGATCAGTAACCCTACACGTCACCCCTTCTTCACTTCTCCTTTCAGACACTCAAGTGAACAGTCTGTGTACTCATTCGAAAAAAGTGGTGTGTTTTAACAAAATTAAATAAAGGCTCATGAGTGCCTCAACTGGTAAAGGTGCTCATTCTGAGTGTTAGCGGAGTCCTATGTGCCTAAGACATCTAAAGATTGAGTGTGGACTGTGCTATATAACCTGACACTGACCAGGAGTTTACAGCTAAGGAGCACAACTGGCTCTGCTCTGCCACAGTAGGGGGAGTTACGTTGGCTGGCGTCCCTTGTTGCACCACTCATCAACAGAGACGAAAGACTCGTGGGGCACCAATGAATTGCTCAGATGACCTCTGTGAGAGATGCTCCAAACCACAATTGGTAAAATAGCATCACAAAGCAAAGGTTTTTGAAAGACCCCATTTTGTTTCTAGGCCAAAATCCCGAAGGATGGGAAAGCATAAGAAGGGATGTCAGGTTGACGCAGACTCACACGTGGTTGATGTCGGCTCCAGCAGCACGCTCTAGGACCTCATCTGAAGCTTCCAGGTTAGGACGGATTTCTGGATGCTGCAGGGAAGAGGATATTGTAACATGATGATGCTATCACTAAAAGCCTGCTTTTTCTGGATCCATATTACTAATCTGTTCACAACGTACGTTTCTCTTTCCTTGCTGGAAGGATCCAGCAAACTTGTTATTTTGTGCTGTGAGTGCTCTTGGGACTGTTGTGTATTACACAAAAAGACATAATGCATTTATAATATACAGTTATTTACTTCCCTGTGAATGATAACTTTTTTCGAGGAGCAACCTCTAAGATAATACAGTTTATGGAGCTGTCGTCCTTTCCATGGCCAGTATCCACTAGCCTATCTATGCTGGATGTGGTCATTTACCTTCATGTGGAATTCCATCTTTGTGCACAGGAGTTTGGTGTACAGAGCGACGAGCTGTCCATATCGATCATGGAGGTTGCCCTGGAAATGCATACAGCGAGCAGGCCTCAAGATTCTCAGCTCAGTGTAACGGCATGCTAACACAGTTCAGTAGCTCTTTCCTCTGTTTTTTATCTTTCCCAGCAGCTTAAGTGCAATGACAAATCTTTGCTCTCGACAGCACAAAGGAGATGAATGCCGCCTTCTCCGTGGCTGTAGTTTTTGAGTTGGAGCCCAAAAGAAAATGTACAATTTCAAGCTGGGTGACTTATCTCATCCAATGCTGCAGTCACACAGGAGCGATGAGGCAAAACTAATGTTAACCCTCCAATACAGTCATATACAGCCAGTGGCTATTTTTCATACTACAAGTCAAACAGTGCACCACAGTGCACCAATGACATCATCAATTTAAAGGCCCCTGACAAATCACAGGATGCCTGAAAGATGTCTATCAAATCCTATCCCCAGCATGACAAACTCAATGAGTTCTACCACTGTGGGCTCCCTGTTATTTTCAACAGCTGACACATCTGATTTCAAACCCAGGCCGCAGACCTTAGCCTGTACTCAAGATGAACACTTTACTGACTGAGCCCCTTGGGAGCCCTAGAATGATCCCCTGTGCTTTGTGCCAGATGCAACAGCAGACAGACCTGAATGGACAAGGTCAGGAGAACACAGGGTCACTGTATTTACAGAAAGTGTGGGAAGCTATTCCTACTATGTGTCCATAGAAGGAATGCGAGGTGTGAGGTTATGCATCTAAAAAATTATGTTATTTCCTAGTGGAATGGATGGAAATGCTTTCACAGTGTAGTAAGCACACTGCCAGCATTCCATTCCAGGTTATTCAATAACAGCCATATTGTGCCACAAACCCACAAACATTTTCTGAACAACATTCCCGTGTACTGGGGTCACCTGTGAAGCAGTTACTTTCATTCAGCTACGTCTCTCCCAAAATCATTCTGCACACCCCACGTTAAACACATTTTTAGCATTTTAGCATTGCTACAGCAGACCCCTCCTTCTTCCCTCTTTAACAGCATATTAGCTCAGACTGACCAGCCTTATCAGACTGCTCAGACTTATCAGCATGTGCCAGGCCTGTTTTGTTCAGCCTTACATATATTAGTAGGCCTGATATATGAAAGGTAACTGTGGCTAAGGTTGACCAAATTCATCAACCCCCTTGCATCTCTGACCCCCACTCACCCAAAGTGCTCCTGTCTCAGTTATGTTACTCTGGTGCCTTATGCAATCCTGCAGGCTCTGGAGAAAGAACAGTGGACACACAACTTAATTTACACCACACAGAAGAATGGAATAAATGTCAAATAAGACTGATCCCATAACACATAATTTTTCATCCTTCTCTGGTGAGGGTGGTCAGTGAAATTCACCTCTCCACCATGTCCTTTGGAAGTGCGATCCCTTTCAGAGCAACAGACTAGCAGGAAAGATAATGACTTAAAAATAAATGTGGTCTGAGATCAAACAATCCTAATATGACAAATCTGTACCCCTCTTTTCCTCCTCCTTTGCTCTGAGAGAACTGGGATGAAGAAGAGGGAGAGGAAGAGGAAGAACTCACGTTGTGGTGTCCATCTCGCAGGACCTTGTGCAGCACATGGCAGAACTTCCAGCTGAGGATGGAGCTGCTGGCCAGCGGCAGCCCCAGGGCGTAAGACCAGAAAGTGAAGGCCCCCTTCTCCCGATGGGTCCCCAGAATGATCCCTGCAGGGTCGTCAAGGAGGAGCCAGCCAGTACAGATCACAGCATTACACACTTCACACAGACACATGAACATGACAGCACATGCACAAACACACACATACACGCCCCACTGAAGAAGAAGGAAAAAAAAAAATCAAGAAATAGCATTGCTGTTGCCGTGGAAACCTCAACATAAATGTGAGTTATAATTAGATCTAACCGGTGAATGTGAGGAAATGGGCACAGACTGGAACAATGAATAAATAGTACCAATCTAGTTTTTTATCTGCAATTGATGGCAAGACAGCACTTAATTACCTGACCCTCCCTAATGGGTAGGTATTATCAACTTACTTTACAGACTGGAAAAGGAAATGTCTACATCTTTTCAGACTGTTACAAAATATGACCCATCCCTAATCCCTATGGGTCTTGGGAAGAATGGTATGAGAACACTGAACTGTACAGGTTGTAAGAGAGCATAATTTTCCTTTAAATTCCAGAGTATAACAGATGGCTGCTTCACCTATAGCTTTTCTCCCCGGTGTCCCTGATGCCCTACCAGCAGGAGCAGTGCAAGCAGCTCTGAGTGACTGAGGCTCCAGTTGAGTGTGTGCCTGTGTGTGTGTGTGTGTATGTGTGTGTGAGTGAGAGAGAGAGAGAGAGAATTAACAATAAATGATTATGCTATGATTATTAACATTTATTGACTGTGTGATTACATAGATAACCTATAGACAACAAGTGTGTGATCCCATGCATGCAATCCCATTTCTGGACAATACATGGCCGTGTGTTTAACAAGCACATGCTTGTGTCAGTGTAGTAAGCATACATACAGTCCCAACTGTGTGACATCACTGATGTTCCATTTCCCAGAGACAGCCATTGTTAATAATGTGGGCAATCATGCGATGTGTGCGAAATTGTGATTCACGGTGTCTGGGCATCAAAAAGGATACTGCGAGCATGTTTCTCCTTCACCGGCGTCTCACTGGAGTTGATTGCTTTGCTGATGCTGCTGAGCTGAGAGAGAGAGGGAGGGAGGAGGTCAGGGGTTCTGTTTCATTTGTCAATCTCCTTCAGCATCTTTGAGCCTTGTGCTTCCAGAAACACGGCACACAGCCTCTTCAAAAGGCAACTCATCAGCTCAGCTCAATACTGTACATCCATTTCAGTTTAACTTCAGCATTTCAGGAGCCTTCTGCTGACGTGGAAATTAGGTCAGCGAATCTGGAGTTACGTATGAGCATAATGAATTTTGGCTGAAACACTGACAGGTTAAAAGGACTTCACTGATGAGTAAGTCCTTATAGTGTGTGTGTAAGATGTGTAAGAACTCCATGTAATTCAAATAAATTAGTTGGTTTTCCCATCACAGGTATGAGGCAATGTGCCCTTACAGCGCAAATTGTCTAAATTACAGGCTGGATCTGTATTTTAATTTAACCTCGGCCTTAATTCTTTATAATTTAATCAGTGCTTTTACTGTATGATGTAGGGAGAGACAATGTGTTTTTGAGTTTTGGTCAAGTTTTTTTATTTATGATTGTGTCCCATCAGTGAAATCCTTTTGACCTCCCATTGAGGTCAGAACACAAACACACTGACTAAGAGGGAGGTACACACATCTCTACTTCCCTTTGAGTGTGTGTGTGTGTGTGTGTGTGTGTGTGTGTGTGTGTGTGTGTGTGTGTGTGTGTGTGTGTGTACCATGCCCCTGATGGGTGGGAAATAAATCAGGTGGCCTGGGTCACACAGTGGGATTGGTGCTGACAGAGGCACATGACCAACATGACTACACCGTGACAATTGTGATGGGGGTAAACAGTTGGCTTGGCCACCCTACGATCTTGTTTCCATTTGTAAGCACAATCAGGGTAGATGGAGCATGCAAGCCTGACCGGGGTGCATTCTGGGACTTTCGCTAGAGGTGGAGTCACAAGGCTTTGCAAAGGTCAGCATTTCCCCTATTGTTTAATTCCTCTGAGTCCACGGCTGGCAAACAGCCAGAGCTGCCACCTCCCTAAACCTACTGAACACTATGCACTCTCATACACACTTTCACTAACGACACAGAACACAGAAGGGCCATTCCAATGCAGCTTCAACAATGTGTCTGTATATTCTGTGTCTTCTCCACACACGTAGTAAATGCACAACATGAAAGCGGGAAATTAAGAAAAAACTTAAAGTAATGGTGGGGGGACCAGACTTGCATCATTCTCAGCCACATGGTACAACTCCTTAGAAAAGAAATGATCAAGCATTAACAGAAGTGTTTTGAGCATGACTGACACCAAGTGTCATCTTTAAACGCAAACGTGCTGGGAACTCTTACTGCACTAACTTTCACGCTCAAAACCCGCCAAATGAAGGCTGCTCGGACACCTTCACCATCAGTGCCTTGGATACCATCACAACTCCAATCATCACGACCGTATGGCTTACACATTGAGCGCTCACCACACTGACTTTCAGTGACAACTCAAGCTGAGCTAGGGGCTGCTGGCTCTCCAAACTGCATGCTGGCAAAAAGGCCACAAGACAGCTAGCCGAAGAAAGATCAAAATTTACAAAGAGAGGACACCAAGTCAGACTGCCAAGGACAATGCGTGTGCCAGCCTTCCTGAAAATCTGAGAGAGACTTGTCAAAATGGATCAAATTTCACACACAATGACCCACATGAAGTTACAGAGCAAAGTTATAGCTGTGCTTCCATCACGTTTGCCTCACACAGACCTTCTCTTTACCCCTGAACGCATTCAACGAAGAGGTCAACTCAGGCCCCCGCGTGAAAAGGTTGCATTTAACACACTTAATCGGCCGTGCCTAATGCTTGTTACCATGTGTACTTTTCTCCCACACACACAAGAGCTTTGGAGCCACAGCTGCATTGTAGAAGGGCAGACATTAACTGCGATGGGGAGTAAATTGGGAGTTGATGAGGTAAGTGAAATGTTTCCCTGTGGTCCAAGTTTTGGGCATGCCATATTTTAATCGGCGACACTTGCTAGATAGTATTTCGGACTCCCACGTTTACACCTCCAACAGCCCTAATTATCCTCTCTCTACAATGGTTTTACAGAATGGGAACATGGAAATTCACTGCTGTGAAGGACTCATTCTTAAAATAGCTTGTTTACCTAATTGACTTTAATTACCATTACACAAACAATCGTCCTAAGGACCTGACACACAGACTGACTTTTGAAACTTAAGTTCCAGCTACCTTAAATTCTACTTTGATCCCATCAGTTCATTCACAAAAACAAACCGCAATCCTACCATTCGCACAGAAACCCGGAAAAATTTGCCTAAGTTCTATTTCTCAGCTTCCTTTCATGTTCTTTGCACTTGAACCTGCGTAGTGACATTTGAAAGTTCAGAGTATCTAGAGGAGGCCATGTTCACAGAGGCATCAATCCCTTCTTTCTCTTCAGCCCCAGTACTTGCCTGGAGAGAGTCTTCACTCCGCATTGCAGATGTCACTGGGGGAGACAATGTTCAGGGACGTCAACAAAAAACCCACATTTGTCTCTTGGTTCTTGCACTTCAGAACTCAAACACCACAATTACGCTGTCAGTGGTAAACCTGTTTTGTGATAGCTGTGTTAAGTGTTTTTGGCCAGTACTCACTGAAATCAAATCAAAATAGCAAATGTTACCGTTTTCACAAACTGCTGTCACATTTCAGAAAACATTGCGCATGATGACCTAAAGACAAAGTTTACATGCAGACGGGTGCATGGCAGCGCTCCTTTCCTCATGCATAACCGCAGCCCTGGCACCTTGTTGATGAAACACAAAATCAGCCCTCTCCCTCTTTCTCTCCAGGGCTGCAGTTTCTGCACTACAAAGGTCTGTTTTGCAGGAGACCACAGGCCCCGGGGGCCAGATCCTTCTCTCACTGTTTATGATGACAATGGCGATGAAAGGGACAGTGTCCCGGCCAGAATGCAACACCAGCAGCCGCAGGCAACTAAACCAACGGGAATTTCAAGTCATAGCAAGTGCCATCCGTGGACAAGTTAAATAAAAAAAAAATCCTTTTCAAATGCGGTGTACATTGTGTCCACAAGGGCTGGGCCAACCACGGATGAATTGTGAAAGAATACATTTCTGCGGCCAAGCAACAAAGGACATTGAAGGGAAACAAAAGAGAAAGGGAACACCCAGTCTCTTAACTTCGCAGCTCAACACATTCAAAAGGGGTACGCCGAGGCAGGGCGAGCTCAAATCCAAGCACCCTTCATAGACCACACTCCAGGTGCTGACCGGCTGTTCAGTCTCTTCTAGAGCAATCCCACGGTGACCATGTGTGAGACTCTCTTCAATCAGAGGCTGCGATTTTTGGGCCTGACCCCAACCGAAGGCAAACTACGTCTGAGAGCAGCTGCCCCACGTGATGTGGTGGACTCAAGCGTATGTAAATGTTGGTTTCCTGTGAGGAGGCAAGCATAGACGTACATTCATGCATACTAAAGATAAGGAGTGATCTCTGAGCTTGGACTGATGCTGTACTCTGCCTCAACTGAGTAAAACGAAGCTTACAACTGTCTATTGTATCACATGGTGAAGTAAGGACATTATCTTTTGTATGTGTTATCTATTGTCAGATGCAACAAAAATATTTCGATATGAACATCCTTTTCACATGTACTTTCATGCTATCATCATCATTACCATCATCACCACAATTATCATTGGAAAACACAACTGCAACTACCATTACTGTAATTGTTATCATTACCATCATCCTCATCTCCCAACCTTCCAGCCTCTCCACTCATCAAGTACATGTATAGATGGTGTAGACAGAGTCTGTCCACAAGTCCTGACCATGGACCAGGTTAAACATTTTTCGAATAGTAAATAGACGTGCGATGAGTATTGGTGCTAGCTAATCCTAGCTCAGAGGGAGCACAGAGTACCTAGCATGTGTGTGGACTTGCTTGCTTGCTTAAGAGCCAGCCCATGCTCACATGCTGAAAAGAGCAGGAAGAGTTACACAGATTTCTATACAGTCTCTGCCAAGCTCCCCCAGATGCAGCTGGAAATCTGGATGGTGCAACATGTTCCTTGGTGTGCATCACCACAGAAAATCCAGCTCTGACACCCGCTTTCACCCAGCTGACCCGGCACAGCCCAGACTGAACAGCACTGAGGCTCTCCAAAGAGGACCTCTGGTGAAAAACACAATGATGTCACTGCCCCAAGAGGAAGATCCACATGACCGCCAGGTGGGCCACGCCTTCCGGCCAACACTGAGTCATCGTGGCACGCCTCCAGCAGGCGCACTCTGTGGGTTTACTGCATTTAATAACAGTATACACATTATCCCCGAGATAGTTTGATACATGGCTGGATCAAATCAGAGTTGCATTTTTTTCACTCCCAGGATGGAAATCCTGAGCAAACAATGAGGCCAGGAAAAGAGTGGGGCCACCCAACAATGGACTCAGGCATTCTAAATGGCCATCCCCACAGGATTGCTCATAAAGCAACCCCCACCCCCGTAACTAGCTTGCTGAACAGTGCAATGCCGATGAGGAGACTAGGGCAGGTACACCTGCAAGAAGCCCAAACACTTCCCTCTCCAACAACAAACACACTGCACTGGCAGAGAAATACTGCGGATGTCAGGGAACCTCCACAGGGATCCCTGCAGTGGACTCTGCTGCCACCTCACCAGCTCAGATTGGACAGTAATGTACAACAGATGGTGAAATGAGGAAATCAGGAATCTGCCAAAGATACTTCCATTCATTATGAAATTGTGCAACAAAGATGACGGGAAAAAAAGGACAAGGGGAAGTCCAGCTACGGTTCAGTATACTCCCCACCCCAAAGGTATTCACAACAATCCAGGGCTGGGATACAGTGTAATTTAAACCCTCTTCAACAGACTCAATCTCCAAATCACCTTCACTCGTCTCCTTAAACACACAATGACATTCACTTTCTAACACATACACTTTTCTCACTCACTCTAATGCACACACACTCTGCTCACTCAAGTAAATTCTCTGAATTCTACCAACACACGCACACAAACTCCCTCAAACTCACATTCTTGCTCTCTCACCCACACACACACCTTTGGGAGAGACCTGCAAGGCAAGCTGGGAGCAAGAAGCTGGGGAGCCCCCACCACATAAAGACTTCATTAAGGTAGAGAGGGGGAGGTCAACTGCAGCCACAACCCCCCCCCCCAGCTCTGCACAGAGGGCCCAGTGTGGGCTTCTAGCAGCCACCCCCCCACACACAGCCAGCCCTGGTTGTGAGTGGCCTAGTTAATGAACAAGTCCCCTTGTAGAGCCGGCGTTAGCCCTGGTTCATTATGGGTGATGAGGCGGGGGCGGGGGTGGGGGTGTGGGACAATGGGAGGTTTGTGGGGGAACGGCGTCAGCTGGGGCCAGAGCTGAACACTAGCCACACTCTGGCACGCAGTGCCTGGCACCGACGCTTCGGCAGATGGCCACTGAGCATCTATAATGCATTCAGACCGCCTGTCCCTTTAAAAGAGAGAGAGAGATATAGAGGAGAGAGAGGGTAGAGAGAGGAAAGAGAGAGGGGGAAGAGAGAGCGACATCATAGTGGCTGATTGCAGACGGCCCCAACCTTGTTACGCTGACTCGATCAGTAGACCATTCAGCACAATGAAGCAAGTGCAATACAGTTACCAGCATGTCTAGAGCCTCTACATTTAATCATTTCTCACTATCCTCTGCTCACTATTTGCAGGGTTACGAGTCACATCACAGCACGTACACACATCAACACACACCACATAGTGTTTTCGTCTTACGTCTTCAAAAAAAGACTAAAATGAATTACAATGTCAGTGCAGTTTCTGAGAAAATTCAGGTTCTGGTTATGTAACAACAGAGGCTTTAGGTATAAATTAATCTGGCTGCTAACGGGAGCAGCTCATCTTTTCAGGCACTAAATGGGTCAGACGGAATGACACACTTTGCAGTTCCATCCCCGAGCCTTTAAAGCGGTGTCAGTAGCGCCACTCCCGCACACGGTGGCTTACAGGCAAAGGAATCCACTCATGGCAATCCCCAGTGCAGAGGTCCTGTGTCTGCTTACCTTGTGGTCCCTGCATCTCAGCACAGACTCCTTGTGCTTGGACATCCTAGCCTAGTGGCTGTGGTCAGCGCAGCTCCAGTGTGGGCTACCTGGCACTAAGCACACCTGTTTATTAAATGTCCTTATCAGCTTAATTCAACAGACTGTTGGGGCTAACCATCAAGGTCAGGCAGGGCCCAGCCGTTGTCACTGCTAATGCTAGCAATCTGAGAGCAACAGTAAGATTCTGCTAATGCTGACACACTGACACTTGCAGTAGCCCACTGAGACTAACACCACCAATCCTGTGAAAACACTAACATGCTGAGACCAGCTCAAACACACTGACGTGCTTGATCTGCACATTAATTTTTCTGCACAAAAAATTGCTTATTAGCAGAAGGGGAATGCTGCCTCCTGCCATTCTACAATGGAGAGGAGAAAGAGGGGAAATAAGGAGGTGAGAGCCACGCTCAGTGCAATGTCAAGCCCTCGAGGGATGAAGAAAGCAGCACTGACCGCACATCCAGGCTGTGAACATACTGAGGGTCTGACACGCCAAAGCTCTAATCTCAGGATCTGGCCTTTCTCTCTCCCCCCCCACCGGGAAGTGTATGTCTGCCACATGGATCAGTGACAAGCGACATCAGCTGCTCTCCACTCAAAGATGAGAGCGGCACCAATACGCTCCGCCCCCTTCTACTGGGCATGCTCAGTCAACCACACTGGACATCTGTCCCAGTCCTGTCCATCTACTGGAGCATGTAAGGTTAGGGACTGGAAGAAACCACTCACTGTTTCACATGCCAATAAGCTGAGGTCTGCTTTGTGCCAGCCACATTAGAATCAGTCACCCAACAACCATGGAACATCCAGAGAAGTGACACACTGCAACACCACAACAACATAGCACATGACATTTCTTTGTAGACTGTAAGTAAACAAGCTACTGCCCACCACCAATAACATAAATATTACAAATATATTTGCACTATCATTTGCTGTACCACCTTATATTGGAGTAAAAATGTATGTTTAAGCAGTATGGTCTTACTCCGATATAAGGTGGTACTGAAAAAAAATTACATTATTAAAGACTACAAAGAAATGGTTATGCTAGAATGAATGAACACTGCATCAGTTATAATAATGCAAGGGGTAACTATAAATATGGGTAAGGGACAAGGGTAAACTACATATATGTAGTCAATGCATGTGCAGAGTGTCAATGTTTATAATAATATCCACCTCACACTTGTCTTGACTACAATTTTACATAAATTCAAACTGTTTTCTGTGAAGGAATGCAGTGTGTCAACACTGCTGCCCTGATAAGTAATACAACCAGCGGGCAAGTGTTCACTGACACAGCTACACTACACTTGTGGTAGGGAGAGAGGCCTATCTCTGAGTAATGGGGCAGGAAAATGAAGGCGCGCAGGACTAGATTTGCTTCAGTCATGACATATGTTCTCTCATCAGTTAGCATGGCTGCCTACAAAAAGTGGTATAGTTGAAATTCCACTGTATCACATTCCCCCTTCTGCCTCTGATTCTTGCTTCATCACAAAGCACAAGTCGCGGCAAAGCTACGGCCCAGTTATCTGGATAGAAACTTGATCCCATCTCGGCGTTCCTTTCTTCCTTGCGATGAAGAGGCTGTGCCTTCACCGAGTCCCCCAACCACTCCAGCTTGTCCTTCATGAAGACACCCCTGAACACTGCAGAGGGGGTTGTGTTTCACAGTATGGCAAACAGCGCTGCTGTCTCTCACAGCTTCAGTCTCAAGCTTAGCTTAGCAACCATCGTGAGTCTGCTACACTGTAGAACAACCACTTCCGTGCACCAGGTCATTTAAGATTTGCTTAAACCACATTTACCAGTTTGACATTCAATACGGCAAGACCCTTCCACTTGCATCTCCCTTTTCATTCCACCCTTGTAATGGTTTTGAAAGAAAAGGAAAAAAAAAACTTTTGTTTGCTGAAAGCCAGCTGGTCTTTCTTGCATTGCATATGGTCTGCAAAAATATGAGAAAAACAGTGGATCCATGAGAGAAGAGAACAAATATGTGATGCTACAAAGAGAGAGGGATGCTGCTGGGTTTACAGAAGGATTTGACAAAAACCTTCTGAACTTCTCATGTAATTTACTGCACATGGTACATCTTAGGGGATGATAATTAAATTCAGAGAAAGGAGATCAGAAAAGATAGAAACAGCACATGGCGTACGTAATAAGGACACATGTGGTCACTAATCCCATTTCTGATTGGTGGCCAGTGACTGTGGGCAAGTACAGTCTTGCTATGGAAATGGCCGGTCCTTTTCATGCTCAAAAAGCCTGAGATAACAGGAAAAAGAGAGGGAAATTACCTGCAATAAACTTTAAGCGGCACCTGTGTTGTGGTGTCACAGCCTCTCTCTCACACAGGAAGCACCTTGACAGTTCTAAAATTCTGGGTTAACGGGTGCTGGGGAAGTAGAAAGAGGGGTCCCCAGTTAGATTAGTCAGTGCTGGAGATTCTGTCTGTAGGATCAGGGACAGCAGGAGGACTGGAGGCAGCCCAGTCTGATCTCCTCCACAGGCAGGAAGTCAGCCTGCCAGATGCACCCCCCAGCACAACCCGGCTAACCGTTGGTGCCATGTCAACGTGAGTCAGGCCACAGCAATTTCTGCCACCTCAACCAGACACTCTCACGTCCCTGCCAGTCGGGAGATTGTACGATGGTGAACATCAGCAGATCGCTAAAGTAATGAAAAATCCAGACAGCTCAACTTCCGAGGACAATGACAACTGTTGAATTAGCTTTTCATTGCCGTTTAACACCACGCTTACGCAGTTTGGCTGGGTCTTCTTTGCAGTGTGTACTGTCAGCAGATCAATGTTTGTGCTGTTGCTGGCCAAAGTCCTTGGGGCCTCTTGTGCGCGCTCAACTTTGGCTTTCCCCAAAGGGATGACGACACCCATCTAATCACCCCCCCCCCCCCCACCCCCCACTTCCTCTTCCTGTAGATGCTCCGTTTCCATGGAGACTCCAGCACTTGTTCAGTGGCTCCATGGCACTCTTGTTATCTCAGCAGTGGTTGGCCTTGCTGTGCAGGGAAACCCAAGCTACGGCACCTCCATACACCCAGTGCTTTCCAAGTGCAATCATGTGCATTATAAGGGTGAAAATACCAGCCCTTTAGCAGCATACAACAGAACCTGCATCAGAAGTGCTGATATTACTGGATTGCCACAGCCCAGCAGGTTCCATGAGCTTCACACAGAGCTCCTTCACGGTGGTTTCACAAAAAAAAAAAAAAAAATCTCTAATAGTGAATGTGTACACCTCTATCTGCCACGATGGGAGCTTGGAATTCAGAAATGAGGGAGGACCTGCAGCATAAACAGCTGGGATCATGTGGGAAACTGCAATAACCATGTGAATAATGCTAATAAAAAACAAGAGAGTGCTGAGGAACGCTAAACTGCAATTCATAGCTATGGTCATTGGCTGAACACTACTCTAAATTAAGTAAAAAAAAAAAAAAAAGATCAATTTAGAATTCATCAATCAATTTATGTGAATGAATACCTTACTCCTTCCTATACCGTCAAAAGGTCACTGCAACAGTACAACAACATCAGCTGTAGACCCTCTGGCGTCTATGAGAAAACAAATTAAGAACCTGTCAGACCAGTCCATCATACGGACATACAGTGTTCTAAAACTCTTGTGCTGAATCTCTTTCAGCTTTCTTACGGCAATTATTGGGGTTAAGATTAGATCTGTCTCCAGCAATTCTGGATCGGCGCTTGGGGGACCATACACTAGAAATATATATATATATCATTATGTCACTGACAGACTCACTCTCCTCTACCTGGTCTACATCAAAAATGAACAAGGTAAACTGAATGTTAGTGTACAACACTGGATCAGGAATGACAATGAATAAAACCTTGGAACAAAATTAGAATTACATTAGAAACATTTACTTACATTTTATTGCATGTTCTACCATGGACTATTATGAGCAGTGTTTTTTACTACATTTAATATATGCATTTCCTCTGTAGAAACCACAGACATTTTCTACACACAACCTCAGCAGCTTTAGTGGTGGACAGTCAACTGTTTTTTGGATCTTCCTTTATAATAATGTCATAGGCCATATGTAAATTTTCATTCTATATGAAAAGCAGCCTGTGGGGAGTGGACTGACACCTTATGACTCGTACATTCTTATATGTACACAGTAAATAGTTGGGTTGAAGTGACAGCACAGCAAATGTAGCTTTCTCGCATGGCCGCCAGTTCACAGCTATGATGTCTGAACACCATTGTGCATGTCAGCTGGAAAAGAATGTGCCACTCTGGGAACAGGGAGAAAATGAGGGACCAAGACAGCCACATGAAACCAAGCAAATCTATGTGCAAGGGCATCACTTTATGCTCACAATAATTCAGCCATTAAGACAGAGGGGACAGACCTCTCCAAGAGAGCACTGCCGAACCTGATGCTCACAGTCCAGCTCCACTGAACCACAGACAGATCTGCTACTGTATACTAGTAACTGAATTTCTCCCTGATCGATAGCAGGTCTACACTAAAACAGGCTTTATTTTGCTAAAGGCAGAGTGATCAGTGATCAACGTTATATCTGGAAAGCAAAATTAATGCCAGGTGCCCATTGTTCTAAAATAGCATTTTAGTAGCAGTTACCAGACCGACTGTAAAAGTCATGAAGAAATCATTTCCTTCCAAAGTTCATAAAAACTGACAAAATAGCAACTGTACTCAGTCGTGGCAACAGCAGCTTTAAGGGATCAGTTTACTGTGCCTGATTTTTACTAACCAACTATAGCATTCAATACTGTACCTGGAAAATATTTAACACACAAATATAAATTAAAACACCTTAATGTTGGGTTTACATATTTTTCATATACGCTTTGGAAGGTTCTGAAACAGCCAAATCTACTTACACAAAGGGAGGCTCAAACGAAAAGATGAAGTTGACAAGAGTTGATCAGCCCTACATAATTCAACATTTTTAGAAGATTCAAAATTAACTTTGTGAAAAAGGTAGTTTTTGAAGTAAATGTAAGATCTGTATTCTACAAAATTAAATACTTCCAGGCCAGCAAAGTACAGTGCATCTCTCCTTCAAGGAATATAAGAAGCCCTAGTGGTGCTGATTGTTAAATCCGCTTAAGTCGGCAAACTCATGCACGTGCACTCGTTTCGACGCTCTTATCACTTCGGCATTGATATTTGCATTGTTCTATAGTGGGATAGGCAAACAGCAACGTAGCTGGGCGGGGGAAAGAGCAGCAAAGTCACGGACCGGGAGCTGTCTCGCCTTCCATGTGACCTCTTCCGTAATCTTTTCACACCTGGGTGAACAGGAAACGCGTATTCCGAACACTTGCATGAGGAAATTCTGATGCTATGTTGTAGAAAACAGACGCTTGAGTTTCCCTGTGTTTATCTTAATTGTTCATCAACATTAACCTTCTCTGTTTCAACACACGGCGCTGAAGCACGCTGCGAGTCATCAGTGACTCGTCTGGGCTACGCAAATTCAATAACCAGGAAGCAATCAAGGTGCCTGAAGTTGCCGACAGGTGCCTCCTCGGCGTTAACGTTTGCATCAAGTTGACATGCACTTAATTGGCTGCTTCAGCACTCTCATTTTATCTGCCTGTATTTGTTTTTGATGGGTTTTTTTTTGGCACAAGCACAGAGTGCGGTCAACAAAATGTCAAAGCTGTCAGTTAAATAAGACCATCCATTTTTCAGTAGGATTCGTCAGAGACGGCAAATTCTAAATCCTATGCATGTTAACTGTGTCAGTTATGCGTGTTTAAAGCGTATGTGTTTGAAGGCGCCGCAGAATCCAGAACTCCCTACTACACAAACAACGGTACAACGCTGAATAAAACTTAAACGCGTAACACTTCGCCTATACATAACAACCATCCTACATTTTTAGTGAGAAATGTCGGTTTTTAAACAATGTGACCCATTCCGGTTTAGTAATTTTCGAGTTCGCTTCAGGATAGGCTACATACCCAATGCAAGGAGACTGTGTTATTTTATACGTCAGTAGCTGTTCGTGCTGTAACTGCAATAATGCATACAATCTAAAGATGTTCTATTAAAGTGCTCCGACCTCTCTTTCAGTGCATAGTCATTTTTCAAAAGAAAAAGAGAACCATGCAACGGTGGATTTTTCCACTACTCCACAGCTTTTTACGCATTCTGTTATCGCGCGTTTACAATCCATCAGCTTTTAGATGGAGAGGGTGAACTATCGAGTTACACCGAAGAAAAATCATTCTGAAAAGGCCTTCGGTTAGAACAAAACAGCCGAGAAGACGACGTTAAAGACAGTGCTACTGTTTTTCAAGGAATGAAATAATAATAATAATAATAAAAACAATTACAGCATTACGAAAATTACCCTTCATTTTTACCTGCTGTTTGTCAAAATGTTCCCTCTCTGCCCCCAAATTGGTTTCGGTCCTTTTGCTTTTCACCCTTGAAGGCACCTGTCGTATGGTATTCATCCTCCAGTCTGTTGGGCGTTGAAATGTTCAGTGTTTTTTGTAGATATATTTAAAATTGAAATATGTATCCACCCTTTAAAACAGAAAAAGCGGTTCACCGCAGTCTCTCGGTGAAATATTTATCAAAGATCGACCGCCGGGTCGTTCTTGCGTGGACCAGCTTGCCGAAAACGCGCTACATTCGCGAGTGGCATTGGCTAGACTGGGCTGAGTTAAATGAATGCAGCATGATGGGAGAAAGAAGAAAGCGTGCTGTGTGTGTTTGCGATACGTGGATCCCTGCCCTGGTTGCGCTGAGGGAGAGACACTCACACGCACATAGCAAGAGACGAAGGAGGGGAAAGAAGGCGACAGAGCATTAAGATAGCGTTACATGAATCCAAGAACAACGAGGCTTTCGAGCACTCAGTCAGACCTTGCAATACTGTTTTATGACCCTAAGACACAGACAAACGCGCGGACATACTATTTTGAGTATTTAAAATATCTGCCATTCCCGTAGATGAAAACAAAACAGTAGAAGTTGTGATAAACTACAGGGAAGTTTTTTTCGTTCTATATATTACAGGGACATCTCTGAAAACTCTTACTTACTATCTGTGTAGCAAGTACAAATCGATAGAACCGAACAGCTGAAAAAGTACACCACAGCAGGCTACCTTTACAAATAACCTTTAGTTTTCAGCTGTCTGTGTAAAACGTACACAGTCAATACTGGTCTGTAAAAATCATTTTAGCAACACTGAAATACAAATATAGCATGCAACCTATTAATCCAATGAAAGTAGTGCTTCTGAGGTTTTATACAAGTTAAATGTCTTGGCAAAGCCATCAGGGGTTTTAGTTTCAAGGGTTCACCAATCCAACAGCAGGAATAACAAACGACACAAACACAAAGCTCCCCCTCCCTTCCTGAAGGACTAGCTTAACATTTCAGCAGGGATATGGAATTGTATGTTCAACTAGACTGTATTTCGGTACTGGATTCTGACTGATAGAGTCAATTGCTGAATGTTTGCCCAACAATGAGCATGTAGGTCTGGAGAGTAACTTGTACAAATAATATTTGCAATTGCCTTGCCTGACAATTCTACATTAGTTACAAGATGAGTTTTAACTTTACAGTTCTGTCTAAGATGAGCTTATTTACTGCTTTATTTCACAACATCTCAACTTTAGCAATCACTCTGTGATGGAATTATTATTGGGATAAGAGGGTCTTCCAAACATTATAAAGTAACAACGCCGTGAACACTACACTCATTTGTCTTTGATGTAGTTCCCATAAAGACAACTCTAAAGTGTTTAGAAGCTGGCAGAATCAGAGATCCACATTCTTCTGAAATTGCTTGAGAATCTTGAAGTCATTTCCTGTCTGCTTTCCATTGGTAAAATTGTTTGTTTTATTAGTGTATTTTGCCAGAGCAGTTTCTAGGGGGTGGTCTCATTCCTCAGTGCCCTGGCTGCCATCCAGGCTCAGATGCCTTGGTTCAGCGTGTCGGTGTTGGACTCCAGCTCCATGGTGACGGCTGGCAGCTGTCCTTCAAGGACACCATCCTCCCTGCCAGCTGCATATGGGTGAATTCTGCCCCACAGGTAACCTGGTGTGCCAGGTTCTGTTGCGTTAGGTTGAGACTGGCCACCTTGAAAGCAGCAATCATCTCTGCAAAATGAACTTTCCCCACATTCAATGTTCTTTCTTCTTGAGTTAACACTACTCCACCATGGCAACCTACACCACGTCGGTCTCTGTCTGACTACTGCTGTCATAATGGCCTCTTTCTGGTTTGTTCGCAATCAAGAGAGAACGACAACAACCACAAGGCACCAGCAACTGGACTAAAAAACATAGAAAGGAATGGCAGTTTGTTAAAATCCAATTTAAGTTCAACCGATCAGTCACTATAAGCATTAGTATCTATTGAATATGACGGTAAAAGGTTCGCTTCACTGTAACAGTAACACTAACCTTGGCTGGTAGAGAGTGTTTCACTGAGGCTCTTTGCTGTCAACAAAGGCCTGTGCTCCACTGCCTGATGTCTCTCAACTTTATTGGAATTAAAAAAAACAAAGGAGTTGACTTTAATATATTAGAGGTACAAAATCTGCAAAAAACATTGAAGAGATTTTTATTTTGTTCATTAGAGTACATTTAAATGGGCACAACAGCAAATGAATGCAAAAACACCAATCTGCTTTTAGGCCAATAGGATTAAATCAGAGGATGACTGTATTCAAATATGAAGCACAGGAGATTAAAAATAGAACAAATCATAACTACTGGATTATTTTGAGAACAGTGAGGTATTTATTTTTCATATATTCCATGTGTGAGAAAATACAGGGTTACCTGAAGTCCTTGGAATTCAACAGTGACCTTCACCTTTAAAACAATATGAAAAATGATATGATAACACTGTCTGATGAAAGTAGATTACCATCGCAGACTTATAATAAGAAGCTTACAAAGATTAGGATACCAGCTTGATCCAAGGAAGCAAACACAAGACTTCACTATGACAGGACGAGAGAGGTGACACACAAGATCATTCACTGTGAAACAGAATGTGTGCAGATACCCAGTAAGACTAAACAGTCCAATTAAGAAATAAGAGAAGGGTACAAACCATAGAAAAAGATCACCCAGAAACCCCAATGCAAAAGCAAAGCATATCATTAAAGTAATACCATGAGAAAACATTAAACTGGACTGCACTTAAAAGACTGTCTCAACTCCATGGCATGGCTCCATAGTACTGATTTGAAGTTTCAAGATTGGCACTCTCCTAAAACAAACAGATGCCAAACAAATTTCAAAACATTTTGAGCTTTTTGTTAATTTTGTCAAAATGGTACAATAGCAAACTGAACCACCATTTCATCATTGGTATATGATTATTACCTGACAGCTTCAGATTATGTTCACATAGAAAATTCCAAATTCCCTTGAGTCTGTGACCTTATGCATTGAACACACACAGATATTCTTACATTTACATGTAACAATGCTCTCCTAAAATATTAGCGCCTTCTAAAATAAGGTAGCTATTGATTCACACATCCTGCAAGCTGTTTCTGTTTAAACCAGGACCATAGTTTTCACAGCCAGGCCCCCTTTCCAGAGCTGTTTCTGAATTCTTTTACTTATATTCCCCAAGAAATGATTGCTGAATGACATAATTTTACAAATTGGAAATCATATTTTGTTCCAGTCCCATATTCTCAATTAAATATGAGACATGGTCTGCGTGGTTAGACTTGGTCTTTGGAATATCCAGTCTGATCTTGATCTGATCTGAAAGTAAGTAAAACATATTTCAAAGATTACTATCATTTAGCATATGCTCTTATCCAGAGCAACTTACATAGATTACAATTTTTACATGGTATCCATTTATAACCCTGGGTATTTACAGTACAATGGTACAGCAGAAGTGCTCCAGCAGGGAATCAAACCAGCAACCTTTCGGTTATGAACCCTGCTCCTTCCCACTATACTACACTGCTAAGTGATAAACCAGTCTGCTCAGAAACTTCCCCATAACATTTGTGCAAGATGTTTGTGCTCACACTTTTGGTATAGTAATCACTTGTGAGTACAAATAGAGGACAGATTTGGCAACTGTGGTCTACTACTTGCATTGCCTTACTGCCTGATATGATATGCATTTTTTCTTCACTTTTTTTTTTAATTGTCAACATTTCTGTGGTACAGGATTTGTATCCATGACAAAAGCTTGCTCTGAGTCAGCTGTAGCTCTTACTGCAGCAGACGGTTCAATGTCACCACTCAGCAGGACTGGTACAGGCAGATGTTCAGGGAAAGTGGGTGAGATGGTGGTTGGGCACAGTGTCAGTTGTTGTACTATGGACAGTAAAGACTTCCACAGGTCATCCACACACACCCTCTGGCAATCTGAAGGGAGGCAAATAAATTCCTCAGCTTGTAAATTAGCTGAATTAAACTACCACAACATTCTGCTTGAAAGTATGTCAGACTGATTGACTAATTTGAAAGACCACAGACTCCACCCTCTTTTTTCCCTTTATCCATGCAAGCTCGGCATGTCTCACGCTTTCTTGGCTGAGAGATTATGCCTGACTTGCCAAGGAAAGGAACTTGGTGTCCACTAAGACAACAGAGCTCAGATCACTTTCACTGTGCAGCAGCTGGAGTTGGCAGAAACTTGCTGCCGGTTGTGCCTCATGCTTGATTAGACCAGAGATTTTAACGGATGACAGCACTGGAGGCTTGACGTGCAGATATTTGTGTGCGTGTCAGGGCTGCTTACCATTAAGGTATGATGCTGGAGATGGAGGGGTGGCACTTTACTATCAAGGATGATTTATCGGTGTGACCTATTAAGAGAATATACACTTCCCGACAAATGTCTGCTCACCGCGTGGGTGACCTCACCAGGTTCAGGCACAGGTCATCCTGCTGGTTCTCACACTCCTAAGAGATGGTCCAACAGACAGAAAGACATTGAGATCCCAAGGAAACTCCAGTCTATACATATCTAGTTTCATGTGTTTATGAATATTCCTCCAAATAAAAAAAGAACTGAGAAACAAATGGTGTAATGTCACTCGAGAGCTTAAATCCCAGTTGACAACAATATTATATATTGTTGGACTTGGGGAAAGAGGAAACTGCCCGTAATTGTTTTCAGTAAATAATTTATCCTCTTATCTCTTAGCCTTATCTTAAAAAACTGTATATAAAATGTTGTGCAGACATTAAAGCCTGTGGCTTAATGTTTATAGGCTGCATTGTTGTTGTATATAATGAATTGAACTTTTACAAGGTAGTCACCCTGTAATAACACTACCTATTTCATCTTGTTTTAAAGTATCTTGCTATGCATGGGTTGGACAGCACAGTGAAATGCCACCAGGCCAGATAAAAGCTCTCCGCTGTTTTACACCTGACACCAAACCCAGGACAATGCCTGAGACATGGAGCATGAATATGTGTTATGATACACATTTAGTGTTAGGATGTTAAGGCATGCTTCAGTACTGGTTGGACAATAGTACAGGAAAATCTCATCGTAGAAATCACTTCAATTAGTGCTTTAAGTGAGATCCAAATGATGTGGTACCACCTTAAAAACATCTCATGAATGCTTTGGAAAGATGCTGTGAGAAGAGGTGTGAATGTTCCATAAGTGGGTAATGAAATAAAGGCAGCCTGCAATAACCCCACGCTCCAAAAATAAGATACTTTAACTTTGTCATTACAGTTAGCTCTAAATACATAATCCACCATATATCGAAAACACATTACATTACAAACAAAATCCTAACAGTCAAAAAAATATTTGTTTTTCAAAATGAAGCATTAGAACATATGATAACATTTACAACCACTTCCTAATAAGCCAAGATTTCAACTTTCAATCCAACTTTCAACACACTGCCTAGGCTAAAGAGTACAGATGGCAATACTGTACAAATCTGTGAAAATGTCATATTAAACTTCTCCCATCTTGATTATTTCTCATCAGTAAACACAACAGATGTATTCCGTCATAAGGTCCTTTTCAGAGGTGCAGAGGGTTTTCAGAGGGAGGAAGTTTCACCATCTTGTGCAACTGTAAACACACAAGTTGTACAAGGTTGTGAACATACAGCCAGCTGCACTTCACTGCAAGAAAGAGGAAAGAGAAGTCAGGGCCTTCCCACAGTGGACCCTGGCTAACAGTTAAAAGGAAATGCTATCTGAGATGTCGTTTGTAACCATAAAGGTTTCCAGTTTTATTCTCCGGTCGAGAACCAATATTCAATCCTTTCATTTGACCTAAAGTGTGTCAGTAAATATACTACTGCATAAATGCTTAACCTGTAAGAACTATAAACAATGTAAGCTTCTCTGGATTAGTGTATCTGCTAAGCATCTGTAATGTGAATATTTTCTACTAAGGTCAACAGGTGTGTGGTGAGAATGTGGGACATATGGACAGCAAGGTGCTATGGAGAATTTAACTACAAGTCAGTGGGGTTGAAGGTTCAACCTATATGTGTGTTAATGACAATGGGGAAATATACCTGTCACAGCCAGTGGGTCTCTAACTTGGTGTGTTTCTGTCTGGACTGGGGTCAGTGTCAGTAGGTTGTCCTTCCTACAAACTCTCTCACCTGCACACAGAGCCTGGCTGACACCTCTCCCCAAGTTTCTATGCTACCGTTAAGACCACATGAAGGTCATAAAGGTTACAGAGCAAATCAAATGGTGTGAGAACAAAAGACCATCTTTTACGCCACCAGGGAGCAGACGCTCAGGTACAACGTGCCACAGGCAGGAGGCGACGGTGGGAGGGGAGCTGTTAAGAAGAGGGGAGGGTGAGAGAGAGGGACAAGGAGGGGCTCTCTCCCATTCCTGCTCTGTCCAGATGAACAACTGCCACATTCTCCTCGAGTCCAGACTGGTCAGGGCAAAGGCATGCCAGGTCAGAATTCCAGTTAGCACAGGGCTGTTGTACCTTTGAGCAAGCTACATGATCTCAGCTGCCCGTGTCAACATCCAGCTGTGTAAACTGGTTACAGAATGTGCACCATGATAAAAACCAATGACGATATAACTGGGGTTACCGTGTGTTTGGTAAAATCAATCATGCCATGGATTCAAATGTGACAACAGCGAATGCCTGCTCAGATCATAGGTGGCACAGTGTTTACTTTACTTTACTACTAAGGATCCTCTAACTGAAACTACTCATCAAAAGCCCCATTTTATCTTGGGTAGATGGACACCTGCATGTGTTGTAAGACTACTTTTAACTTTAGCTGGAATGTGACCTGCCAGTTAACCCACAAGAGAAGAACAGAAAAGAAAACTGCAGAGGGACTGCAGAGATTGTGTCAAGTGTGGACTGTAAGCAATGTAAGTAGCTGTGGGTGAGGCAATTTGCTGTGTAAATAAACAGTCTACAGCTTAGTGAGGTATGTGAGAGGGCAGCCTACTCGGTCTGAATGAAGCGCAACACATTTACATTGTATTTTACTGCGTATGTGGGGGTTTCTCTAGTGAGCAAACATGAATAAGGGAAATGAGCAGCTGGAAAGGACAATTATCCCTACTGATCAGCTTACCACAAAATCATGAGATAAAGGTTCCGCCTCTATGTGAGAAATGGCCAGCTGTCAAGCTTTTGATGGATATCTCTACCTTTTAATTTTGTGCACGATTTGGTCAATCTATGTATGGCAAGGAGAGAAAGGATGCAGATCTTAACTGTTCGCAGCAGTCAGCCATCTGCACCACTCACACGCTTTTGGACTAGA